>NC_091321.1:5839720-5909720 GCF_038502225.1 Cherax quadricarinatus
GCTGATTTGACCCTTTCGAGAAATTTCGAGTGAGGGGGGGGAGGGTGTAGAAGAGCTGCTGAGTGATGCCGGGAGGGAGACGCCATTTGTAATGTGTGAACACTGGTTGTTGTGGGAAATTCTGCTAATAACCCAGTGTCTTCCGAGCCAAATTGGGTTTTTTTCGGCCTGAATTTATAATTAGGAACCAGTGTTAATGTTCCCTGCTGAAGAATTGGGACAGGAAATTTACGGGACCTCAAGAATCCTGCGTGGAGGACGGAAAAATAGAGGACTTCAATGATTTCTTCACAGCAACACAGCTAAGCGATGCATACCCATAATGTAAAGTAGTTTTTGCGTTGGCCATCATAAATCCTATCTGCTAAGGTAGTGTTAGGGTGGGTTCCATCAGCATTGTCTTCCAGAGTAGCCGGTTTTAATATAATTATTATTTTAATGTCAGCGCTATGTTTTTGTGAGAGTGGTGAAGAAGTGGGCAGTCGAGGGAGTCACAGTTCAGTGACCTATCTTTCAGATTGAGCCAGGTCTCTGTTATAGCAGGTAATACCCTGTAAGTCTCCTGCAGGTGATTTGCTCAAATGATAATTTTTCACAGTGGTAGTGTTGTTGTTGTTGGTGGTGGTAATGGTGTTGGTGGTGGTAGTGTTGTTGGTGGTGGTAGTGTTGGTGGAGTTGTTGGTGTTGTTGTTGGTGGTGGTAGTGTTCTTATTGGTGGTGGTGTTGGTGGTGGTGTTGTTGGTGGTAGTGGTGTTGTTGGTGGTAGTGTTGTTGTTGATAAATTAGACACATGTGCAACTCTTGGGTATCTTTATTAAAGATACCCAAGAGTTGCACATGCGTCTAATTTATCAACGTGTCGGTTCTGTGAACCATTCATCTAGTGTTGTAGTTGTTGTTGGTGGTGGTGGTGGTGGTAATGTTGTTGGTAGTAGTGTTGTTGGTGGTACTGGTAGTGTTGTTGGTGGTGGTGGTGGTAATGTTGTTGGTGGTAGTGTTGGTGGTGGTGCTGGTAGTGTTGTTGGTGGTGGTGGTGGTAATGTTGTTGGTGGTAGTGTTGTTGTTGTTGGTGGTGGTGTTGTTGGTGGTAGTAGTGTTATTGTTAGTGGTGGTGGTAGTGTTGTTGTTGATAAATTAGACACATGTGCAACTCTTGGGTATCTTTATTAAAGATACCCAAGAGTTGCACATGTGTCTAATTTATCAACGTGTCGGTTCTGTGAACCATTCATCTAGTGTTGTAGTTGTTGTTGGTGGTGGTAATGTTGTTGGTGGTAGTGTTGTTGGTGGTGCTGGTAGTGTTGTTGGTGGTGGTGGTGGTAATGTTGTTGGTGGTAGTGTTGTTGTTGGTGGTGGTGTTGTTGGTGGTAATAGTGTTATTGTTAGTGGTGCTGGTAGTGTTGTTGTTGGTGGTGGTGTTGTTCTTGGTGGTGGTGGTGTTCTTGTTGGTGGTGGTATTGTTGGTGGTGCTGGTAGTGTTGTTGGTGGTGGTGTTGTGGTGGTAGTAGTGTTATTGTTAGTGGTGGTGGTAGTGTTGTTGTTGGTGGTGGTGTTGGTAGTGTTGGTGATGGTGTTGTTGTTGTTGTTGTTGGTGGTGTTGGTGGTGGTGGTGTTGGTGGTGGTGGTGTTGGTGGTGGTGGTGGTAGTGTTGTTGTTGGTGGTGGTGGTAGTGTTGTTGTTGGTGGTGGTGGTGGTAGTGTTGTTGGTGGTGTTGGTGGTGTTGGTGGTTGTGATAGTAGTAGTGTTGTTGATGGTGGTGGTGGTGGTTATACTTAAGATGATGATAATAATAATAATTATTATTATTATTATTATTATTATTATTATTATTATTATTAACTACTTATACAAGTTAAGAGAGCACAAAGCGGACCACAGACTTGGAACAAATTTACACCAGAAACTTGACGTATATCTCATGCGTGCTGTGCACTTCTAGTTAACAAGCATATATTAATCCTCAATAATTTTGTTACAGTTATACGCCTGTTACCCATGGCGGGGGCGGCAACAAAGTGAAATAATCTGCTCTTGTCAGTTAAACGTTGAAGAATAAAGTTACACCAACGTGCTCTAATGGGAAGCACAGTGTTGTAAGAGAGCAATAATTATATGTGATATAAGTTTTCCTTGGGAAGAATGAACTAAGCTTTTAAACCTGGCGGGATGGAATATAATTACGGAAGTAATTGGTGGTGTTATGTCTTGTCTTTTCGCTGCAACAGTCTGCTTATCGTTTACGAAAATGTGAGCAGTGGAAGATCGAAATATTCTGGCTGAATTATCTTCCTGTGAGGGTACGATAATTTCATTCCTGTGAGCTACCTGGCATCTTCATTAATCAGAAAACTTCTTGTCTGTTGCAGTGTAATATTGCCATAATGCCGGAGGAGTGTGTTTGCCATTGTAAAAGAAAATTGCACTAAATTGACACAAGATGCAAGTCCTCACGATCATTCTGCATGTAAATTCGCGAGCAGGGATTATTGAGCATCTTTAAGAAAACGTTAGTTCCTCTACTCTGTCTAGTTCGTGCCTCCCACAGCTTCCACCCACCACGACTTTAGTTCCTCTACTCTTTGTAGTTCGTGAATTCCCACACCTTCCACCAGCCACGACTTTAGTTCCTCTACTCTTTGTAGTTCGTGAATTCCCACACCTTCCACCAGCCACGACTTTAGTTCCTCTACTCTTTGTAGTTCATGAATTCCCACACCTTCCACCCACCACGACTTTAGTTCCTCTACTCTTTGTAGTTCATGAATTCCCACAGCTTCCACCAGCCACGACTTTAGTTCCTCTACTCTTTGTAGTTCATGAATTCCCACACCTTCCATCCACCACGACTTTAGTTCCTCTACTCTTTGTAGTTCATGAATTCCCACACCTTCCATCCACCACGACTTTAGTTCCTCTACTCTTTGTAGTTCATGAATTCCCACACCTTCCACCCACCACGACTTTAGTTCCTCTACTCTTTGTAGTTCGTGAATTCCCACACCTTCCACCAGCCACGACTTTAATCATTAGTGTTCTTCACATTGTCATGTTTTACAGTAATTAAAAAGTATACCGAAGTGAGAATGATGTCTAATTCCCATTAATCATTATTCTTTCATTTGGGAAGATGACGATAGTGAAAGATTATTGCTCCCTGCCCTTACGCTGCTGTTGTGAGAAATATACTAGTTATCCCCTTCCGTCTCCCACAAAAACAAAGCCGCGTACACCGGTCACCCAACATTTATCAGTAGTGATCTCGGAGCAGACACCGACAACGGTTTAGCCCTTAAGATCTAACTACCGGCAGCAATTACCCGGTCGTTTGAGGGATAATTGGCTGTGTTCTCCCTCTTTTGTTACACGGCTGAACATTAAGGTGGGAACGCGTGTGTCGTGGGGCGAAGCCTGGCTCTAAGCCGGTGCTGGTTGACGTCTCCACCGGACCTCTTATTTATGGTTCGCCGGACGCAATTTCGCCTGCCTATTGGGGTTTTATATAAGAAAAGTGCTTTTAGAGTGGAGAATAACAAAGCAGTTGACGTGCAGCTCCAGCCTCACAGCTGGTACAAGGAACCCGAATGTAATTGCATATTCTTTTGTTTTTTTAGCAAAGTTGGGTACGTCAGTATTGCACCGTTACCCACACTGTATTTGATAGTCACATAGTGGAATACAATACACAAATAACCCGGATATAGGAGAGAAATAAACGTATAACGACTTTTGGTTCCGACTTGGACCATTAACTAGTCATACCTACTTAATGGTCCAAGTCGGACCGAAACGTCGTCATAAGTTTCGGGTTATTTGTGTATTGTTCCAGTCACGGTATTGTGCCTTACTATTCTTTCTACATAGTGGAAACAAAAGCTGCGTTTTGCTTCTCACATTTCATCACGCTGGATGGAATGTTGGTGTTGCTGTGTGACTTGCGTTAGCCTAAAAGATAACTGCGTTTATATTCACCAAGGCTGTATACACATAAATATGTCGTGACTTGTTTGTGAGGTTCCTACGAAAAATTCGGTGCCAATATTCGCTCCTGGGACCTTTGCCACAGCTCGCACTGTCGTTTCTGACCCATTCCTCTCACTTTCATTACCTCTTAATCTCAGTAAGTTCACTTGCTGGGCACTTTCTTTGCCTTAGTTGTGTACTCTCATAACTCTTTGTACTCGTTGTACTAATGTACTCCTGTGAGGTTCATTTAGTTAGCTTCGTGTTGTATTTTATAGTTTGTAATTTTGCTAATGATGTGTGTGTGTGTGTGTGTACGTGTCTATGTTTGTACTCACCTATTTGTGCTTGTAGGGATCGATTCACAGCTCCTGGCCCCGCTCCTTCGCTGGTCGCTACTAGGTCCACTCTCTCCCTGCTCCATGTACTTTATCGTATCTCTTCTTAAAGCTATGTATGGATCCTGCCTCTACTACATCACTTTCCAGATTGTTCCACTTCCTGACGACTCTGTGACTGAAGAAGTACGTCCTAACACCCATGTGACTCACCCGAGTCTTCAACTTCCAGTTGTGACCCCTTGTTGCTGTGTTCCATCTCTGAAACACACACACACACACACCTGTGTGTGTGTGTGTGTGTGTGTGTGTTCAGTAATCTCTTCGGTTACATCGATCACATTTATCAACAAAGGTGTAATGTAGGTCCAAGAGCTGAACCCTGGGGAATCCCGCATGTTATTGCTGCTGTAACAGTCTTAATTTTTAAAGGTGGGTTGGAGCGTTAAGCCAGTGGAAGGCCTCGGTCGGATGACCGAAAGTTCCAGTGGCGGATCGTCATACGACTGAGACCCGCGTCAGGAAACACTGTCCTATTTCCTGATGAATCTTACCTAACCTAACTTGTGTTGTGTTGTGTTTGTGGAAAAATTTGTTTGATCCCCCCAAAGACGCTCTGTCTTTCCATTTACAGTTTCTTGGATGTTTCTTTCCCTCTTCTCTGATTCTTGATCTGACACTTACCAGGTCTGGTTATTCTTCTTAAATCGTTTGCATCTCCAGAAATCTTTAGATTTTCTTTCATACTTCTGTAACATTATTCGATATCAGTTTCCCATTGTTTTGTTTTAAACTGATCACTTGGTTCCATGCTGACATTTTTCTTATGTGGTTAATGAAAAGTTTAGTTTGGGTCCTTTGTTTGGAAGTTGTCATTCTTCGAACTGTCTTGCTGCTTCTCTTTTAAGTTCACATGTACCTGTTCCTGGGGCCTTTGATCAGTTTATTATTTTTCTTTATTTCTCTTGTTCTGTATGTGCCAGTCCTTCCAACATCTGGCTTTCAATGTCTCACATTCCCTACTTAACAAAAAAAAATCCCTGTATTTGTCTTCTACTTTCGGGCTGAATTAATGTAAATTGCTGGTGACCTAGTCAAGGACTAGGCTGCGGGGGCGTTGACTCCCGAAACACCTTCCAGGTAGACTCCAGGCAGACCGTGCGTATACGTGCGTTAACCACTTCACCATGACCTTAGGTCCCACTTATATTCGGTCCAGAAGCACTCATTCTCCCACAATTTTCTCCTCTGCACCTCACCAGCTTCCCCCATCCCTCATACCTTCATCAGGTACTTGAACATCAATTCCCAGTGATCCGCTACCTTCAGGGATCTGTGGATGGGCGGTGCTGTGGAGGATGTAGGAACTTGTCAGTCAGGGTGTGGACCAATGAGTCGGACTAAGGAATGTAGGAATGAATGGGTGTATGTTATGTCCTTTTATGTAGTGGAAGTACCGATGACCCTTGCGCTACCTGCTCCATAAAAGGAATAAGAAAATGAAAAAGGGGGAGACCTGTGGAAAGAAATGGCAAAAAGTACCAACGCTGTGGAAATAGACAAATGCAGTGTAATGAGATTCTCTTTAGACAACGTTTTGCCCACTAGTTCTCTCACAACCCTCCCGACTGCAGTAACTAATTGATTGCTTTGCATGTAAATCGTGAATTTTGTTTTAGTTCCTGAAATGTTTCCCAGGCCCTAAAAGTTTCGTAGGCCCTGGGCCTAATGAATAATACGACCCTGCTCATGGCACTGCATCTGTGAATGTGTCTCCAGGGAGGCCTGTGCTTGAGTAGGGAGGACGAGGCTAGTACCACATACATTGGTGCACGTGGAAGAAGTCTATACAGTAGAATGTGAAAGTAAAGGAAGAGAATACAGGATGGAAACAAGTGATCGAGAACCGAAGGAGTCACAGCGTGGAAATAAAGAGGATATTAAGAGGTATGGTGACCTGTATTGCGTCTGTTTATTCCTTAAGGTATGTTTGTTGTCAACGCGGATATGCGCTGATAAAAACATGACAGCTTGAGTTAGATATCGAGGGTTGTAATGACATACTCAGTGTGATAGTCAACTTGGAGTTAGTGAGACTCATGCTCTGTTAAAGCTGCAGAAATACACAGAGAAGATAATGGTGGCGACCGGGTATGACAGCATCAAACCTGCGATAAAACGACTCGAGAAATATAGGACTGATATTACTAGTAGCACACGAGGCTCCGCTTACATGTTGTAAACTTTCTCTCATTCACTTGAGAATATTCACTACAGTGTGCAAATGATCGAAATGTGTTGCATCTTTATTAATGAAGATACTTCGGAAAATGGAGTATCATGCCAATGAATAAGACATGTGCAGTAACTATATTTGACTGAAGAAGCCTACTGTGTAGGGGATCGTTCCATCCACTAAGATACCCCAACTGTTGCACATATGTTTTAATAATCAGTGAGAATAAGAAAGAGGTCGTGCAATGATGTGTTCTGCGTAACAGTGGCAAGAATAGTTGCTCATTACTACAGTGTGAAACACTCAAAAAAACTCTCTGGACGTTGTAATGTCTTAGGGGCTAGAAATCAACAAAACAATATTTGCAGTTTTCAGGATTGAACTCGAGTAGCTACTTTCCAGACCACGTTCATGACTATTTTGAAACCATCTTAGAGTCCATCCCTCTCATCTTTTGTTGATGTCTTCAGTCATAGAATCCTCCAACATTTGATACACAAAATATGTTTTTTTTTGGGGGGGGAAGGGGGGCATTATTTTTTAGTATCAGAAACAGCCGGGGTTCAAGCACTGATCTTCGGGACTCCTCTTGTCTCCATATACCACGCTACCCCATAGCCTTACCCTCTGTTTTTAAATTCCCCAGTTCTTCGTATACCCACTCTTTTCACACCCACTCTTCTCACACCCACTCTTCTCACACCCACTCTTCTCACACCCACTCTTCTCACATCTATCCATCCCACAGCCACTCGTCCCGTCTCACCTGTTATCTTCATTAATAAATACGTCAGAAAAGTTGTTATCCTCCTCCTGCCCTTCCCGACCCTCATGCATTTTTCCATGTTTTTTTTTCTTTTCCTCTCCGACAAGTTTTATCTCTCTCTCTCTCTCTCTCTCTCTCTCTCTCTCTCTCTCTCTCTCTCTCTCTCTCTCTCTCTCTCTCTCTCTCCATGTAAAGTATACTTTTATCCACTCTCACACTTTCTGACCTGAAATATTTGCCCTCTTAGCCTTACTTAATATACTTCAGTGCTGGTGCTGGACGAGACACATAAATGCTAATGAGGTTTCCCTAGCGGTAAGTAGGTAACCGAGAGTTAGTCGACTGTTATGGGTGGCATTCTGCAAGGTGGTAGTATACCTCAGATAGTGCTGGGCTCTTAGCCTGTAAAATCGATTTTTGTACAAAAAGGGGGCGGGTGTAGAAAAGGGGGAGGGTGTATAAAAAGGGGGAGGGTATAAAAAAGGGGGAGGGTGTATAAAAAGGGGGAGGGTATAAAAAGGGGGAGGGTGTATAAAAAGGGGGAAGGGTATAAAAGAAGGGTATGAAAAAAAAAAGTGTCAGAAGGGCTCTACTGGACTAATTCTGCAGAGTACAATAGCAAACGAGTACGTTCAGTGTTTTAGTACCATTGGTATTCCCATTTTTTCCTATTATGTACCATTTTTTCCTATTATAATGTTAGGTTATGATATTGCACCATTGTCATTTAAGGATATTTGCGAATTGCGACCAACGTGGTAATTAGGTTATGCTAATGTTCCTCTTCTTGCTGAAATGTTTAACAAATGGAAAATTTCGTACAGTTATTGTTAACTCTTTTTCTCTAATGAGTCAATTTAACACAATGTTTCGACCATTGTGTTAAATTGGCTCATTAGTGGCAACTTAATAACAGTAATGATAAAAATGCAAAGGCAAAATATTTTAGAAACGTGGGAGAGGAATGAATGCTTGGTGAGACACCTGTCAAATATTCCTAGTGCCTGCCGTGTATTTTCCGGCATATAAGACGCACGATCATATAAGACGATGTTTCCAGCCATTTGTAACGTAACATCAGTAAACAACTGCTAGAGCGTAACCCCCAAGCCTACCCTTGACCCTGACTTTGAGTATATAAGGCGCAGGCTGATTTTCAAAGACTTTTTATGGGAAAAGAGGACTGCCATATATGTTGTTGATATGTTTGGGAGTAATTGTGATTGGTACGTGTCGTGAATTTACAGTTTGTTGACTGTAAGAGGAGTCACTGAGGTTGGATTTCCTCCTGCCCGCTAGAAGTCAAAACAAAGACACTTAGATCTCTAAGAGAGGGATTACTGTAGGCTCAGTTTTTTTTTCAGTTGAGTTTCTTACACTGCATTCTCCACACCTCTTAAATCCTTCATAACACAAAGAGCTTCGTGATGTTCCGGTGGTCTTCTGTTGTATGATTTCCTTTGTATACAATTGTATACCTTTTATGCCTGGTCTGACCCACCCCAGATGATCCCACCTCCACCTGACTCATGTCCAGGTGACCCACCCAACCAGGCCCACCCCACTTAACCCACTACAGCTCATTTCACAAGGCCCAGATCACCTGGCCTACCCACCCTCATTTTGAACCACCCTGCAATCTATCCCATGAAACCTACCCTCACCCGGCCATCCCCCACACAGCCCACCCCCTCCAAACCCACCCAACGAGGCCCACCTGCCCACATTAAGTTCTCAGCGTAGCACAGGTGGATGGAGGGTTAAAAATTTAACGACTACTTAGTGACGTAGATGGTGCACACTGACTGGTCCTGTGAGTGAGGGATAGGCCAGTGGGCAACCCTGATTAGTAAGTTGCAAGAGAATTGATGATAGGAGGTGAAAGGGGGGGAGGGTTATTAGCTTAAATGAAAACAGGTGTGCTGGGGTGAAATGTGTTGAAGGGATGTGTGCGTGTGTGTGTGTCACAGAGTGTGTGCGTGTGTCACAGTGTGTGTCACAGTGTGTGTGTGTCACTGTGTGTGCGTGTGTCACAGTGTGTGTGTCACAGTGTATGTGTCAGTGTGTGTGTGTGTCACAGTGTGTATGTGTCACAGTGTGTGTGTGTGTGTGAGAGAGAGAGAGAGAGAGAGAGCATTTTTTTAGTAGGATTAACTGCTATGTGACTTTCGCACAGGCTTTCTGCTTCGATCATCATTCCCATCATAGTAATTTCTAGCTTATATGCTTAATTATTTTCTTTTTCTGCAGTCGCCTTTTTCTACTCTTGGTCCTTAATTTACTTCATACCTTTGTAAACCACGGGTTCTCTGTTCTTTGTAAACCACGGTTTCTCTGTTCTTTGTAAACCACGGTTTCTCTGTTCTTTGTAAACCACGGTTTCTCTGTTCTTTGTGAACCACGGGTTCTCTGTTCTTTGTAAACCACGGGTTCTCTGTTCTTTGTAAACCACGGGTTCTCTGTTCTTTGTAAACCACGGGTTCTCTGTTCTTTGTAAACCACGGTTTCTCTGTTCTTTGTAAACCACGGTTTCTCTGTTCTTTGTGAACCACGGTTTCTCTGTTCTTTGTAAACCACGGTTTCTCTTTTCTTTGTAAACCACGGTTTCTCTGTTCTTTGTGAACCACGGGTTCTCTGTTCTTTGTGAACCACGGTTTCTCTGTTCTTTGTAAACCACGGTTTCTCTGTTCTTTGTGAACCACGGGTTCTCTGTTCTTTGTGAACCACGGTTTCTCTGTTCTTTGTAAACCACGGTTTCTCTGTTCTTTGTGAACCACGGGTTCTCTGTTCTTTGCATTACCTTCATTCCTCGCTGGTACAAATCTACCATTAATTTAGGCTTGGTAGAATCCCTCAAGAAACTGGATGCGGGTCTTAGTCATATGGAGCTTTTGGTCATCTGACAGAGGCCTTTCCCTGACTTACCGGTCAACCCCTTTAAAAAAAAATTCAAGATAATTTATAACGTTTTGGGTAACCTCTCTCGTCTTACCTTCCATTTCTCTTTTCGACTGAAGGAGGGGTGTTAATGTTGCAGTTTAAAAACTGTAGTGTAAAGCACCCTTCTGGCAAGACAGTGATGGAGTGAATGATGGTGAAAGTTTTTCTTTTTCGGGCCACCCTGCCTTGGTGGGAATCGGCCAGTGTGATAATAATAAAAATAATAAAAATAATTACTGTTCTTTAGTGTCCTTTTTTCCCTCGGAATCAGTGTGGAAGGACTCAGAGTGGACTCTCACATCGAGATAACACACCATAGTTCTTAATCTAGTTACAAGTACATGATAAATGATACACTTTGTTTCCACAAAGTATAGTTTTAGGAAGACTCTGGTTATGCGGAACATTTCTGGCAGCCTAAAAAAAAAAAAACTTCCAGTTACTACTGGAATGTTCTGCAAGAGCAGTTGCTGGAAGATTTATTAAGACAATAATAATAATAATTCTACTAGTACATAACACAACTTATACAGACCATAGCTGACATCAGTGACATATTAAATACAAAGTTCCTTGTTATGCAGAGCATTTCGTTTATTTTGGTCACCAGGGTGCGACCTACACTGGTCGACTAACGCCCAGGTACATACTTACTGCTAGGTAAACAGGGACGCTTGTGGGGGTTACTGCTAATGTTGGCCAGATACAATTTCAGTTGCTAATCAAAATTTGGGTATCACTGCCCAGGACAAACAATAAACTGGAGGCCCATCGAATGCATATCTTGGACAAAAGTTAGGCTATTCTATACTTAAAAATTTCATCGGTTAATTCATAATAAAAAAAATTACAATAAAAAGATATGATTGTCAAATTTAACAGGGTGAATCGTACTAGTTATTTAGCCAGGATAAGTATAGTTGATCTGTTGCTCTCATATTCCTCTTTTGGTAGTTGTGTTCTGTGGAGGATTGTGAGCTGCCACAAGTATTTCCATTGCGTTTCCCGTTTTCATTTTAACCAGAGTTTTGGAAGTCTCCACTGCAGAGGTTATTCATCTTTCTTCTCTCTGTTCCTTCTTAGTATGTCTTAGTCTGTGAGTTTTGTTTTAGTTGTGGTTAATATATTTGTTTCTTTCTTTCCAACTGTTATTCTCGTCTGTATTTCGCAGCTCTTATTTGCTTTTGTGTTTCCCATTCTCTCTCTCGCTCTCTCTCTAAAAATAAATTCCTTGTATGTAAAGTTACAATTGTACACTAGATGAAAAAGATAAAAGAAGCGGACAGAGTCAATGAATGGGAAAAGCCTGCCCTTCTGCCTGCTCTCCTGCCTGCTCTCCAGCCTGCTTTCCTGCCTTCTCTCCTGCCTGCCTTCCAGCCTGCCTTCCAGCCTGCTTTCCTGCCTTCTCCCCCGCTTGCCCTCCTGCCTGCTCTCCTGCCTCTTCTGGTGTTTGATTGCCTGTCGGCTTGCACTGCCCGCTCGTCTGCCATGTGTACATCCGTGAGCTCCTGCCTGCTGGTAGGTTTACCTAACTATCCTACTTCCCTACCTTCTTGCCTGCCTCCTTGCCTTTACTGTGTTCCATACTGTTTTTTTTTGTGTGTGTGTGCGTGTGCCTGTTTGCCCTGATTACTTGTATACGTGTGTGCTTGTTTACTTGTCCTTCGTGCGTGCGTGACTGCCTCCGTGTCTTCCTGACCTGCGTGTCTGCCTGCCTGCCTGCCTGCCTGTCCTGCATGCGTGCAGGACAGGTAACGAAATTAATGCAAAAAAATAGCTGATCCTAATCAGCTGTTTATTGCAACCACCAAGAGAGCCATGTCACTAATGTTTGAGATTAACCAAGAATATAAGGATCAAGCTTTTCTAACATTAAATTCAAGCAAGACTGCACTAATTATCCTTTCCTCTCAGCTAGTAGGATGCTGGATAGTCACGTCGACTTGGAATTTCTATTAAAGGACCATAACAGATAAATATTCCGAATGATATTTACGCTTTGCTTTGTCCTCTGTAATTGTCTCAAGTTTTCTGATGTAGGGGTAAAAAAAAAATGAGCAATGTTGTTATAAAGGAAGTAACTTTTCTCGAGTCATAGTGAACTGTACATGTCTATAACAGTTAATATCTTGCTGTTGTTGGTGCTTTGTTTCTCGGGAGGAATTTGAAAGGTCCTCTTGACGAGGGACTTGCGACCACTCTTAGCCAAGACAAAAGAGTGTAGGTTAGACCCCTTTTGGGGTGAGCAGGGAAGTGGGGTTAGGGAAAGAATAGATTGGTGAGAGGAAGGTTATCAGAGGAAGAGATAATACCAGGGCTTAACATAAGAACATAAGAACGAAGGAACACTGCAGAAGGCCTACTGGCCCATGCGAGGCAGGTCCAAGTCTCCTACCGGCTTAAGCCAATGCACCCAACCTAGTCAGGTCAGGTCACATTGACTTAAGGGAGGAACACGGCAACCGACCTGTTAGCACAAGCTATCAGGTCTAACTCACACCCACCCACATCTACTCATGTATTTATCCAACCTATTTTTAAAGCTACACAACGTTCTGGCCTCTATAACGGTACTTGGGAGTTTGTTCCACTCATCCACAACTCTATTACCAAACCAGTACTTTCCTGTATCCTTCCTGAATCTGAATTTTTCCAACTTAAAACCATTGCTGCGAGTCCTGTCTAGGCTAGATATTTTCAGCACACTATTTACATCCCCTTTATTTATTCCTGTCTTCCACTTATACACCTCAATCATATCCCCCCTAATTCTACGTCTTTCTAGAGAGTGCAGTTTCAGGGCCCTTAGTCTATCCTCATAGGGAAGGTTTCTGATACATGGGATCATCTTTGTCATCCTCCTTTGTACATTTTCCAGAGAATTTATATCCATTCTGTAATACGGTGACCAAAACTGTGCAGCATAATCTAAATGAGGCCTAACCAAGGATGTATAGAGTTGAAGAACAACCTGAGGACTCCTATTATTTATGCTTCTTGATATGAAGCCAAGGATTCTATTAGCTTTATTGCGAACACTTATGCACTGTTGTCTTGGTTTCAGATTACTGCTAACCAGAACTCCTAAATCTTTTTCGCAATCCGTAATATTAAGATCTACATTATTTAGTTTATATGTGGCATGGTTATTGTCCTGTCCAACATTTAGAACTTTGCATTTGTCTATATTAAACTGCATCTGCCACTTCTCCGACCACTGCATCAGTCTATTCAAATCTTCCTGGAGTGCTCGAATGTCCTCGTCAGAATGAATTCGACGGCCTATTTTGGTGTCATCGGCAAACTTGCCGATGTCGCTCTTTATGCCCTCATCTATGTCGTTTATGTAGATTGTGAACAGCAGGGGGCCCAACACTGACCCCTGTGGAACACCGCTCGTGACGCTTCCCCACTCTGATTTCTCCCCATTTATGCAAACTCTCTGCTGCCTATTTGTCAACCATGCCTCTATCCAGGAAAAAATTTCTCCTCCTATTCCATGTGCTTTAATTTTCCTCAATAGTCTCTGATGTGGGACCCTGTCAAAAGCCTTACTGAAGTCCATATACACAATATCATATTCATTACCATGATCTACCTCCTCAAATACATTAGTGAAAAAAGTTAATAAATTCGTAAGGCAGGAACGCCCCTTTGTAAAACCATGCTGAGATTCGTTGATTAATTTATGCTTTTCAAGGTGGCTACGAACTGCCTCGGCAATTATTGATTCCATAAATTTTCCCACTATGGAGGTTAGGCTTATTGGTCTATAGTTCGAAGCTAAGGACCTGTCACCTGTTTTGAAAATAGGTATCACATTTGCCATTTTCCACTTATCTGGCACCATGCCAGTTTGTAGTGATATGTTGAAAAGATTAGCCAAAGGTGTGCTAAGCTCCTCTTTACATTCCTTTAGAACCCTTGCATACAGTTCATCAGGGCCTGGGGATTTGTTAGGTTTTAATTTATCTATTTGCCTAAGGACCATGTCACTTGTGACCCTAATAGTGCACAGTTTATTATCGTCCTGTTCTACATAATTTATCATTACTGGAATATCGCTGGTATCCTCCTGTGTAAAAACTGAGAGGAAGTATGTGTTAAAAATTCTACACATTTCCTTATCACTGTCAGTGAGCTGACCCGAGGAACTTTTGAGTGGGCCTATCTTGTCCCTGATCTTACTTCTGTATACTTGAAAGAATCCTTTTGGGTTAGTCTTCGATTCTCTTGCAACTTTAACCTCATAATCTCTTTTTGCTTTTCTAATTCCCTTTTTTATTTCTCTCTTTAACTGAATATATCGATTTCTTAATTGCCCCTCTCCTCTTTTGATTTGCCTATATAAGCCTCTCTTTTGACCAATCAGATATTTTAATCTATTGTTCATCCATTTAGGATCATTTTTGTTTGATCTGATTTCCCTATTTGGAACATAATTTGACTGAGCAGCTAGAACTATGCCCTGGAAAGCATCATATCGGCAACCATCACCACCTACCTGACCCTTAGTCAGGTCATTCCAGTTCAGCCCACCTAAGTAATTTTTCAGTCCTATGAAATCAGCCAAGCGAAAGTCAGGGACGGAGACTTGATTGCCATTATTAGGGGAATTCCATGATATGTTAAAACTGAGTGATTTGTGATCACTCTCCCCAAGCTCATCATTAACCTCAAGATTATTAATTAGTGTTTCCCTACTGGCAAGAACCAAGTCAAGGAGGTTATTTCCCCTAGTTGGCTCTGTCACAAACTGTTTTAAAAAACAATCCTGGATCGTATCAAGAAAGTCACCCGACTCTAAATTTCCTGTCAAATTGCTCCAGTCAATCTGTCTATAGTTGAAATCTCCCATTAGCACAACATTTTCGTATGTAGATGCCTTACGAATTTCGTCCCATAGAAGTTTACTGCACTCCCTATCAAGATTTGGGGCCCTGTAAATCACACCCAAAATTAGTTTTTCTCGGCCCTCGAGAAGCTGTAACCAAACAGATTCAGTGGCTGACGCTTCTAATTTAATATCTTGTCTAACACAACAATTTAAATTGTCTCTGACATACATCGCTACTCCACCACCTTTCCTGTTGACCCTGTCAGTGTGGAATAATTTATAGCCTTGTATGTGACATTCAGAGGGCATCTCTCTATCTTTCAGATTGAGCCAGGTCTCTGTTATAGCAATAATATCTATGTTTCCTGCACTTGCAATTAATCTTAGCTCATCTATCTTATTTCTAACACTCCTGCTATTAGTATAGTAAACCTTAAGGGAGCTAGTCCCTTGCTGCCCTCTGCTGTCCCCCTTTGTTTGCTGACCTGTTCTATTGTCTTTATTTATAACTTCATGCTGAATGCCTTTTATACATTTAATGTTTCCAACCCTAGTGTTGCAACCTGCTTGTTTCCCACACACACCCATACCTCTATCTTCCCAGTAGTTAGAACTTTTGGTCATAATGATGACCCAATCTCTGGTCATTTGACCGAGGGATCCGCCTGGAAATTCTGTACCATGTTATATGCCATGATCCCATACAAAAAAAAAAAAATAAATAAAAGGGGGTTTCTCTTTTATACAAAAAAAAGAGTTCACTTCATACATACAAAAATAAAAGGGGGTTCTATTTCATACCAAAAAAACGGGTTTTCTACCCCCCACCCCCATAAAATATAGTTTTCCACTTCATACAAAAAAATAAATGGTTTTCCACTCCATACAACACACAGCAGTGTGCTAGAATTATTTTCGAGATCTAAACGAGAGGGACTTGAAGAAATGTGCTGTGAAGGGAGAGAATGATCGATACACACACACACACACACACACACACACGATGTCTTTTTACCCTCACAAAAACTTTTCTTCTGGCCTGCTGATTACCTCCTCCCGGGATACAATAACACCGGAAATGTGGTCATTCTGCAGTAAATAAACTTTGTGTTACGCCCACTGGATTATATCAGCTTCCTGCTACACCTTCTGCAGTATATTAACCCCTTAACACATCCACTCAGATATCATTCAACTTCACTACGGTAGCCACGCAATTATCAAACCTATTTTTTTCCCCTTTTGTTGTGACCCTCGCCAGTAATTCACTCAGCGTTGACAAATCGCTCGATAATCGGTGATCATTGCGTGTCGCGTCGCGTTATCAACACCGGTTGTAAATAACGCCAAATTATACCCCATAATTAACGGCGATGGCCCTCGGCGGCCGGCGCTCTGATTGCTGCCATCAATACGAACTGCCGGTCGATGGTGGTCCAGTCATACTGAAAACAGATGCAACAAGAACTCCTAGGAGCCAGTCGGATAGCCAGTCATAGTAGCTAACTCAGCAGATAGTCACTGCTAGTCTGAAAATTAAAGACAGGTGAACATTGTAAACAATTACAGAATGAGGTAGACTGACCTTCGTTTATTCCCCTCCCTCTTTTCCTTCTCCTAGAATCCCTACTCGTTTCATTCCACCATTTCCCATTTTCTCTCCTCTTCCCTTCCCTTCCCCCTTCCCGTTCCCCACCCCCTTCCTTCCATCAAAACTGTGGAAGTGCCAGCTGTGAATGACAATATTTGGTGAACGAGAGGCAACTGTCCAATTCCATTTCAGGACAATAGCC
Source organism: Cherax quadricarinatus (assembly GCF_038502225.1). Classification (NCBI taxonomy): domain Eukaryota; kingdom Metazoa; phylum Arthropoda; class Malacostraca; order Decapoda; family Parastacidae; genus Cherax; species Cherax quadricarinatus. The sequence continues at coordinate 5,856,591 of NC_091321.1, forward strand.
AATTCAGTCTCTTTTATCTGGTGGAGATCAATGAACAAATACTGAAACTGTCACAGTAAAACAGATATATATATATATATATATATAAATATATATTTTTTACAGTGATATAGGGTAGGATTATCTATGGCGTAGGTTAGTGAAAACGAGAGTGCATGAAAAAGATTGGGAACTCGAGACCTGAAACACCAAGACTACTCAAGACTGTACTCGTCGTGTTTTGCTCCCTCGGCTTTTCTTTTCGGTTCAGAGAGGTAAGGTGTGGTTTTAATATAAGAGGAGGTTCGTTTCCAGGTTCTCCACTCCGGTATGAAAAATGGGAGGACTGAATATCGATGCTCCGTTGGAGGAAAAAAAAACACGTGCATGGAGAAGTGAAATGGTGTGTGGGCTTACCATGGCTACAAAGCCTCGTCCTCCTCCTCCTCCTGCTGCTGTTGTTGCTGCCGCTTCTGCCGTTGCTGCCGCTGTGCCACTTCTGCCGTCGCCGCTGGCCCCGCCACTGCAACTACTACTACCATCACTACTACTGCTACTACCACTATAACCACTACTACTACTATTGCTACTGCTACTACTATTCTTACAAATCCTACTCAGGTCCCCGGTGAACTTTCCTCCAAACACACTACCTCCCTCCCTCCTGATTCACAGTACACACTGGGACCTCACTCCAGTTACTTCTTCACCTTACACCCACCATTCACACCATCTTTCTCAGTCAACCTACTGCTCTGGGCAGTCCAAGAACTAACCTCGGGTTTTCCGTGGGTCGAATACCTTCTTTAAGAAAAATACTTTGTCTCTGAACACCTCTCACTCTGTACTACTCTGTAATCTATTGCTGAATTATGAGACACATTGCAGCATTTTGGAACCCTTATTGCTGAAATGTTTCGCCTACGCAGAAGGCTTCAGAAAAGCTGATACAAAACCTACTCGCGGCCACCATTGCCAGTCTTAGTGAGGATTCTGTTTATATACAAACCTCTGCTATGTGTATCCTTAAATGCAATATTTGCAAACTCCTTAGAAAATGTTTAATTCGTGTTTGCAACATTCGAAATTCTTTGCAAATGTTCCACGACTCTGATGGCATAAAATCCATTCTCCACGTTTGTGCTGCTTCTCCTTCCTCGGAGTTTCATGCCACGTTCATAACATCACATTACCTCGACCTTCAAACAGCTGACCTTGTTGGTGTCAGATTTCTTTACTAACTTCAAAATAAAACAGGTTTAGTTAGGTGAGTTTTCACACTATTAATCATGGTAATTATTGTATTATTTGACAGGGTTTAATTTTATTTTATTTCTTATTTGACATGGTTTAATTTTATCTTATTTTTTTCTATCTTTGATTAATATCTAAATATATAAATTTACTCCAGATTTCTTCTACATTATTTCCATGTAATAATTTGACTCAAATTATTAATATTATAATAATCTTCACGTATGGCAGCTGGGACTGATCACAACATTACCCATCGATGCAATAAGGCCACAAGAAAGAACTGATATCTTAATATGGTAAATAAACCACAGTGAATGACAGCAAGGTTCGAAGCGCTGTGCTGATCTCTCAAACTATACCACGGGCGGGGCTTGAACTCGCGGTTAGAGAGTCGTAAATTTCTCAGTCACATACTCAAGGAAGAGTACGCATATGTGGTCATTTTAAATAGGATAATTTTAACGACGCTTCTATTGTCTTTTTTTTCCACTTCACGCGAATAAACTGATTTGCTATCCTTGGAAAATAATGATAAAAAATAATTTCTTCTCATGATGTAGGTATAAGAAGCTGAAATAGATAGTTATCTTTTTCGTGATGCTAATTATTCTATTAGTTTCTTTGATTATTGAGTTTTTTTTTTCAGGTTATGTTAGTCATTGAAGCTCCCAGAATTCTTTTGCTCGTTCTTACTAATTACTCAGCTAAATTTATCATACAAAAGTTTGCCATTTCGTGCTGTCTATTTAGCTGTAGAAACGACTCAAAAATTTATCTTCGACGTTGCAAGTTCATATAATATACAAAGAATTAAAATTTCTGCCTCTTATTTTAAGATCACGACCTCTTTTAACTCATTATTAATATATAAAAGTTAACAGGAAAATATCATTATCTAGATACGAAAAAACGTTCTACAAACGGGTGATTCTTGAGAAGTATTCGTAGAAATATTGGTTCATCTAGAGATCAGAATGTTTATATCATGTTTAGAATTAAACTGTGTATGTTCGTATGTGTTATGTTAAGCACAACCAGTGGGTGATCGGAACATCTTCAAAGTGGAACAGTTGTGTAATATTCCTTTGGTGGTTGTTGGGAAGTGATGTGTAACCTGTAATCTGATTTGTGACCTGGATCCTCACCTGTAATGTGAAGGAGAGAGGTAACTCCTAATTCTTTGCAACAAGAGACCTGGCTTCTGGAGTTGACATACTGCTTGGTGTCTGTTCTTAATGTACCGTTTGGAGACTGTTGTTGGTGTAATTGGTAGGTCTGAGGCTGAGAAAGTTTTTATGATATTCCTATGACTCATCTGTTACAACTTCCAACCGATCTCTTGAGAACTTATTTCCCATCTCTCAAAAAAAAATCGATCCTGTCTGTCCTATCAATTCCTCTGTGATGTAAGACATGTATGTTGTTACATCTTCCATGGTTCTTCTCTCCCCTGCTGCAGTCAAGTTCAGTTCCTTTAGCCTATCCTCATGGTTCATATCCCCTTAGCTCTGGGACTATTATCGCGTCGTGGACACGATAATAGTCGAAGGACTTGATCGAGATTCACTAAAGGCTACTCTTAGATTTGCCGGACGAGCATTGGCCGCGGAAATGATTCGGTTGATGCGAGTCATTGGCAATATACCATGCGCTATGGTCAACCTTAGATCTAGTCTCAGAGTGAAGTCTGCAGCCTCTGTTCCCGAGTCTATACTTCATGTCCCATCTTTTTGCCACTTTCCCGATCTTCATAACCTTGCATTTGCTGAGGTTGTGTCAAGGGACCACTAACCTGACCAGTCTGGCAGTTTGTCCAGACCCATTTGTGGCCTCATTTATTTCTCTTCACTAGCAAACAGGATTATAGCTGACTCAATCCCATCTGGTATGCCATTAACATAAACCAGGAGCAGTAATGATCCTAATACCGATTCTTGCGGCACCCCGCTACTTACTACTTCCCATTCTGACAACTCTTCCCGGATAATCATTCTTTGATTCCTTTCCCCAGGGTATACTTTGATTCACCGGAGCGCGTTCTCTCTTATTCCTGCCTGAACCTCGTGATTTTGCTCGGACCTGTGTGTACTCACCTAGTTGAGGTTGCGGGGGTCGAGTCCGAGCTCCTGGCCCCGCCTCTTCACTGATCGCTACTAGGTCACTCTCCCTGAGCCGTGAGCTTTATCATACCTCTGCTTAAAGCTATGTATGGATCCTGCCTCCACTACATCGCTTCCCAAACTATTCCACTTACTGACTACTCTGTGGCTGAAGAAGTACTTCCTAACATCCCTGTGATTCATCTGTGTCTTCAGCTTCCAACTGTGTCCCCTTGTTACTGTGTCCAATCTCTGGAACATCCTGTCTTTGTCCACCTTGTCAATTCCTCTCAGTATTTTGTATGTCGTTATCATGTCCCCCCTATCTCTCCTGTCCTCCAGTGTCGTCAGGTTGATTTCCCTTAACCTCTCCTCGTAGGACATACCTCTTAGCTCTGGGACTAGTCTTGTTGCAAACCTTTGCACTTTCTCTAGTTTCTTTACGTGCTTGGCTAGGTGTGGGTTCCAAACTGGTGCCGCATACTCCAATATGGGCCTAACGTATACGGTGTACAGGGTCCTGAACGATTCCTTATTAAGATGTCGGAATGCTGTTCTGAGGTTTGCTAGGCGCCCATATGCTGCAGCAGTTATTTGGTTGATGTGCGCTTCAGGAGATGTGCCTGGTGTTATACTCACCCCAAGATCTTTTTCCTTGAGTGAGGTTTGTAGTCTCTGACCCCCTAGACTGTACTCCGTATGCGGCCTTCTTTGCCCTTCCCCAATCTTCATGACTTTGCACTTGGTGGGATTGAACTCCAGGAGCCAATTGCTGGACCAGGTCTGCAGCCTGTCCAGATCCCTTTGTAGTTCTGCCTGGTCTTCGATCGAGTGTATTCTTCTCATCAACTTCACGTCATCTGCAAACAGGGACACCTCAGAGTCTATTCCTTCCGTCATGTCGTTCACAAATACCAGAAACAGCACTGGTCCTAGGACTGACCCCTGCGGGACCCCGCTGGTCACAGGTGCCCACTCTGACACCTCGCCACGTACCATGACTCGCTGCTGTCTTCCTGACAAGTATTCCCTGATCCATTGTAGTGCCTTCCCTGTTATCCCTGCTTGGTCCTCCAGTTTTTGCACCAATCTCTTGTGTGGAACTGTGTCAAACGCCTTCTTGCAGTCCAAGAAAATGCAATCCACCCACCCCTCTCTCTCTTGTCTTACTGCTGTCACCATGTCATAGAACTCCAGTAGGTTTGTGACACAGGATTTCCCGTCCCTGTGTGTGTGTGTGTGTGTGTGTGTGTGTGTGTGTGTGTGTGTGTGTGTGTGTGTGTGTGTGTGTGTGTGTGTACTCACCTAATTGTGGTTGCAGGGGTCGAGACTCAGCTCCTGTGTGTGTGTGTGTGTGTGTGATTTCTGTAGTAGGCTCGATATACCTGTACATATAAAAAGAGATATATTCAAATTATTTATGGTACAGTTGCTCTCTTGCGGGACTAAACAATGAAAATAATATATATATATATATATATATATATATATATATATATATATATATATATATATATATATATATATATATATATATATATATATATTATTGAATAAATTTAAAAGAATGTAAAATATTTACTTCAAAAATTACAATATTAATTGCAAAAAAGTAATTAAGCAAATAAAATAGACACATATACATATTTAAGGGAATAATGAGGTATTAATTACAGGATTATGAAGCATTTAGAGATAATAGTGAATACCACAGTGTAAACAGAGAGGTCTATATCCCCCAGTGTATATACACCAACAAGTTTGTATTCCCAGTGTATATACAGTGCTAGTAACGGCATTATGCCGGGGCGCTCACCCGGCATATTGCTGTGACTAGCACTGTACACCGAGAGATTTGTACCCCCGGTGTATATGCACCAAGAAGTTTGTATCTCCCATTGTATATACACCGAGAGTTTGTATCTCCAAGTGTATATACACCGAGAAGTTTGTATCTCCCAGTGTATATACATCAAGAAGCGCGTGTCCCAATGTATATTAACTGAGAAGTATGTAGCTCTGTGTATATACACGTAGAGATGTATATCTCGCAGTGTATGTACACCTAGGAGTATGCATCTTTGTATATACACCGAGAGATGTGTATACTTTAATCCCTTCATTTAGGAAATAAAGTATCGTGTTAATTTATGAGGAATAACAGCCATGATCCGCAAGGTATCCATGAGATTTGTCCCAATAGATGGCTCTTCTCCCTCCGTCTCCTCCGAGTTCTTTTGCCTCCTTATATAAACATGGTTTTAGGCGGTCAGTTAATGGGGTTGAAAGCCTATCGACTGCACGAGGGTCACTAAAATTTCATGTCACCTGCTCTCCATCAAAAATTAAGGGTTAAAAGTATACGCTAAGCGTACGTAAACCGAGACATACAGCTCGGGGTTTACGTACCTTGTCGTGAGGATGGTCAGTAACTTCTGTAAATTGAGTGTTTACGTTCAGTTTTATTATTGGTTCTAAATGGGGGTTAGGTTACTAGGGTTTTCTTGCGTCACTACGCCCGCGGGTGTAGTAGCATTGTGGAAATATAAACATATGCAGTATAATGTGATCCTTTATTGACTACGTAGTCAATAAAGGATCACATTATACTGCATATGTGTTTATATTTCCATTGTGTCTGTATTTTATACCATTTATTTCCGCAGTAGCATTGTGTTGTAGGGGAACGAAGTTCTCCCGACGCAGGTATGAGACAGATGAAGGGGAATTTTGTTGGGCAGCAGATATAAACAATAAAAGAAGAGACAATGTGCAGAATTTGCTGTGATTTTGACGACGTTTTCCTCAGTGTAGAACTTTCTCAGGTCGTTATCAAAACTGGTTTACAACTAGGGTCACTATGTTCATGGGAGCCGTAGACACAACGACCCATTCAGTAAGGCTTTTTCTCGCTAGGCCTAATGGCTTACCGGTCGGCCATACTTGGTGAGTGTTCCAGGGGGTCAGCGCCCCCGCGGCCCGGTCCATGACCAAGCCTCGAGTATTTCGTTCACGCTGTTTTTTTACTTAAGCCCTAAATAATAATACTGGACCATGCATCATCGTGGCTGCCACCTCTTTGATCTAACTTGAGCTAAACGAACTCTGGACAAATAGCGGCATCCAATCTCGTTATCTCTAAATTATGGGTTGTGAGTAACTCGTCTCATCAGACGATAACGCTGTTATTTGCGAGATGCAGACTATTTTACGCTACGAAATTAGTTTGAAATTAGTTTGCAGTGCTAAATACTCTTAAAAATGATAGAGGATATAAATTTCATGGATCTGCATTAATTATCGATGTTATGGAAAGCGTTTTTGGAGCAAAGTGAACAGTATAATATAATGTGGACAGTGTTGTCATGGGTGGAACCAGGGATACAGAGAGAGTTATCAGTGTTGTTCGGAATTCTTGCGGTTCTCTTGACAAACGGAGTAAGCTGGGTCTCAGAAGTCCATACACTCATCCATACAATAGAACCACACAGACTTCTGATACTTTGGCAGTTCATAACTTCCCACATTCTATACTTCGGTGCATTCCAAACACCGACGCACTTCGTACACTCGCAAACTTTCTACACCCCACACCCAATAGCCTGCAAATATACTCCAAACACACTCGCACTCTGTATATCTATTATTTCCCCAGTCACATACACAAACACACACGCAATAGACAGGATAAAATATCAATACACGTAATTCACACAACATTTTTTTAAATAAGTTCATTATATTCAAAGAGAGTGCAAAAAAAAAAAATACCCGAGTGTTCTACTGATCACAGACATAAAAGTAAGACCAACAGTAATTTAATCTTTTCAGGTGATTACCATATGTTGAGGGAGAGAGAGAGAGAGACAGACAGAGACAGAGACAAACAGAACAGACAGATAGACAGGAGAGAGCAGGACCTTACTGCTCAGAAACACAGATGTCAACAATTCTTTCCTCCCATCCCCACCAAAGAGCTGGAAACTCTGAGTGGATATGATAATGCAAGGCAAATAAAGGAATCTTAGATTGGGTACGCAAAGTAGCAAACAGTACAGGCAAGGCTTCTCATTCTCTTCACAACTATAATGAATAGGAAATTTTTTAATCATCGAAGTGGTCCAGAAACACGAAAAGAAAAATTCTAGGAAACATTTTCGGGATAATTTCTTCAATCAAAATGTGAACTCGTCGGTAAATATAATGGATGAAAGATGAACCAGTAAGGCTGGACCAAGTATTTACCCCAAAAAAATCTGGCATACAGAATATAAATTATGCCAAGTGACCAGTGACATTCGATTTACCTTCTGTGACGAAAATTCAAGTTAACGAGGAAAATAAACTAAGAGACTGGAATACATAAACGTTGATCTTGAAAACACGACGAAAAAGGGTAGGAGAATAAACGCTTAAGACATTGAGCTCGGTTAAATTTCACAAGAACTACGGATTTCTTCACGTGAAGATACCTGGGAGTGGGAACCAAGTGCATCCCGGTAAGAAGAGGAAATATAGAAGTGTCACAGTAAGAAGAGGAAATAGTGTCACAGTAAAAAGAGGATATATAGAAGTGTCACAGTAAAAAGAGGATATATAGAAGTGTCACAGTAAGAAGAGGAAATATAGAAGTGTCACAGTAAGAAGAGGAAATATAAAAGTGTCACAGTAAGAAGAGGAAATATAGAAGTGTCACAGTAAGAAGAGAAAATATAAAAGTGTCACAGTAAGAAGAGGAAATATAAAAGTGTCATAGTAAGAAGAGGAAATATAGAAGTGTCACAGTAAGAAGAGGAAATATAAAAGTGTCACAGTAAGAAGAGGAAATATAAAAGTGTCACAGTAAGAAGAGGAAATATAAAAGTATCAAAGAGGAAACACTTTATTTATCAGTGAAGGCAAGAACCAACATGGAGACAAGAGTGTGATGGAAGGATAGATGGTAACTTATAACAGAGAAACAGAGAGCAGATGAAGGAGATAGTAACTTACTGGTGAGAAGCACAAACGCTGTTTGGCAACGACAAAACAGTGAGAGCCAAACTGAACCAAAATTACACCACATCACAGTGAATAGAGTTCAGGATCAAGTATTAACACACACACACACACACACGGGGAGACATGATAACGACATATAAAATACTGCGTGGAATAGACAAGGTGGACAAGGACAGGATGTTCCAGGGAGGGGACACAGAAACAAGAGGCCACAATTGGAAGTTGAAGACACAAATGAGTCAGAGAGATAGTAGGAATTATTTCTTCAGTCATAGAGTTGTAAGGCAGTGGAATAGCCTAGAAAATGACGTAGTGGAGGCAGGAACCATACACAGTTTTAAGACGAGGTTTGATAAAGCTCATGGAGCGGGGAGAGAGAGGGCCTAGTAGCAACCGGTGAAGAGGCGGGGCCAGGAGCTAGGACTCGACCCCTGCAACCACAAATAGGTGAGTACAAATAGGTGAGTACACACACACACACACACACACACACACACACACACACACACACACACACACACACACACACACACACACACACACACACGTTAATGTTTCTATTTTGTATAAATGGCTTTTCAAAAGAACAGAAAACCTATATAAACTTGCAGTCTAGGTAACAACATCGACTGTAAATCCGACAATAAAGTTCTGACTAACTACAGTTGTAGTAATATATAGTTGATAGAATTTCATCTGTATAAGTGCAATGTAATGGAAACAGGAGATAGCGATTACAGGCCACATGAAGAATATAGATTTTGTGATATGTTCAAAGCGAGAGAGAAAGAAAGAGAGAGAGAGAGAGAGCTAAAGAGGAGTCATCATCGAAAACAAATCGTCACCAGAAGATCATTTAAATGAAAACGTGAAAAACCTCGTATGTTTGACTGGCAAACATTGAAATAGATTTCAAATAATGTGCATGGGGGAGAGATAGGAAAAATTCATTTCACAACATAGGTTAGGACGAAATTGGAATAGGCAGCCGTGATGTGGTATCCGCAAGTAACACGTAATTGTAATGTCTCCGAGAGGTGAAAATTGAGTTATGAATTAATTGATGGTTGATATGAGGTGAGGAGGAGACACGCTGACTACATATTAGGTCATAAAGAGTAACTGGTGAAGTAGATTTCTTAATACAGGCATCAGAGAGGTTGAGAAATGACAGATTTAAAAATATAAGACGATGACTTAACAACACCAGATTTTTCTCTTAGCGTGTCAGGAGTGCAGTGAGTTTGTAAGGGAAAGTTATTAAGCAATTGTTAAACCTCAGAAAAAAGGGGAACACTGCAAGAGTAGCTCTGCAGTTGCTGTAGCTTGAAATAACCAATTACAAATAGGTAATTACGCCACCCACCACTAATACTGGCTTCATTCCTTCTCCCTCCCTCCCTCCCTCCAACAAAAACACATATATATTTCCCATCTTATCCCCTGGGCTCGATCCTTGACCCCGCGTTCAGATCGTACCCAGTACCCATCAGCCAGTCACTCTCAACACTCCTTCCGTAAGTCGTGACTCTGAAGTTGCTCTCCCTCACCATGATAAAGTTATTTGTAGTGGGGGAGGCTAAGGCAGGGAATGTGCTGAAGCAGAGGGACGTGGCAGGGGGAGGTGCTGGATAACACGGGAGCGTTGAGGTAAGGGATCAGGTTAAAGGGGTTAAAGTGGAAGGGGAGAGGACTCAGAGAAAGGGCATTCAAGTATGCATAAGAGAATGTTAACATGATCCTTTTTCTTTTTTTAGATAGTTTGCAGCAGTCATCACTGGCAGGGTTCAATATGTCAGTAGTGTCACTGATTTCCTATGTAATAGGTCTTGGCTGACCTTGTGAAGAGGGACTTGACGAAACCCTTGCAACAAATCCAGGGTCGAAAAGTCTTTATTATCGCCGATATTACGTAAGAGATCACCAAGTACAGGAAGTGGGAAACGATCTGGAATAGTTTTCACGTTTAACTTCCTAAAGTCAATCACTTGACGCCAAGTACTATCCTTCTTGGGTACTAGGATCAAGGGAGCGTTCCAGGGTTACCTGGAGGTTATTCCGGGGATCAACGCCCCCGCGGCCCGGTCCATGACCAGGCCTCCCGATGGATCAGGGCCTGATCATCTAGGCTGTTACTGCTGGCCGCACGCAGTCCGACGTACGAGCCACAGCCCGGCTGATCCGGCACTGACTTTAGGTATCTGTCCAGCTCTCTCTTGAAGGCAGCCAGGGGTTTATTGGCAATTCCCCTAATGCTTGATGGGAGGCTGTTGAACAGTTTTGGGCCCCGGACACTTATGTATTGAGTATTGGGTGCAATAACACCATCATCAAGCATCTTATTAACCAATTCTTCTGCGACAGCAACTTGAGAATGAGGCATTCTGTATGTAGGTACATAAATTGGTTTAGTACCAGGTTCAAGGGGAATACCATGGGACAGTAAGTTCGTTATACCCATCTTTCGTGTAACACATTCATAGGAGAGGTAGTGTAGTGTGACACTTTCCTAGGAGATGTACTATCGTGTGACGGTTCCCTTACAGAGGTTTCCGTTTTAAGACAGTTGCCAGAGGTTACTGTCCTTGGTTAGGAGGTATGAGGCGGTGTACTATTCTGTGACACTTCACAGGAGTCACTGATGGGAGGGAGGGGGTGGTGTCACATGACACCGCCCAGATGGTTCAGGGTATGGACTGTCACAAGACAGAACCTACAGAAGATGCAGAGGCGTACTTTCCCGAGACACTTTCCAGAGGCGAGGCACTTGCCTAAGAGGGTTTTCTTGTTCAGATTTTCGAAGAGGGGAAGTGAGTGGGGGTTTGTAATCATCTGTCACTTTCTGCTCAGAGATTTAAGAGAAGATTTCGTTCGGATTTTTAACCCCGGAGGGTTAGCCACCCAGGATAACCCAAGAAAGTCAGGCACTTACAAGAGGGGGCTGCACGGAAGTGTTCTCTCTCTTTCTCTTATACACTTCCCAGAAGAGGCTGAGTGGGGAATACTTTCGCCCCCAAGTAGTTTCGACCCCTTTTCGACCTCATTTGCCCCTTTCACCCTTCGACAAACGAGGATGCTTCTTCATTTTCATTTTCCCCCCTACCTGGAGGGTATTCCGGGGATCAACGCCCCCGCGGCCCGGTCCACGATCAGGCCTCCCTGTGGATCAGGGCCTGATCAACCAGGCTGTTACTGCTGGCCGCACGCAGGCCAACGTACGAACCACAGCCCAGCTGATCTGGCATTCTCTTCTACCTTTCCCCACATCCTCTCTCTCTCTCTCTCTCTCTCTCTCTCTCTCTCTCTCTCTCTCACCTATGATACCTTCTCTTCCACGTCTCCTCTCTTTTCCTTTTTCATTTGTTTCACCTCATATGTCTATTTCCTACTCTTTGGTTCCTACTCCTTCCTCTCTTCTATCCTGTTTCTTTGCTACTTTATCCTCTCTCCCCTCTTTCTCGTCAACGTAAATTCTTCCTCTCCTCTTTTCCTCCTTCCTCCTTTTCTCCTTCCTCGTTCACTTGCCTTTCCTCCTCCTCCTCCATCTTCTCTTCCTCCTCCAGCTCCTCCTCCTCCTCCTCCCTTCCTCCTCCTGCAGGTCCTCCACAAAGACACGTTAAATTTCTCTGTCTTTCGTTCTTGAATCGAGCACAATTTATTAGAATTTTTATGCCCTTCCTGTCCGAAGTGTCGTATTTTATGGTGGTGAGATGAAGCTCTACTTTCTCTCTCTCTCTCTCTCTCTCTCTCTCTCTCGCTCTCGCTCTCGCTCTTAGGTTCTTATCACACTCCCCTCATTCTTTCGTCTTCCCCTCTCCCCACTCTGTCCAGTTGCCTCAGTAATCTTGCTCAGTCTTGTTCAACTTAAGTCATCCTAGATCTTTTTGGTATTAAAGAATATATATATATATATATATATATATATATATATATATATATATATATATATATATATATATATAATATATATATAATTATAAGGTACCACCTCTAGAACTGTTATAGGGACCCTCACCCTCAGAGAAAAGAATAAACTTGCTTCAGGGAAAACTCAATATTCTCCCTCAAGCTGTTTGAGAATTTTCTCCTACCACCCCTATATTATATATATATATATATATATATATATATATATATATATATATATATATATATATATATATATATATTTTATTTAAAGACAAAATACATTGACAAAACATTCAGAAAACTACGATACAAAGTAAAACAACATAGGAATAACTGGGAAAGTGGGGAGATGGATCTTCAACTTCCTAACAAATCGAACACAAAGAGTAGTGGTCAACAGAGTTAAATCGGAGGCTGCCATAGTGAAGAGCTCTGTTCCACAAGGCACAGTACTCGCCCCCATCTTATTCCTTATCCTCATATCAGACATAAACAGAGATATACACCACAGCACCGTATCATCGTTTGCGGATGATACTAGGATCTGCATGAGGCTGTCATCTGCTGAGGACGTGGTTAACCTCCAAGAAGATATAAACAAAGTTTTCCAGTGGGCGACGGTAAACAATATGATGTTCAATGAGGACAAATTCCAACTACTCCGTTATGGAAAACTGGAGGAGATAATAACTAGAACAGAGTATACTACTGACTCCGGCCATACAATAGAGCGGAAAAATAATGTAAGGGACCTGGGAGTAGTAATGTCTGAGGATCTCACTTTCAAGGATCACAACAGTGCCACGATCGCACGTGCAAAGAAAATGATAGGATGGATAATGAGAACTTTCAAAACGAGAGATGCCAAGCCCATGATGATCCTTTTCAAATCACTTGTTCTCTCTAGGCTGGAATACTGCTGTACATTAACATCTCCATACAAAGCAGGTGAAATCGCAGATCTAGAGAGTATACAGAGATCCTTTACTGCACGTATAAGTTCTGTCAAGCACCTTAACTACTGGGAACGCTTGAAAGCACTTGACTTGTACTCGTTGGAACGCAGGAGGGAGAGATATATCATAATCTACACTTGGAAAATCTTGGAAGGAATGGTCCCAAATCTGCACACAGAAATCACTCCCTACGAAAGTAAAAGACTGGGCAGGCGATGCAAAATGCCGCCAATAAAAAGTAGGGGCGCCATTGGTACACTAAGAGAAAACACCATAAGTGTCCGGGGCCCAAGACTGTTCAACAGCCTCCCATCAAGCATTAGGGGAATTGCCAATAAACCCCTGGCTGCCTTCAGGAGAGAGCTGGACAGATACCTGAAATCAGTGCCGGATCAGCCGGGCAGGTAACTCAGAGCTACATCTCGAATACTTCGTCCAGCTCCCCGGCGGTGGGCCGCGTGCCCAGAATGCTGCCGGCATTTCCTCTCTGGATCGCAACACTGAGTCTCTGGAAGAGGAAGCTGATCGCCCTGTGGTCCTTTGTTTCTATGATGAGCTTTTCACCCAGCTCTATTAGGAACTTTAGAGCACACTTGCCCCATGCTCCAAGGGTCTCTGACCCTATTGGGATGAAGTTATAGCAAGAGGGAAGGTCTTCATATTTGCGGATCTTCTGAGTCTCCCTGTGGCTGGCAGCTCCACCCCCTTCCACTACGGAGTATGGCAAGTAGGTGTCTGCCAATGTGGCGGCACATGTTTAGTCCCAGGCAATCTGCTTTCCATCCTTCCAAGGTAGCATAGTGGCTCCATCAGGACGCTTTAGACTTCCGTCAGACCTCTGCACTTGGGGTTCCCGTTGAGATGGGCAACGGGCTGTGGCGAGGCTTCTCTTTATGATATCATTGACCTCCTCATGCCTGGCATACTTCCCTTCTGCTGTGTGACACACGAGACCATGAAGTCCGAATTGATCAGCTGTCGCCCTGCCGCAAATACACCTATGTTCGGTGAGGATGGGGGCGGCTAGGCGAAGAGCAACACCAATCTGAATGGCCTGTGGGTCTAGTCGAGTGCCCAAGGAGGAATTGGGAACAGCAAACAGGAAATCTCCTGAGTGTGGTGCCTTCACTGCCAGGAGACGAGCTTTGTCCTTTCCTGAGGCGTTGGAGAGCATTGTGTTGGCGATTTTTTCCATGATCGGTTTGTCCCAGTGGGACTGTTTGTGTTCTTTGGGAGGAGCTGGTCTACTGGAAGAATCTGTAAGGGTGTCCCACCGAATCGCTGCTTCAGTAAACCTGGGGTCTTGAGCTCCTACCATGTCTCTCAAGCGTTCGGGAACAAACTTCTTGAGTAAAGCACTGATATATATATATATATATATATATATATATATATATATATATATATATATATATATATATATATATATATATATATATATATATATATATATAGGGAGGCACTACCGTTAGAAATACTTCATCAAGTTCCCTGGTGGTGGGGCTGCGTGCCCAGAATACTGCAGACATTTACACCCTGGATCGCAACACTGAGTCTCTGAAAGAGGAAGCTGGGCTCTATGGGTCCTTGGTTTCGGTGATGAGTTTTTCACCAAACTCTCAGGAATTTTAGAGCACACTTGCCCCATGTTCCAAGGGTTTCTGACCCTACTGGTAGCACCATCCCCTTCAGTTTCAGGGTATGGTAAGCAGGTGTCAGCCAACGTAGAGGCACAGGTGTAGTCCCATGCAATCTTACCATTCTTCCAGGGTAGCATGATGACTTCATCTGGACACTTTTGGCTTCCGTCAGACCTCAATGCTTGAGGCTCCCGTTCTGCAGGGCAACGAGCTGTAGCGAGACTTCTCTTGATAAAGTCGTTGACCTCCTCATGTCTTGTATACTTCCCTTCTGAGGTATGACAGATGAGACCATGTAGTCTAAATTGATTAGCTGATGCCCTGCCACAAATGCACCTATGTTTGGGGGCGGCTAGGCGAAGAACAACACCAATCCGAATATCCTACGGGTCAAGGAGGAATTGGGAACTGCTGAAAGGAAATCTCCTGAATGCAGTGCCTTCACTGCTACCTGGAGGAAGCTAGGAGACGAGCTTTGTCCTTTCCTGAAGCGTTCTTGAACATTGTGTTAGCGATTTTTTCCCATGATCGGTTTGTCCCAGTTGGACTATTTGTGCTTTTTAGGAGGAGCTGGTCTGCTTGAGGTGTCCCACTGAGTAGCTGCTTCCTGAACTTGGGGTCTTGAGCTCCTACAGCACCTCTCAAGCGTTAATTTTCAGGTAATAGTAACTCAAGCTGACCTTCCTCCCTCCATCCCTCCATTCCTCTCTCCTTCCCTCCCTCCATTTCCTCCTTCCTTTCTCAGCCTTCATCTGATCCCCAGGTACATCCTTCCCATGAAACCACCCAACACCCGATCAACTTCTCAAGCCTCCCCCCCCCCTCTCTCTCTCTCTCTCTCTCTCTCTCTCTCTCTCCTTCCCACCCTCTTACCCTCCCTCCCACCCACATTCCCCGTCCCCCCCTTCCTCCCCCTCCCTGATCACATCCTCACGTTCCTCCCTCCCCAACACCCAGCAACTTGTCTAATTCAATTGATTTCTTGCGTGCGTACCCCCACCCACCACTCCCCTCCTCCCTCCCCTCCTCTTTCTCCACCTCCCTCCAGTTCCCCTCCATCAGTCTCTTCTACCACTATCCTCTCCCTCCTCCTCTCCCCCTCTCCTTGACGTCTCCACTTACCAGCTGTTTTACCCTTTCTCTCTCTCTCTCTCTCTCTCTCTCTCTCTCTCTCTCTCTCTCTCTCTCTCTCTCCCTCGCCATGTTTACATCTATTAGAAGTTTGTAAGGAGTGACTCCAGATCAAAATGGAAAGGATTCGAAGTGTTGTTTTTGGTAACCGAGCGGTGGGTCACGTGTACTCACCTAATTGTTGCTGCAGGGGTCGAGACTCAGTTCCTGGCCCTGTGTGTGTGTGTGTGTGTGTGTGTGTCCCATATTTTAAAAAATCATAAAAATTCCACAAAAATATATATTATTTTTGAATATTTCGACGATTCAAAGCAGAAAATTTTTTTTACATCAATTTTTAGTTAAAATACTACGTCGATTAATATACTTTTAATCTAAACTGATGATAATTTACGATATACCGGACTATTTCCTGCTCATCGTTATCCATTGCCTAACCTCGACTCCGATAACCTCCAAAACCCTCTGCGGTTGTCAATTCAAATATTGAAAAGGAAAAAAAATGTCTCTCTCAATTTGACGACGACGGAGAGTGAAATTCAGATGTGTTGTTGAATATGTGTCAATTTTACGTGTAAATTGGTGTTGAATTATTATTCCCGTTAATTTATATTAACTAAATTCGAGTCTTTCGTCTTCTGTATGTTTTCTGTATTTAATGTTTGATGTATTTTATGGCCAGGATGTCGGGGTTTGTTTTTAGCGAGAATATGACCAATGGTCTGTTGCCCACTGTGGCCTGGTTGGCAACACTCTCGCCTCACACACAGTGTCCGTGGTTCGATCCCGGGTAAGGGTGTGAGTATTGGGCATGTTTCCTTACACCTGTTGTCCCTGTTCACCCAGCAAGTAAGTAGGTACCTGGGTGTTAGTCGACTGGTGTGGGTCGCATCCTGGGGGAGAAGATTGAGGACCCTTAGTGGAAATAAGACACAGTCCCTAGACGATGCATTGATTGTCTTGGGCTATCCTGGGTGTCTAACCCTCCGGGGTTAAAAATCCGAACCAACGACCAACGTCTGCCTCTCCCTAGGTCTAGATGGTCACTGAGGTAGAGGCCTGGGAGCCACGGCCTACGTGCCTAGTTCAGAAGGGAGTCACGTGACTAAGGCTTGGCAAGGGACCCTTCATGTAAGTGGTACTAAGACGTATACTGCACAATTATTGATCTATTAACAAGGATAGTACATGTATCTGGAGTCTACCTGGAGGTCGTTCCTTGGGTCAGCGGGCCGGTCCTCGACCAGGTCACCAGATGGGATCAGGGCCTGATCAATCAGGCTATTACTGCTGGCAGTACTCAATCCAACGCACTGACTCTTCAGGTCTCTTAATTTAGTTTCAGTAAATTTTTCAGCTGACTCAGACCCAGCCCCCAGCCTTACTGCCAGCCCAGACTCTCCTAGGGACACTACCAAAACCACCACAAAAACAGTAAATATACAACCATCTAAAACCGTAAATATACAACCATCATTGCACAAGACCGTGGCCCACAGTACAGATGTTGGAGAGGAGTCTCCTCCTTCTTCCTCTACTGGGGAAAGTAGATGGAATCCAGGACGGGGTGGCCCTGGCTTGGACACTGAGGATTATAGTGCAGTCCCAGAACCTGCAGAAATTGACAACACACCTCCCAACAATTCTCAACCAAAGGTGAATTTGTGCAAATATTATGCTTGGGGCATCTGTAAGCATGGAATAACAGGGGAAAAAAAATGGGACATGCAACTTTGACCATCCCAAAAAATGTAGCGACCTCCTGTCTAAAGGAGTGTGTCGTTCTTCTTCCTGTACTTTCTTTCACCCAAAAATGTGCCACTCCTCGGTCCTCCAGAAGCAGTGTTACAACATCGAGTGCCCTGCATACCATCTAAAAGGGACCAGGAGGCACAGACCCCACAAGACAAACAATAGTAGCTACGACAACCCAACTCCAGGTGATTTTTTAGTGGCAGGAAACGAAAAAAGGAAATGGAAGGAAATAACAAAAATAGTCCACCACCTTGGAGCCTTGTTGGACTGGAGGCGCAGCCAGTGGCCACCCATGGCCCTCCAGAATTACAACTACTGATGCCAATAACAAAATCCCCCCAACAAACACAGAATACAACCTCGTTCATATTTGCTAATATACAGGGCCTTAAGCCATCCACCAACAACAAAATACCTTTTATCAGTGGACTTCTAGAGGAGTCTAATGCAATGTTTGCAGCCTTCACAGAGACTCACACAAAAGATCACTTTGACAGTGAAATATGGATAAGTGGTTACAACCTTTTTAGATGCGACAGAAAGAACAGGCAACAAGGGGGGGTTGGCCTGTATTGCCAAAGAGTCCCTCATCTGCATGGAGTTGCTGAACACCACAAATGAGGTAGTTGAAGTTCTATCAATAAAGATCGAGAACCAAAACCTGGTCATTGTGGTTGTACATAAGCCACCAGATGCAACCTCACAACAGTTCAAGGAACAGCTACTGAAAATTGATTACTGTTTGGAAAACCTTCCAGCTCCATCCCCAAACATCTTACTGCTTGGTGATTTCAACCTAAGGCATACAAAATGGAAGAATGTAGCAAATAATGTTATAGCTGAAACAATCCCCGGAGGTAGCGCAGATGAAAGGTCACACACACACATGAGCTACTAAGTCTCTGCGAAAAACACACCTTAAGCCAGCAGATAGTGGAGCCAACAAGACTAGAAAACACACTTGACCTTATCTTCACAATTAATGAGGACCTGATAAGAGACATAAAAATATCAAAAACAACTAATTCCGATCACAACCTAATAGAAGTCCAGACGTACATGCATAGGGGTCCTGATGAGCAGAATGCATGTACCTGTGAAGGTGTCTTCACAAAATACAACTTCAACACAAGAACATCAACTGGGACCAGGTAAACCATGTCCTAAACGAAACATGTTGGGAAGATGTCTTAAATGACATGGATCCAAACCAGTGCCTTGAAAGGATCAACTTCCTGGTAGCCGAAGCATGTTCTAGGCATATTCCCCTAAGAAAGAAGAAGAGCAGGAGTAAACTGGAAAGAGAAAGACGCTCCCTCTACAGAAGACGATGAAGAGTCACTGAGCTCATCAGGAGTGCTAGAATATCTGATACACGAAAGGAGGCGCTGACCAGGGAAGTGGAAACTATCGAACTTAAGTTAAATGATTCTTACAGGAACCAGGAGAGACAGGAGGAGCTTAAAGCTATTAGTGAAATTGAAAGAAATTCAAAATATTTCTTTTCATATGCCAAAAACAAGGCAAATACCACATCTAGTAACGGGCCCTTACTCAGACAGGATGGGACTTACACAGATGACAACAAGGAAATGAGTGAAATATTGAAATCCCAGTACGACTCTGTGTTTAGTGAACCACTAATCGGTCTGAGGATCGACGACCCAAATGATTTCTTCATGAATGAGCCTCAAAACTCCATAAATGTATGCCAGATTTCCGACATTACCCTAACTCCGCTAGATTTCGAAAAAGCCATTGACAACATGCCTATGCACTCAGCCCCGGGCCCAGACTCGTGGAACTCTGTTTTCATTAAGAACGTAAAGAAACCCCTCTTGCGTGCCCTAAGTACACTATGGAGGAGGAGCTTGGACATGGGTGAAATTCCACAGTCACTTAAAACAACGGATATAGCCCCACTCCATAAAGGTGGCAGCAAAGCATTAGCTAAGAACTATAGACCAATAGCTCTGACGTCCCACATCATAAAAATCTTTGAAAGAGTGCTAAGAAGCAGGATTGCAAATCACCTGGATTCCCAAAATCTGCACAATCCAGGGCAACATGGGTTCAGGGCAGGTCGCTCCTGCCTCTCACAACTACTGGATCACTATGACATGGCCTTGGATGCACTGGAAGAAAATCAGAATGCAGATGTAATATACACAGACTTTGCAAAAGCATTTGACAAATGCGATCATGGTGTAATAGCCCATAAAATACGTGCTAAAGGAATAACTGGGAAAGTGGGGAGATGGATCTTCAACTTCCTAACAAATCGAACACAAAGAGTAGTGGTCAACAGAGTTAAATCAGAGGCTTCCGTAGTGAAGAGCTCTGTTCCACAAGGCACAGTACTCGCCCCCATCTTATTCCTTATCCTCATATCAGACATAGACAGAGATATACATCACAGCACCGTATCATCCTTTGTGGATGATACTAGGATCTGCATGAGGCTGTCATCTGCTGAGGACGCGGTTAACCTCCAAGAAGATATAAACAAAGTTTTCCAGTGGGCAACGGTAAACAATATGATGTTCAATGAGGACAAATTCCAACTACTCCGTTATGGAAAACTGGAGGAGATAATAACTAGAACAGAGTATACTACAGACTCTGGCCATACAATAGAGTGGAAAAATAATGTAAGGGACCTGGGAGTAGTAATGTCTGAGGATCTCACTTTCAAGGATCACAACAGTGCCACGATCGCACGTGCAAAGATGGATGGATAATGAGAACATTCAAAACGAGAGATGGCAAGCCAATGATGATCCTTTTCAAATCACTTGTTCTCTCTAGGCTGGAATACTGCTGTACATTAACATCTCCATTCAAAGCAGGTGAAATCGCAGATCTAGAGAGTGTACAGAGATCCTTTACTGCACGTATAAGTTCTGTCAAGCACCTTAACTACTGGGAACGCTTGGAAGCACTTGACTTGTACTCGTTGGAACGCAGGAGGGAGAGATATATCATAATCTACACTTGGAAAATCTTGGAAGGAATGGTCCCATATCTGCACACAGAAATCACTCCCTACGAAAGTAAAAGACTGGGCAGGCGATGCAAAATGCCGCCAATAAAAAGTAGGGGCGCCATTGGTACACTAAGAGAAAACACCATAAGTGTCCGGGGCCCAAAACTGTTCAACAGCCTCCCATCAAGCATTAGGGGAATTGCCAATAAACCCCTGGCTGCCTTCAAGAGAGAGCTGGACAGATACCTAAAGTCGGTGCCGGATCAGCCGGGCTGTGGCTCGTACGTCGGAATGCGTGCGGCCAGCAGTAACAGCCTAGTTGATCAGGCCCTGATCCATCGGGACTCCTGGTCATGGACCGGGCCGCGGGGGCGTTGATCCCCGGAATAACCTCCAGGTAACCTCCTCCAGCACCCCAAATTAGTGAAAGAAAAAACACTGAATTATTGAAACTTCGTAATGACTGGAGAATGCCTCTTCAGATCGGCTTCAAATTTGCCTTTCTTTTTAATGGAAGAAATTTGGAAAACTAAAATACTGCTTTTCATGAGATAATTACTAAGTGCTGCATTCAACGCTGCTAACTTAATAATGTAGTGTGTGATCGGCTTCAAACTTAGTGCGCTGGTGTGCTTTAGGATATCGGTCTCTCGGAGGTAACAGTAGAAAGACCACTTCAGTTTGTGTTTCTCAATGGAAGGTTTGACTTAACTTTGGGCAGCGTTGGGGCCCATTTGCCATTTTTCACTGACGAAATTTGAATATTGGTTTCCATGTGATGACTCGTGAACGTCTCTTCTAATTTCCTTCACATATTCAACTCCTGTTACTGAACTGCGTTAAAAACTTGGGCCGGGCCGCACTCTGCACTATTCCTTTCGCGTGCACTGCGGCACACTTGAAGTTGTAAAATAGTGGGTTACCTTTCTCTTTGTGGGCAGCCACCGAAGTGCATCTAATTTTTATTTACATTATGTAAATTACTTTATTTACATGTAAATTATTTTTATTTACATTATGTAAATTATTTTTATTTACATTATGTAAATTATTTTTATTTACATTATGTAAATTTTTATTTACATTATGTAAATTATTTTTATTTACATTATGTAAATTATTTTTATTTACACTATGTAAATTATATTTATTTACATTATGTAAATTATTTTTATTTGCACTATGTAAATTATTTTTATTTACATTATGTAAATTATTGTTATTTACATTATGTAAATTATTTTTATTTACATTATGTAAATTATTTTTGTTTACATTATGTAAATTATTATTTACACTATGTAAATTATTTTTATTTACACTGTAAATTATTTTTATTTACATTATGTAAATTATTTACATGTAAATTATTTTTATTTACATTATGTAAATTATTGTTATTTACATTATGTAAATTATTGTTATTTACATTATGTAAATTATTTTTATTTACATTATGTAAATTATTGTTATTTACATTATGTAAATTATTGTTATTTACATTATGTAAATTATTGTTATTTACATTATGTAAATTATTTTTATTTACACTACATTTAAAACTTTTGTTACACACGAGGTTCAGGTTCAGAACTTTGATAAAACTCTGTTTAAGCTCACAGAGTTTTTTTGGTTTATTAGAGTTTTATATTTCCTTCAGAGAGGCCCTTTGATGTAGGTGAAGGGCTCTTGATCCTAGGAATTGACGAATGGTTTAGAAAACCTACAGGTTGAAGAATGAGACACTTGTGCAGCCAGTGACTTTTTCAGTCCTGTACAGAGATTAATAAAGGTTAAAAGGAGCTTGAGGTAATCGGTCCATTAATCGTGATGGACCGAACACATAGTTACGAGGCTGAGGGACTGATTACCTCAAACTACTCCTCCTTTTTCCACCGTTTTCTTTGTATTGGACTGATGAAGCCACTGGCTGGCGAAACGTTTCGTCAATAAAGATTCCCAAGTGTCGCGCAAGCGTCTCGCTCGTCATCCCAGGAATTGATCCTGTTCTTCCCGTGTATCGAACCTGATTGCCTCCCAGATGCAGTATAAACCCGTCAGCTTTTATCGTTTCCCTATAAATGTATAATTAGGTTTGAATCGTATTTACTGTACGAGGGACATTAAGGCTGCGTGTCAGCTGTCCGCCACCTGTCAAGAATACTTTGATACCTAACATAGGGATCGAGGTAAACTTTCGGTGTATATACGTGAGACGCACATCTCTCGGTGTATATACGCTGAGAGACGCACATCTCTCGGTGTATATACGCTGAGAGACGCACATCTCTCGGTGTATATACGCTGAGAGACGCACATCTCTCGGTGTATATACACTGAGAGACGCACATCTCTCGGTGTATATACGCTGAGAGACGCACATCTCTCGGTGTATATACGCTGAGAGACGCACATCTCTCGGTGTATATACACTGAGAGACGCACATCTCTCGGTGTATATACGCTGAGAGACGCACATCTCTCGGTGTATATACGCTGAGAGACTCACACTTAGTGTATACGAGCCGAGAGATGGTTGGTTGGTTGATGAGGTTTAAAGCCTGTCGACTACACGAGGGTCGTTAAGGTTGCGTGTCACCTGTTCACCACTAGTGGAGATTATTTTAATACATGAAGCACGAATTAAACTCTCGGTGTATATACAGGGAAAATATATACACCTCTTGGTATATATACACTTGAGTGTATATTTCTGGGTGTATATTATTTCCAGACTTTATACCTAACCCCTCAAGAGAGGTTCCTAGAGACTGGGGGGAGGATTCACTCCCTCGAATCGAGTCTGAATGCCTTCCCATGAACCCCATTTTTTTCCCTTCAAGGCGATGTGGGACCCCTACGAGTTTAACGCTTCCCCCTTTCCATGCCCTCCCCATGAGCGTAGTAGTTCAGATTTTTATATGTAACACACCAGCTTAGCGAAAGCTACTGGACAGTGAACGAGGCTTCGAGGTGGTCCAAAACGCGGTTCATTTTTGGGGAATTTCGAAGCTAGGCTGCTCATTAAGCCCGGTGCTCACTGCACTGTGAAGGTGATGGTGATTTTTGAGGGTGAAGGTGATTGTGATGGTGAATTTAAAGGTGGTGATTATTTTGAAGGTGACGGTGATTTTGAAGGCGAAGTTGACTGTGATGATGACGGTGATTTCAAAGTTGGAGGTGACTATGATGATGATGGTGATTTTAAGGGTGATGGTGATTTTGATAGTGATGACAGTGTGGAGAAAATAATGCCAGTTTGGTGATGTGCGAGCCAAGACCCGTGCTGGTTTTTTAGTGGATCCTTCCGAATAAAATGAATATTTAGTGATGTGCAGTGAGACACTATGGAGAAAGATGGTAACGCCTGAGTGTTGTATTGGGATCCGAATTACTTTCTCACTAATTCTCATTCTCATTACTTAGCATGGATGAGAAAAGGTAAGTCTTGTAGTATTTTTTGTGGGGGGGGGAGTTTTGTTGTTGTTGTTCTTGCTTCTTGTTTCTCGTGTTTGTTGTTGTTGTTTCTCGTGTTCGTTGTCAGCTGACTGCCGTGGGTCATGTCACTAGGGTAGGGGAGGGTAGGGATGCTGTTGTATATCCGAGATGGCTACCTTGAATTGGAGCAGGACATCAATTGGGGGCGGGACAAGAACTGGAGCGGGACAACACCTGGGGCAGGACAACAACTAGGACAGGGCAACAGCTCTAAGCTTGTAAATGCAACGGTTGCCTTGCAATGTTTAGCAACATTTACCTGTTGCATCAAGTCTTGGGGGCCCCGTCATCCTGGGTGTTATGCACCCACCCGTCTGGGTTTAGAGCTTACTGTGAACCACGACGCAAATACGCATCTTTGGCACCTAGACTGTGATGTCTCAGTAAGGGTCACTGTTTATTATTATTATTATTATTATTATTATTATTATTATTATTATTGTTATTATTGAAGTCCCCTCAAGGAAGATTCCTTGACGCTGGTAAGGGGCTCTTGATCTAGGGAATTGGATCTGTGCTGCAATTCCCTGCATTAAGCCTGAATACCTTCCACGTCCCCTCCCCCTCACTGTATAATCCTACTGGTTTAACGCTTCTTGCGGATGCGCTTGTTGACAGATAAAGCTTTCTCTAACTCGGGATGCCCGATGATCTAGCTGTTTTAGAGACAAAATCAAAATTAATCTCCGTAGTCAATGTTCGGTGGACTAAAATATCCGGCAACAATTTTTTTTCTTTTATTCGAGCATACCCCCCATCCTCCCCGAAATGTCCATCGCTTATTTCTGCGCTCCCAAAATATTTCGGAAATCTTAATATTTGCTCTATGACCCATGTGAGTTTAACGCTTAGTTTTGATTGTAATAATATAATCTTAGTTAGGCATTATTACGATAATGACGTACATTACTGACTGGGGGACTGATTACCTCATCCTGCACTGTCTTCTGTGCACACTTCTACAAGGTTGAGGGACTGACTACCCCGCGTTCTGTCTTCGCTTATCATCCCTGTGTTTAAAACGAAAAAAAAAGGCAACTGGGTGGCGAAACGTTTTGAAGATACTCAGGGAGGAGGTGAGGGGGGGGGCCTGCATGTGTGTTATTCCTGAGTTCCAGCTCCTGATACTCTTAGTGTTGATCTACAGCTCCTGGGCCATTTGAAGACCTTTCCCCCCCCTCAGAACTAGACTTCCTGAGCATGTTGAGCTGAATATCCTGCGTTGATCTCCAGCTCCTGGGCCGCTTCGAAGTGCTGAGCTACTATCATCGCGTGCATTGAGGTTGAGGGGGCTGGGCTTATGGGATACAGGAATGCCTTTCTTGGATCGCGCAATGACTGACACACAGTACCTGGCATGCACCTCCCAAGAAGCTCATTGCTAGTAATCCCTTCCTTAAATCTCTTGTTAGAGCAACTGCTCAAGAAGAAATTTTTCGCCTAGCTGGTAGTAATAAGTTATCACAAGTTATATACACTGATGGATCTAAACAGGAGTCTTCTGGCAGGGCTGCATCTGCTCTTGTTGCCACCTCCCTAGTTAAGAACGATAATAAATTTGTTGAGTTAGGCATAAGAATTAACAACTGGGCGTCTACACTGCAAACTGAATTGTTTGCAATCCTAATGGCGCTAAAGCTAACCTATGACACTGAGCTTGACTCTATCATCATTACTGATTCTATGTCATCATTGAAGGCTCTTGGCTCATATAATGACTCCAACAACATGCTCATTGGGGAAGCCAGGTATAGATACTCAAAAATTAGGGACAAAGGAATTAATGTACAATTGCTATGGATCCCATCACACATTGGATTACTCCTTCATGATAAAGTTGATATGTTAGCCAAGAAGAGTATCCAGAAGGAGAACGTAGAATATAACTTTGGTATAACTGTGTCTAGCATTAGGAATAATATTAGGAGAGAAGTAAATAATGAAGATGATTGTTATAGGAATGCAGTTAGAAGCCTGAGTAGATCTATAACCCACTATGATAACATGAACGTAGATAAGTATGTTTATGGAGCAACTTGCAATGTGAACAGACTGACTGATGTTGTAGTGGCCAGGCTTAGGCTTGGTTACAAGTACTTCTGGCAGTTTGGGAGACACACAGATGATGATCAAACTAAATGTAAATTATGTGATCAGGCATATGGTCACTCTCTTGAACACTATGTGCTTAATTGTCCACTTATTGAGGAATACAGAGACAGACAGTATAATAACCTATGTGACATGTCAAGATATCTTATTAATGAAAATAAGATACCAGATATACTAAGCAAATTTCCTAAATTTGCTTGTAACAGATAAGTGAACTATAGATATGTAGATATAAACCCATATGTATTCCTGTTAACCCTTTGGGGCCTAGTTCCTAGGCCTTTTGTGTATCCATATGCTCTCGCGCTACCGTCCACAGGATGGATATGGGGTGCACAATAAACTAGCCACTTCGGTGGCAAAATCTAATCATCTAAATCTACCAGGCAGGCACCTGGCAGGCACCCGGCAGGCACCCGGCAGGCACCCGGTAGGCACCCGGTAGGCACCTGGCAGGCACCTGGCAGGCACCTGGCAGGCACCTGGCAGGCACCTGGCAGGCACCCGGTAGGCACCCGCACCGTTGTGAGGTCCATTACATTACCAAGACACCTGAAGCCTGTTAGACCAATTGTTCACAGATGACAGTGTTGTGTAGCAAATGGAGTGAGGAGGAGAGTGGAGTGTGTGAGGGAAGGACAGGGTGTGTGTGGGGAGAGAGAGAGAGAGAGTTAGGGAAAAGATGAGGAGTAGGATGGGGTGAAAGAAGGAAGCAAGCAAGCAAAAGGAAAAAGAAAAAATGAAGGAAGAGAGGGGAGGAGGACGATAAAATACCAGAAGGGAGACAGAAAAAATTGAAAGAATTAACCAAGAGACAGTGAAAAGATAGACAAAGAGAAACAAGATGCCCAGATTAGTGCTTGTTTATTGTCATCAAAGGGGGGGGGGTTCTCTTGCAGACCTGGACCACTGGAGTCTGAAGTGGAGAGAGCCAAGAGGATTGAACACCGCTTAATGTGTTAGTTTAGCTCCTGTGTTCTCGTTCAGGGCACTCGATGCTCTTTACTGAGACGGATGTCTTCGTTTGTGCTTTTATAAAGGATTTAATACTACTTAATTGTAAGACTGACGTTAGGGTTTGCTTCTTTGAAAGATATAAGTTATTCTGAATAACGGGTTCCAGCATAATTCTTTCAAAACCTTTGCTTGGCATTACATTATCGCGTCTAATCTTCCATTCATTTTTTAAGGTCTTTCAACTCTAGAAATTTTCACTAATACACCAATAACCCTCACATAGGAGAAAGAAGCTTAAGACATCGTTTTGGTCCGACCTGAACCATACACAAATTCACACAAACTTTGTAAATGGTCCAAATCGGACCGAAACGTCGTGGAAAGCTTCTCTTTCTCCTGTTTTCGGGTTATTTGTGTATTGTTCCAGTCACAGTATTGTGCCTATTTGTTCCTCACACTAATTTTGTGAACGACAAAATAGAGGTGTGTATTCCCGCTTTATAATGTCAACATATCTTTTTTCTTTACCCCCTGTTTCACGGTGCTTTGTCAGCAAACTGTTGTAAAAGTTTGGCAACATAGCGTGTTAAGTTTTCCACCTAGGCATTTATGTGGTTCTTCTAATGGTAACTTTTTCCTGTAAACCCCCCGAGAGATCCCTTATTCATCCCTCTGGAACGTTGTTTCCAGATTCGCTTTTCAGAATGTATCCATTTTTTTCGATTATATACTGTTTCAGAAGAACGAAGTCTATCGCTCCCATGTATAATTTATCAGAGTTTTAGTTCACAAAGATTATACATGATGTGAGTGTTTGTAAACAATGTTGACTTAAATAAATGGAAAGTAAACAAAAAAGGCACAATACCGTGACTGGAAAAGTACACAGATAACTCGCACGTAGGAGAGACGCGTTTACAACGACGTTCCGGTCCGACTTGAACCATTTACAAAGTTATGTAAATGTTAATTAATTGTTTTGATGCGCGACCTACGAGATGCATCAATTTGTACATTACAATATTAAGATGAATTAGACACGTATACAAACATTACAGCATTGCTTATATATGTATTACCACTACAAGTCCTCCCATATGAAGGCGAATGCATCCGGCAACATGTTCATACATGTGAATATATGTATAGAACACAGAGGAAACCATATGTATATAACAGAACAAGTGTGTCGTGTAGACAAAATAATAAGCGCATTAACTCTAAGAAATAAAACACACACACACACACACACGACTAATAGGTAGCAAGCAAACACAATCGCCAGGCAGTCCCTGCCACCCGCATTTAGTGAGTGCATGTTGCTGCTGCACCTGCATTGTTGTGCCCCAGGTGGTCCCATTGTTATGCTAACACACCTGCCCGCATTATCCTCCCACTCACTCTCGGCTCCATTGCTGGGATCAGCTGGGCTCATCCCCCTCCCATCCCACCGTCCTTTCTTACATCCCTCCTACCCTCCTTCCTTTGCTACTCTTCCCTCTCCTCCCTTCCCCCCTTCTCTTCCTGCTCCCACCTTTCTCTTCTCCCTCCTCTCCCTTCATCTTTCCCCTCCCCCACTTCCTACCTCTTCCCCCTCTCCCTCCCCCCCAATTCTTACAGGGTCCAATACTTTTTCTGGTATTTGTGAATGATAAAAGATGATCCGATGTATCCCTACTTGTTGATATGAAATTAATGAAAGACTGCAACTGGAGGTGGACAAACTACAGGACTTGTCGGACACATGGCTCCTGCAATGCATCCTCACGATGTGCAATATTACGATAATTGGTAAAAAGAGTAGAAAACTTTGATGCTAGTACAGGCTTTGGAGTAAGAATGTGCAAAACTCACTTAGGGAGATGGACTTGGGGAAAGTGACAACAGCATCTAGCGAATCTATGATTTTTAGATTTCAAGACTCTGTTTATGGAGTTTAACACGGTCAAGTTCACGACATGTATGCAGCTCCAACTTGGAACTCGAGCCTGAACCAAGCATGGGAAGAAACTAGAGCAATTGCAAAAGTCTGCAGTGAGATGTGTCCCGGAAAGATTTAAAGAACTGAATCTGAATAAGAGAGGATAGAAGAACCTGAGGAGATATGTTAAAGATATAAGTAATACTCAGAGGAATCGATATTTGGAAAGGCTAGGAACTGTTCGAAAAGCGAAAAAGCAGACGCGCAAATGCCAAGAAGTTAGGCACAGCTGAGTCACGGGAATGTTAGGAAGTATTTATTCAGCCTTAATAGGGGATCAGGAAGTGACATGGCCTGAGTAAAAAAGAAGTTGGGTTCATATTTACCTTTAAGTATAGGTATAATAGGGCTGACGAGGCTATGAGGGATTAAATCAGACAAGGGAAAATCAAAAGCCCCCACGAGGAGCCGGGATTCGACATCTATTAGATTTTGCCGTCGATGCGGCCAGTTTATTGTGCATCCCATATCCATCTTGGATATAGGGTGCATATGGATACACAAAAGGCCTAGCTAGGAACTAGACCTCAAGAGGGTTAACTGGAGCACATCTGGATTTATATGTTGTAAGCAAATTTAGGAAATTTGCTTAACATGTCTAGTATCTTGTTTTCATTAATAAGATATCTTGACATGTCTCATAGGTTAGTATACTATCTCTATATTCCACAATAAGTGGACAGTGAAGCACATAGTGTTCAATATAGTGACCATAGGCCTGACCATATAATTTGTATTTTGTTTAATCATCATTCTCTCTCTCTCTCTCTCTCTCTCTCTCTCTCTCTCTCTCTCTCTCTCTCTCCACCCTTGCTCCACCCCGTTTAAACACGTGATAAATCACAGGTACTCGCTAATAGAGCCAATTACCTGCTCAACGCCGGAACTAAACTACCTTCGGGAAACTTACCTCCGTGCTATTTTTTCCCCCGTCCAGGTGTACTCACGCACGTCGCAGGCGGTAATTAGCCGGACGCCATCACCTGTCCATCCTCAAGCGGCGGGAACAAGCAATTACACGAGCTCTCACTAATGGCCCTTAACTGCCTTGTTAGATTGGGTGGTCAGCGTGGTGGCGTGCAGCAAGCCAGGGTGAGTTGATGTTGGTGGTGGTGGGGAGGGAGGCCAGGGGTTGTGTGCTCAGATGTACTTATCTCCTTGACGGCTCACTACCCACGTGAGTATACTCACTATGTTGTACTCACCATGTAATTACCATGTTGTACTCACCATGTAATTACCATGTTGTACTCACCATGTAATTACCATGTTGTACTCACCATGTAATTACCATGTTGTACTCACCATGTAATTACCATGTTGTACTCACCATGTAATTACCATGTTGTACTCACCATGTAATTACCATGTTGTACTCACCATGTAATTACCATGTTGTACTCACCATGTAATTACCATGTTGTACTCACCATGTAATTACCATGTTGTACTCACCATGTAATTACCAAGCTTTACTTAATTATGCCTAATCCAGCTTTTCATTGAAACACACTGTATTATTATTATTATTATTATTATTATTATTATTATTATTATTATTATTATGTGACATTCTGAACTCGATTACATCCACACTAAGTTGGTTACAGAACTATAAGCCAACAAGAGATGGTTGAAGATTAAGACACTTATGCAGCATATGGGAATCTTTATTCAGGAAACGTTTCGCCACACAGTGGCTTCATCAGTCCAATACAAAGAGGAAGGCGTAAGGAGAGGAGGAGTATGAGGTAATCAGTCCCTCAGCCTGGAGTCGATGTGTTCAGTCCATCAGTCTTGTAGAATGTACAGCATAGGGCCGTAGACGTGGCTTATATACTGTAGTGAGGTGAGGTGAAGCAGGCGGAGGCGGGGTCATAGTGGTACCAACCATAGTGGATGGTACCACTATGACCCCGCCTCCGCCTGCTTCACCTCACCTCACTACAGTATATAAGCCACGTCTACGGCCCTATGCTGTACATTCTACAAGACTGATGGACTGAACACATCGACTCCAGGCTGAGGGACTGATTACCTCATACTCTCCTCTCCTTACGCCTTCCTCTTTGTATTGGACTGATGAAGCCACTGTGTGGCGAAACGTTTCTTGAATAAAGATTCCCATATGCTGCATAAGTGTCTCAATCTTCAACTTGTCGGTTTTTCAAACCATTGATCACAAGAGATGGTTACATAATTGGCAGAAACACTTTATTTCTCATTGATCTTTCTGTAAAGCTTTAGTTCAGTGTTTTAATTTGTGCTTATTCACTGCAACATGTAGGACTTGACTACCTTGACCCCGTAAATCTGGACTTGCATTGTCGGGACTCGGGAGGTTGAGCTGCACTTCTCGTGTTGTACTCTGAGTATCTGTGATCACTGGAATCGCTTCAGTATGTCCTGGTTCCGCCCTTCACACTGCTTCCGATTTTCCCTGGCCTTGCCATACCTGCTTTTGAAGCTGCATATGAAGTCTGCCTCCTTCAGCTTCTAATTATTTCCTCTTCCTGGCCACTCTGAAAATGAAAAATTCTCCGGGGCTTTAATTACATAGAATATACCGTAAATATATATATACGACATGAAGTATACCAGTATTTTAATTCTTCAGAATAGATACCAAAGTGTTGTACATGTCTTATCCATCATTAAAACGTAAATTAAAACTAGATTTTTTCTATAATTTTTTTTAATTATAAATTTTAAAATGAGACAAATTAACGTTTTTAATATATATGTAAAAATAATATTTAATTACTAAATATTTAAATATACAAAATGGCGTTGCTTATTCTCTTCTCTCGTATTGTTTTATATCACTGGGAATATACACCAGTGTGTATATCTGTGTATTTATCCTCAAAATTTCTTTTAATTTCAGTCTTGTGGCTATTAAATAAACCTTGATGTTGGTTTCTAATGGTTTGGATTAGTCGAGAGGAAGTAAACAAACCATGAGAATAACTCGTGGGCTGAGCATGGGTTGATACTGGAACGCTAGTGGGTTGATACTGGAACGCTAGTGGGTTGATACTGGAACACTAGTGGGTTGATACAGTGCTGCTACAGTGCCCTGACCCATTACTCACCGTGCCTGCAATGGGTTAGCACTGGAATGCTATTGGTTACTGTATGGTCCCGCCCCCCATCACTCGTGAGAGAGGGGGGGGGGAGACGCAAGCATGGGTTAATACTGGAACACCGCTAGTGGGTTGCACCAACACTACCCTCAACAGTTCACGACTGTTTCACACGCCACCCACTAGACCACCACTTGTGTGTTAGTTATCACTGTTCCAGTGATCCGCTGGGTGGAGTCACTCACGCCAGGATAACTTTCAGTGATAAATAGAGGATTTTGTCTGACGTGCTTTGCTGCAATAACATCTTAACCCTAAGTACACACTAACCCCCCCCCCCCGAGTGCAGGAGTTGTAGTATACAAGTTGTGATTGACTTTGTCCTGTGATTGCGTGCTGTGATTAAGTAAGCTCCGAGCCCGTGCGGAGCGCAAGCGCGTGGTTGCGTGTACATGCGCAGAGCGCCCGTGCATGGAGCAGGGCATCTGTTGGTGCCTGCGTGTGAGCGTGCTTGCTGTGCTGTTGTTCTCTACCTTGCGTGAGTGAGGTACACACTGTTACCAATTGCTTCCTGTATCTCATTCATTGACACCCTTTTACCACCCTCCCATAACTCTCTCTCTCTCTCTCTGTAGTTTTTATACCCTCAAAGAGCTTTTATCTCACTTCCGCTCATTTAAAATCTTACCTCTAGCAATCTTACATGAGTAAGAATTATTAAGAAACACGCAAGAAAAGTTTATATCAAATTTAAGAAGTTGCAATGTTTACCTCTCGTCTTATGTGTTGACGAGACAGGAAGGACCAGCAATCCTGTCAGTGCACAACTGTCAGCAGGATGGTGGCTCCCATCGGAGTGGTTGCTGTCTGCCAGTTTGCCTGTTACATGTGGGAAGTACAGTGCCTGAACTCTGAAGGAGTGGAAATATATTGCATTTTTTGAACTCGAGTATCGGCACGCCTCTGGCAAGACAGTGATGGAGTGAATGATGATGATGGTATTTCTTCTTTTTCGGGTAACTCTGGCTTATGTGTTAATAAAAAGAATGATTTAGAATGGATTGGTTTTATCGTTAGCATGAGTACTCCTCAACGACTAAAATATTTAATGTCTGATGCATCTTACGGTAATCAGGTTGTAATGGATATATTGGTCAGGGGATCACCAGCAACAACAGCCTGGTTAACTAAACAAGCACCAGACGAGCCTGGCCCATGACCGGGCTCTGGGAGTGGAAAAACTCTGGGAACTCATCAGTGGTATACCTAACCTAACCTAACTTAACCTAGGAGCAAGTTTGCCAGTGTATTAATTTTCCTTAAACTTAAAGTAGCTGGATTCTGCGAGATTACTTAAATATTTGTTTCCCGGTCGACTTCGTTATTGTGTAAGAAGTATCTACTTTTAGGCTACATCTGTTCTGTAAATCACTGTACGTCTACAGTGTAAATTACATCTGTGTAACGAGTCAGGTCCGTATAATTTATATATGTAGTAATGCAAGTAAATGTATATATTATTAAGTTAATCGCTGGAACAGTGAGGTTTATTCTCTCCCGTCATGCTCCCACCTGTGTTTCCTCCCACTCGTTACCTCCCCTCCCACGCCTCCACCAGTCTCCCTTCCCACGCCTCCACCCTCTTTCCCTCCCACGCCTCCATCCATCCCTCCCACGCCTCCACCCTCCATCCCTCCCACGCCTCCACCCTCCATCCCTCCCATGTTTCCACCCTCCATCCCTCCCACGCCTCCACCCTCCATCCCTCCCACGCCTCCACCCACCATCCCTCCGATGCCTCCACCCACCATCCCTCCCATGACTGCACCAATTACATCGTCCCGCCCTCTCTAACAACCTCGTTCATGAGTGTCGAAGCTAATTCCGTCTGTAGTATACGCCCCTTCACCCCGGGTCACCGAATATCCGGTTACGCGAGGTAATTCCGGTAGAAGGGAGAGCCAGAAAGGGGAAGGATGGGTGAGTGGGTGGGGAGAGGAGGGGAAGAATGGGTTAAGTGGTGGGAGGGGCCGAGGGGAAGAATGGAAAAGTGGGTGAGGGGGGAAAAATTGGTACATCTGAGATGCAGTGGTCTTAAATAACTGTTTACCTGGAGAGTTTACCTGGAGAGAGTTCCGGGGGTCAACGCCCCCGCGGCCCGGTCTGTGACCAGGCCTCCTGGTGTGTGTTTATAGTTAAATTTTGGAAAGATTATCTTGGTAGGTTTGGTAGTGTGGTAGGTTTGGTAGCGTGGTAGGTTTGGTAGCATGGTAGGTTTGGTAGCGTGGTAGCTTTGGTAGCGTGGTAGCTTTGGTTGCGTGGTAGAAGTAGGTTTTCATCCTATGCTCTTTCGTGGTTGCAATCTGAATTTCTTCCAAGGTCTCTCTCTCTCTCTCTCTCTCTCTCTCTCTCTCTCTCTCTCTCTCTCTCTCTCTCTCTCTCTCTCTCTTTCTCTTTAGGATTTAACTTCAGAAGGTTGACGTAAATCTGCCTCTTTGAATTATTGAGGTTTCTATCTCTTCCTTGCTTCCCCCTTTACTCTCTCTCTCTCTCTCCCTCTCCCTCTCTATCTTCAAGGCTGTGTCGTCCACATACAATATTTCCCAGCAACAGAGAGAGAGGTTCCTCCTTCCTTTCACAGAATTGTAATTCCAGATTTCCACTTAAAAAGTATTTTCTCACTATGTATCCTTAATATTTCTGGTTACCAAGACTTACTGCCGACGCTGAAAAATTGTATGACTGGTGCAGGACGAGCTTCTTGTGTGGTAACGTTTCGCTCTTTGTAGAGCTTTATTTGACGAAGTTCTACATAGAGCGAAACGTCGGTACAAACCAAGTTGATCTACACTCATTTTATTCATAAGTATTTTGTAGTTTATTATGTTATAGCCAAGGTACACACACACACACACACACACACACACACACACACACACACACACACACACACACACACACACACACACATACACACACACACACATACACACACACACACACACATACAACAGGCCTAGTGTCTAATCGACATGTGCCTAGGACAAAATGGTAACTAACACACACACACACACACACACACACACACACACACACACACACACACACACACACACACACACACACACACACACACACACGCACACCAATCGCTGTATAGATTTTTTCCTCTGCTTATCTCAGTAAATGAATAGATATTTCATTACCCCTTGTTTACCTTTGGTTCTATCGAGAGTTATTCCACTCTCACAGGCAAATCTGAACTTGGCCAGGAAACTCCTGTGATTTTGATTTCATTATTGAAAGTTCCCTCGTTCCATCAATATTTCTTGTGTATATATTGGTGGGTATAGTTGAAGAGTCGTGGCTTTCTTACGTTAAGTGTTTTTATTGTGCTTGTGGCTCCTCCGCTTTTACATCTCTCACTCCAAAGTTCATAAAAAGAGAGAGCAGAAATCTGACCTTTAAGTATTTTCTGTAAATATTATCGAGATCTTCGTCTCCGTTCCAGGGTATATTCCTAGTGCTTGGAGGCTGTCACAGACGTGTGAAAGATTTACTGAGTTCTTTGAGAGGACTTAAAAAGAATTCTGTTCATTTTCTGACGTCCCGCCTGGCTTGACAGGATTATTATAGATTATACAGCACCTGCCTTGAGTATCATCATTGGTGTGGCATCCCATGGTCTAAGAGTTTTTTTTATAAATCGCCGTATAATTATTGTGGTCCAGGCCACAAGTACGTTGTATGTTCCTAGGAGGTCAAATCATTGCCTTTATTGTTTCTACATGCTTAACATAGCCCATTCCGCGATAAGATCTTCTCGCGTTTTGTACCAACACATGTCTCGTTTTTTTGTTTCAGTTGCAAAACAAGTTACAGTTTATCACAAGCTGAATAATATTAATATTTTTCATGGACCACCGTAAGATTTTATATAAATCCGAACGCAGGTGTTTATATTTATTTAAATCCGAACGCAGGTGTTTATATTTTGTTACTGAATTGTATTTTTCATTGTGATTTTGGTATACGCAATAGCTGATACAAATTTATGGTTTGTGGTCTACGTTGTGAGGGTGAAAAAGAGTAGGGAACGAGGGAGTCAGTCCCAGGATATATATCCTGTAAAGCATAGGATATATATCCTATGCTTTAAACTATATTTTACCTGATTTTCCTCCTTTCGATACGACCTGTTATTAAATTTATCAGTCTGCTTGTTACTCTTATTCCCTAAATTTTATGCACTCGCACCAAGTGCTCACATAATTGTCAGAGGCATTTACGATATTTTCCTAGCAACCATATGGGGAAAAAATTGTATACCGAATCTAAAATCCCAGATTTGTCTGTAACTTACGGAGGATCAGCAGTAGGCGAGGATATGTCTTTCTGGGTTACTGTTTCATATGAACTCTTCAAATACACAATACACAAATAACCCGCATATAGAGAGAAGCTTATGACACTAACACACGACGGTGAGAGAGTCAGGTACCGGACATACTACCTCCAGGACTGTAACATCCCCATCCATCCTTCAGAGTGCAGGCATTGTACATCCCACCTCTAGGACTGGATAGAAAAAGGGGAAGAGGGACGGGACAGAGAGAGAGAGGAAGAAAGAAGGGAGTGGAGAAGTAGTGAAAGAGGTAATG
Organism: Cherax quadricarinatus; assembly: GCF_038502225.1. NCBI lineage: Eukaryota > Metazoa > Arthropoda > Malacostraca > Decapoda > Parastacidae > Cherax > Cherax quadricarinatus. Next base: position 5,893,599 of record NC_091321.1, read on the forward strand.
CTGGTAATAGTGGTAGGATTGCAATTTAATGTAGTTGGGTGTTTGATACTTCATGCGAGACAACACGCAGACGGAGAAATTTCTGTGCAGACCTTGAGGGAAACCTTGCAGGTAGATGAAGGTTTGTGGAGACGGAAAACAGGATTCCGGAGACGGAGAAGTATACAGCAATTCTTCCTTTTGATTTTTCTATAGCTATTCCTGGCTTCTCTAATGAGTACATTAGCATCCGAGGCATGTGCTTTCAGTGATCAAATAAAAGTCGGTAATGATGGAGTCAGGCTCACTGTCGTAAGTTAGCTTTAGTGCCATTAGTACGGCAAACGGTTTAATTTGCAACATGGAAGCTCAGTAGCCTAATTCTTGTGCCCGACTCAACATGGTCGTTATAAACCTCATGTGAGACAAGGGAAGATGCAGCCTTGCTAGTGGAATTTTCTTTGAGTCCATCAGTGTATATAGTCTGATATGTTTACTGACAGAGAAACTTCTTTTCCAGCAGTTGTCTTTCTGTTTCTCTTAAGGAATTAATAGTGATAATCGTCTTGGCGGTGGGAGGAATTGTGCTTTGAAAAACTTGATATTAAATTTATATATTTATTTGGGAATGGTTTAATAATCTTGTTCTCTGTTATTTAAGAGTTCATGCAGGATATAGAATTAAATATAACTGTTTTACGTATCCATTTGCACTTGTTTACTGATGATAATTTCCTTGAACGAGAAGAGAGCGCCAGGAATACGAGATTTCTACACGAGACATGACTTGGTGGACGTCACTGAAATATTTAGGATAATGAACTGGAGAAAATCATTAATTTTGACAATTTCTTCAAGATAATTAATGCCTCGCTAACAAGAGACAGCAGCTTCAGTGTAGCCGAGTCATCGTGTTGAACGTACAAGAGGCAGCACGTCTTCCAGAGAGCAGTCTCTGGAACAGTGTGCTTGCCCAAGCATTTGAAGCAATATGAGACTTTTGCTTTTATTACAACTGGGAAAACACCTCAGAACAAATCTGGGAGCCTCTCAAAAGCTTTCGGTAAACACATGTAAATGAGTTAATTGGTATGATTGATGCGTTTATGTCGTTACGTTTCTCAGAGATCTTCGTTTTCCGCATTGTACGATGGATATTTTAGTTTCTGATAGTCTTGATAGCACGAGTCATAGGTTACATCATAGTTGATTAAACTTCAGTAACATTCCTCTAGAATGTTATGTGTTATCTTTATGTTCCGTTCGAGTATTCTTTGGTTCCAGTCTGGCGGTGGCTTGTTACATTCCAGTGATCCCGTGTTCAGTGTGTGTGGTTGACTTCATCTTTTTTATAGCCTGCTCTCACATACCCTTCATCCCTTTCTTGCTAAGCGCGTCCCCCCTATTTATGTTGTTCCGTTCCAGCGACCTTCTTGTTCCATGCTGGCGGAGGCGTGTTCCGTTTGGGTAGCGGCGTGTGGCAGGTTTCAGGTGTTCTACACGAGATGTTACCAGTCTGGAGCTCGCTAACGCTTGCGCTTACCAGTGTACATTCCAAGCCGCTGGATTTACGTTACCATCATGTAGACAACTTGTAGATTACAAATAGACATGGCCAGGTATCGTGGTAATATGGTCTCAGTCCTTGATTCTTTAATTAGTAAGGAAAAATTACACGGATAAGAACTATTACACAACATTCAGGGAAATAGATAAGTGTACATTGAACGTTGGTAGAAGTTTGCCAGATTTTACTGCCATAATACATTGTCATGAGACAAGAGATCAGGTGTCCTGCCAGAGTTCAAAATGTTTAATAGGCTACCATTTCTCTCTCTCTCTGTTGGGAGGGTTCGTGGAGATGTGGTGAAGTTAAACACACTTTTTGGATGGCAACACTTATATTAGCAGTGTGTGAGAGGGGAGCCCAGACTGCCTGTGTTGCCTTCTCGTAGACCTACGGTTGGAGTGAGGATGAGACCGGGAGCGCAGCGCTCACATGCGGCATCACGTGACGTCACACAAGCTAGTAACCGAGCCTAGCAAGGGGTCAACTATGTAAAACATATGGATGGTACTATGATACTCAGATAACATATACAGGTGATCAGCAACTATGCTGACATCTCCATATCTCTCTCTCTCTCTCTCACACACACACACACACACACACACACACACACAAACACACAATGAGGTGAGAGCTGATGTCTGATTCTATAGTATAGGCCTGTTATCCTGGGTGTAAAGGGACCAAAATAAACACAGCAGAAAACTTTTGACTTGTATTATCCTTCACCAAGTAAGAACAGAACTATGTACACTATATACACTATGTACAACAATAGGTATTAGTGCACTTCATGGTAAGCAAGGCAGAATAGAAGCTACTAGAGAGCAGATCGTGCTTCAACCAGCTCTAGAATGGGAATGACAAGGGCAGACAGGTGTGTGGTACCCACAACACCTCTGCAATTGCCAAAACCATTTTCTCACTGACTGGAACCTGGGTACTGATTGAACGATGGGGCCCCATCATCAACCCTTAGCACCTGGTTTGCTGGCTGGGGGAGATAGCCTTTCAATGAGGGTGTGTACATGCGCCGAATAAAGGTTACTTACTCTTTGCATGCCACACATGAACATCTAGTTTGTGTCACTGGCCTAATTCCTACAGTGCAAAAGGCCGCCGTGGTCTAGGAATATCTTCATCGAGGCTATCAGTCGAAGAGTGAATGATTTAAAGTAAACTTTTTGTATACACATGCTGAGAGAAACAAACATCTCGGTATTAGTCTCAGGATTCTGGAAGATATGTGTGTAATTAGGATACACAGTATTAATAAAGATTACCAGGCCCTGTGTTTCAAGGTTCTGATGTCTCGATTTATGTCATCCTCTGAAAGGCAAGTACACTGTCTTTTTTTTTTTTTTTAGTGAATTCACTATTGCTCGGTGAAGTAGTCTCACTGCTATACAAAACATCGCGTGAACTTAATAAATTTCAACCTCTCTTTAAAAGCTTCGTTAAAGTTTGTCCTAAATTGGATAGAGAGAAGATTTATTCATGGATATTGTAGCCCCAATCAACACATTGTGAATGATAGTGACGTATCATTGCATTTATTGTATCGAAGGGTTGATGATTCTTGTTCCACGTGAATAATTCAGTCACTTTTATAATCGGTAAGACGAATCATTCTTCCTCTCATATTTAGTTCACTGACTGCTGTAAATATAATCCAAAGAACGAAACATTCATTCAGTAACAGCCTTGCCTGAAATTTGTCGACATCACAACTCAAATGACCTTTCGGCTTCTCGCCTCCAGAATTCAAATCTGCCAAAATTCGATTAATAAATTTACTGTGTCGCCATATACACGAGTCTACTCCATCAGGCGCGCCCTTCTAGCTTTCTCACGTTAAGATATCAGAGTTAAACTAATTTAGTGCCCATAAATTTTGCTAGCGTGACTCTTGACATATATCTGGCGTTGCAATCTGCACCAGTGGTCATAGTTTCACTTGATATAATTGCATAATGTTTTAGACTGAAACCAGTTAGCTAGAGAATGGGAGTTTAAATAATCGAGAATTTTCCTGCATACACTTCAGCACTACGGAATTAATTACATGCTAACTCTACCAAGCTGCGAGATGAAGTTGGTTGATTTTCAAGTGAATGTCGGATTTTACGGATGTGCTTCTTAGCCTCGTGGTATATGTTTTATTGTGCAAAGAAAAAAAAAGAATATATACGTCTATTTTAGTAAAACTAAGAACGATGCGTGTCTGAAATTATTATGTATTGTATGTGACGTTGCTTGAAAGATCGCCTTCCTGTCCATCGTGCTTGCTTCCTCCTCCATGCACACATATGGTTCTTTTTCTGGTATTTTAGCAACGTACTTTGATCACTTTGCTTTAAAATTCACAGCTGACTAGGTAAGGACGTACAGTGGAAATACAAGGAACCCAATGTAAGTAAGTAACTTTGACCTTTTTTTGGGGTTATCCTTGTTAATTTGCACATATGTTACTATATATGATAATTTGCGTAACTGTATTTATGTACAACTGTACTTGTAAATAAACTCACTTAGGCTTCTGGTTACAATTCATTTAATACTAGTGAGTGAAGGAAGAGTGCTTATCCCTCTTTGTCCTTTTCTTCTTTCGTCCTTCTCTCCCTCCTTTACACTATCCCTGGCTGCCACTACGAGCATAGCAAACACTGGAAGGATGAGGGGGGCTAATCTGTTATACAGCTGAGCCGGCGACAACAAGTGAGTTATCTTCCCTTTCAAGTGGTCCGTATGCAAATGAGATAAGCCTCTGGGTAGATAAATGTCCCCTAAATTGTTCCATTAGAGCCTGGGATGGGAGCTAGCTTTATTTGGACACACTCGTCTCCATCCCCCTCCATTTTTCCTCTTCTCCTGGGCCACTCGTCACTTTTCCTACCCTCTCTCCACTTTCCCTAGCCCCTCTCTCTTCTTTCACTAGCCTCTCTCCACTTCTTGTTACCCTCCTCACTCTTCCCTGCCCTCTGCTCTTTTTTCTCTACCCCTCTCCTCTTTTCACATTACCCTCTTTCTGCTCCCTCTCCCTTCTCTCAAAACTTTCTGTTTCTCCCTTCCCTCTCTCCACTCCTACTCTCTCTCTCCTTTTCCCCTACTCCTCTCTTCACTTATCCTGACCCAATCCCCACTTTCTTCACTTCCGTCCCACTTTCTTCACTTCCGTCTATCCTTGCCCCACTTGTCACAGATCATCAGCCTAGCACACAGCAGCGAGACGCCTCCAGCCTCACTACCGTCATCTTGCCTAGTCCATTGTTCTTTCTTGTACCAGTGTATAAGACCGGTCGTCAGATAAAGCATGGCAACACGCATTAATATGCGCACACGTGGGCATTCACACACACACACACACACACACACACACACACACACACACACACACACACACACACACACACACCAGAAAGTAACAAGTGGTCTCTTCCAAGGATCAGAACTTTGGTCGTTAATATTCTTAATATACTTAGATAACCTGCAAGAGGGGATCATATCCTACAGAAGCACCAAACTGAAGGAGGTTGAAGGAGCAGACTTGAGGGTTGGAAATAGCACATCTCTCATCAACTTCTCTCTTTTATACCATTTATAATATGTAAACAGGTTGTATAATATATTAATAGCTTTTATAATATGTAAACAAATTTTATATGTTAATAGATTTTGTAATATGCTAATAGATTCTCTTTTGTCCATGACAGCAGCTGTCAACGAGGACAAAGATGCCAGTAACCCCTTTGCTAATACAGGTAAGGATATTCTTGTTATTGGAGACGCTCAAGTTAGATATATGGGCCGAGCATTCTGTAACAGGGATAGGAAGGTGAAACTGGAGCTGATGTTAGTGACATGTTCAACAGGTTAGAGAAGTCAGTGAGAACAAGGCCATTATCTGCCCCAGTACTGGTGGATATGATGTTGGGAGTAATGCAGAGGGCAGTAGTTATTAGTCAAGTTCTGGACATTTATAGATTTAATTGGGTCAAAGAGAGGTATCCCAATTACGTGTAGCACTTTGTGTAAGAGAGGAGTGGGCAGTGTCAGTCCGCAAGTGGCGGATCCCCGCGACTTCCGGTCTGGCATAATTGCTTAATTAGTCACTAATTGTCGCTAATCACCTACATTGTAATGGGGCTCAGAAACCCACCCTATTTATTTTTAATTATACTATATTTGTCTCGTCCAGTTTATTTTCTTCCTCCAAGAGGCCTAAATACAATACTTAGGAATAACATTTGTTCCAAATTACATAAGCAGAATATGGATGACCTGGGATATGAATCATGCTACTGTAATATTTATAAATAAATAGGGAGGGGGGATTTATCCGTCAGAAGAAAAAACGCGGAACGGGTGGGATTTTGGATGAATCTTATTGTAGCCAGCTGCCCCATTGGTTAACACACTGTCCTGGAGTTCAAGGACTCGCTCGCCATGGGTTCAAGCCCCCACCCGTACCGTGGTTTGTTTACAGTCGTGTTAATCGACAACTCGCGAAATCGTAATAAGCGGAAAAAATGTCTCCTTTCCAAAACAGTAAATCTGTTTACTAACAAACAGGACTTGGTAATACAAAGTCTCAGAACAAAGCTACTGCTACTGTTTAGCAAAGGCAGACTCTTGGCTTTATCAAAAGATATTGGCAAATGTGAGAGAGGCAATCTTACAATGGCACTCTCACAATCACTGCGTGAGGAGCCCTGGGGAGACTGGAACCAGCACCGTAGCCACTAAGTTGTGACAGTCTCTCCTGAGGCCTGGTCACAGACCGGGCCGCGGGGGCGTTGACCTCCGGAACTCTCTCCAGGTAAACTCCAACTGAAATGCTATTTTTTCACAGATCAATTTTACGAACTAAGAGCTGTTACGCTGCCTCATCTCACTTCAAGGCGCAGCTCTATCTGAGGTTTACTATCATCCTCTTCCCCAGGATGCGACCCACAACAGTCTGCTGGAGGGAAGACATGAGAAGACTAGGAAGACATGAGGAATCTTTATTGTCATGGGATTTGACAAAAATGAGATAAGATGTGAAAGAGAGAGAGTGGGAGGGAAAGAGCAACTACACTCTGACTCTACCCTTCTTCAGAACATCACTTCATCTGAGATAGATCATTTATTCCCAGGATAACTTAAGTCTGGAACATGTTCATACAGCATAATTACATCAGCGAAATAAAGTTAGTTGACCAAATGAAATCGGTGGCCCACAGATGGCGTCATCTTCATCCTGCTCCTTATTTGTACGTCTCATAATAACAAGGCTATCAATTGAGCTGATGTAGGTAACAGCTGTTAGCTTGTAAATAAAGTTAGGAACCTTAACCTAACCTTGCAAAATCCCATGTAAAAAATAAAAGCACAGTAGGGAGAGGGCCTGGCAGAAAATGGAACCATCTTTCTACCACCACAAACCCAATCCTACGTCCCTCGGGACCCAGCCCCTACCAGTTCATTGTCCTCTCCCTTCTGTCATAGCACACCCCAGCAGCATTAAACCGTCCCTAATCCCCTCCACTAACCCACCCACCTGTGTTAACTCTCGTTACCCTTTCCTGCCCACTTAAGCCAATCTTCTTCACTGCCTCGCACATGCTCCCCCTCTCTCTCCGGGATAGACAGACAAGGAGAGGAACTAGAGGAGAGAGGCCACAAATGGAAACCAAACAAGCAACCCAACCAAGTAGAAATCAAGAAAGTCGCTTTAAGCAGTAATAGAGAGAGTACACAAATAACCCACACATAAGAATATAAAGGAGCACTGCTTCAGGCGTACTGGCCTATACTAGGCAAGTCCAAGTCACCTACTGGCCCAAGCCAGTCAGGTCCAAGTCACGTCCACTTAAGAAGGTAGAAGCAATGCATCAGACCTACTGGCCCAGGCCATAGAAGAAAGGAACTTGTGACGACGTTTCGGTCCGAATTAGGCCATTAACTAGTCGCAAGCTTCATTCTCCTATGTGCGTATTGTGTATTGTTCCAGTCACGGTATTGTGTCTTTTAATTCTTTAGAAAGACCAGTAATAGAATGAAATGAAACAGACCTGGTCTGGTCATGGACCGGGCCGCGGGGGCGCTGACCCCCCGGGACACCCTCCAGGTATACAATGACAAGAAAAGAAGCTGACTTGATACACTTCGAACGTCAAAAAATTAAAGCGGCAGGTCCCTCCCCCCTCCCCCCCCCCCCCAAAAAAAAAGAATCCAGCCTCCTGAAACCTAAATTACAAACAAGTCGCTAAATAGACTGGACGACCCACAATCTCAAGTCGCCCTGCTGCTGCTGCTCCTGCTACTGCTACTGTGTGGTAAAAATCAGCTGATACACGATTGTTATCGTGTATCTGGCACATGCAACTTGTAAAGGTTATCGTGCCGCATATCAAAAGGGGAGGGAAGGGGGATCCCTCTGCGTCCTTTTTTTTTTTTTTTACGGAGGTGAATTAATTATACTCGGCTGATTTACATATTAATTCGAAGTCAGCGGAGTTTTAGTGCTTCGTTATTTGAATTAGATCACCCAATTATTAGGACATCTGGTGGGTGAGGACGGAACAGCTACTGTTGCTGATACTGCTACAGCTGCTACTACTGTTGCTGCTACTGTTCCTGCTGCTGTTTCTGCTACTGCTACTGATACGCTCAGTACTTCTGTTGCTGGAATCTCTGCTGCTGTTGCTCCTGTTGCTGCTGTAGCTACTACTGTTACTTTTCCTGCTAGTGTTGCTGCTACTGCTGCTGTTTCTGTTCCTTTTGCTCTTACTGATGTTAATGCTGCTGCCTAGTTGGTCCTCATGGAGGCCTATCTGGAGGCTATTATGGGGGTCAACACCTCTGCGGCCTACTCCATGACCAGGCTAGGCACTGACTTTACTTACATATCCAATTTCCTCTTGAAGACAAATTATACACAAGGAGGATTATACATAAGGTAATCTCCCTAATGTATAATGGAAGACTGTTAAACAGCCTTGGACCCCAGACACTTATTGTGTTTTCTCTTAGTGTACTCGCGGCACCCTCATAATGTTCACATTTTGTTGGTCAGGATCCCCGTGCTTACAAGTCTGAACTTCGATTAGATTGTGATCTGAATTAACTGTCTTCTATACTGTTATATTTCGTACCAAGTCATCATTATTTGTGAAAATAAAGCCAAGTGTATTTTCTGGTCTCATTGGCTCCACTATTTTCTGGTCTCATTGGCTCCAATATTTTCTGGTCTCATTGGCTCCACTATTGTCTGGTCTCATTGGCTCCACTATTTTCTGGTCTCATTGGCTCCAATATTTTCTGGTCTCATTGGCTCCACTATTTTCTGGTCTCGTTGGGTCCACTATTGTCTGGTCTCATTGGCTCCACTATTTTCTGGTCTCATTGGCTCCAATATTTTCTGGTCTCGTTGGCTCCACTATTTTCTGGTCTCGTTGGCTCCACTATTTTCTGGTCTCATTGGCTCCAATATTTTCTGGTCTCGTTGGCTCCACTATTTTCTGGTCTCGTTAGCTCCACTATTTTCTGGTCTCGTTGGCTCCACTATTTTCTGGTCTCATTGGCTCCACTATTGTCTGGTCTCATTGGCTCCACTATTTTCTGGTCTCGTTGGCTCCACTATTTTCTGGTCTCGTTGGCTCCACTATTTTCTGGTCTCATTGGCTCCACTATTTTCTGGTCTCGTTGGCTCCACTATTTTCTGGTCTCATTGGCTCCACTATTGTCTGGTCTCATTGGCTCCACTATTTTCTGGTCTCGTTGGCTCCACTATTTTCTGGTCTCATTGGCTCCACTATTTTCTGGTCTCATTGGCTCCAATATTTTCTGGTCTCGTTGGCTCCACTATTTTCTGGTCTCATTGGCTCCAATATTTTCTGGTCTCGTTGGCTCCACTATTTTCTGCCTTGAAACGTATATTTATTAGAGATTCAGCAACTCGTTTGTGTGAGAATTTTCACGTGAACTGCCTCTTGGGATTATATCTGCCATATTATTTTTTTTCTAGGCTCATTCATTTTAAATATCTTAAATTGAAATCGCCAAGCAATAAGATGTTTGGGGCTGGAGTTTGAAGATTTTCCTAAAAGTTATCAATTTTTAACAGATATTTCTTTTACTCTTGATGAAGAATCAGGCGGCTTATGTACAACCATAATGGCCAGGTTTTGGTTCTCAATCTTTACTGCCAAAACTTCAACTATATCATTTGTGGTATTTAGTAACTGTGTACAGATAAGCGACTCTGACGTACCGGCGAAATCCCCCATTGTTGCCTTTTCTCTCTGTCGCATGTAAGTTGTACCCTGATATCCATATTTCGTTGCCAAAGTAATCTTTTGTGTGGGTCTCAGTGAGAGCCTTGAACATCGCATTTGACTCCACAAGGATTTCACTGACTGTTCGACTGCCTCCCAGCATACATAAGGGGATTTTACCAATAGACCCTTGGCTGTCTTCGAGAAGGAACTGGGCAGGCACCTAAAGTAAGTACCTGACCAGCCGGGCTGGGGTTCTTACGTTGGTTTGCGTGCGGCCAGCATTAACAGCCTAGTTCATCAGGCCCTGATCCATCAGGAGTCCTGGTCACAGACTGGGCCGTGGGGGCGTTGACCCCCGAAACCCTCTCCAGGTATACTCAAGGTATGAAAGATATTTTGTTATGGGTAGATGGCTTAAAGCCCTGTATATTGGCCATTACAAATGATATATTACTGGCTTACTGGGAGGGGATGGAGAACGGCTTTTTTTGTTGGCACTAATATCTGTGGTTGTGGAGAGGTGGCACTGACTGTGCCTCTGGTCCAACAAGGCTCCGAGGTGGTGGTATACGTTAACTATTTCTTGCCATTTCTTTCTGCTTCCTGGAATTAAAAAAAAACTCCTGCTATTGAATACTTGTTACTACCATGGTTACTTCCCCAAGGTTGATGGATCAGTAGTTCCTTCAGTTCTTCCTTTCCCACCACTTCTTACCTTTCCCCCTCTACTTCCCTTCTCTCTTCCCTTCTCTCTTTTCTGTCTCGATTTACTAAGGAATTAAAAATAACAGGTAAAGAGGCGATAAATTACGCACGTGAAAGAAAGCAAAAAAAAAAATAATAAATAATCACCAGAGTGGTAGGAACTCTCACTCAAAATTATATTCCATAAAAATGATAATTGAAAAGCTGATGGGAAAGATCTTAAAAAAAGGGAACAGAAACACTGGCAGGAAATAGAAGAGGAATATTGCTGGATTAATGTGGTGCTAGTAGTGGTGGTGTTAGTGGTGCTAGTAGTGGTGTTAATGGTGCTAGTAGTGGTGTTAGTGGTGCTAGTAGTGGTGGTGTTAGTGGTGCTCGTAGTGGTGGTTGTGTTATTGACATGGATCCAAACCAGTGCCTTGAAAGGATCAACTTCCTGGCAGCTGAAGCATGTTCTAGGCATATTCCCCTAAGAAAGAAGAAGAGCAGGAGCAGGAGTAAACTGGAGAGAAAAAGACGCTCCCTCTACAGAAGACGACGAAGAGTCACTGAGCTCCTCAGGAGTGCTAGAATATCTGATACAGGAAAGGAGGCGCTGACCAGGGAAGTGGAAACTATCGAACTTAAGTTAAATGACTCTTACAGGAACCAGGAGAGACAGGAGGAGCTTAAAGCTATTAGTGAAATTGAAAGAAATTCAAAATATTTCTTTTCATATGCCAAAAACAAGGCAAATACCACATCTAGTATCGGGCCCTTACTCAGACAGGATGGGACTTACACAGATGACAACAAGGAAATGAGTGAAATATTGAAATCCCAGTACGACTCTGTGTTTAGTGAACCACTAATCGGTCTGAGGATCGACGACCCAAATGATTTCTTCATGAATGAGCCTCAAAACTCCATAAATGTATGCCAGATTTCCGACATTACCCTAACTCTGATAGATTTCGAAAAAGCCATTGACAACATGCCCATGCACTCAGCCCCGGGCCCAGACTCGTGGAACTCTGTTTTCATTAAGAACTGCAAGAAACCCCTCTCGCGTGCCCTAAGTACACTATGGAGGAGAAACTTGGACATGGGTGAAATTCCACAGTCACTTAAAACAACGGATATGGCCCCACTCCATAAAGGTGGCAGCTTAGAACTATAGACCAATAGAACTATAGACCAATAGCTCTGACGTCCCACATCATAAAAATCTTTGAAAGAGTGCTAAGAAGCAGGATTGCAAATCACCTGGATTCCCAAAATCTGCACAATCCAGGGCAACATGGGTTCAGGGCAGGTCGCTCCTGCCTCTCACAACTACTGGATCATTATGATATGGCCTTGGATGCACTGGAAGAAAATCAGAATGCAGATGAAATATACACAGACTTTGCAAAAGCATTTGACAAATGAGATCATGGTGTAATAGCCCATAAAATACGTGCTAAAGGAATAACTGGGAAAGTGGGGAGATGGATCTTCAACTTCCTAACAAATCGAACACAAAGAGTAGTGGCCAACAGAGTTAAATCGGAGGCTGCCATAGTGAAGAGCTGTTCCACAAGGCACAGTACTCGCCCCCATCTTATTCCTTATCCTCATATCAGACATAGACAGAGATATACATCACAGCACAGTATCATCCTTTGCGGATCTGCATGAGGCTGTCATCTGCTGAGGACGCGGTTAACCTCCAAGAAGATATAAACAAAGTTTTCCAGTGGGCAACGGTAAACAATATGATGTTCAATGAGGACAAATTCCAACTACTCCGTTATGGAAAACTGGAGGAGATAATAACTAGAACAGAGTATACTACTGACTCCGGCCATACAATAGAGCGGAAAAATAATGTAAGGGACCTGGTAGTAGTAATGTCTGAGGATCTCACTTTCAAGGATCACAACAGTGCCGCGATCGCACGTGCAAAGAAAATGATAAGATGGATAATGAGAACGTTCAAAACGAGAGATGCCAAGCCCATGATGATCCTTTTCAAATCACTTGTTCTCTCTAGGCTGGAATACTGCTGTACATTAACATCTCCATTCAAAGCAGGTGAAATCGCAGATCTAGAGAGTGTACAGAGATCCTTTACTGCACGTGTAAGTTCTGTCAAGCACCTTAACTACTGGGAACGCTTGGAAGCACTTGACTTGTACTCGTTGGAACGCAGGAGGGAGAGATATATCATAATCTACACTTGGAAAATCTTGGAAGGAATGGTCCCAAATCTGCACACAGAAATCACTCCCTACTAAAGTAAAAGACTGGGCAGGCGGTGCAAAATGCCCCTAATAAAAAGTAGGGGCGCCATTGGTACACTAAGGGAAAACACCATAAGTGTCCGGGGCCCAAGACTGTTCAACAGCCTCCCATCAAGCATTAGGGGAATTGCCAATAAACCCCTGGCTGCCTTCAAGAGAGAGCTGGACAGATACCTAAAGTCAGTGCCGGATCAGCCGGGCTGTGGCTCGTACGTTGGACTGCGTGCGGCCAGCAGTAACAGCCTAGTTGATCAGGCCCTGATCCATCGGGAGGCCTGGTCATGGACCGGGCCGCGGGGGCGTTGGTCCCCGGAATAACCTCCAGGTAACCTCCAGGTATCCAGGTAAGTGGTGGTGCTAGTAGTGGTGGTGTTAGTGGTGCTCGTAGTGGTGGTTGTGTTAGTGCTAGTAGTGGGGGTGGTGCTCGTAGAGGTGGTTGTGTTAGTGGTGCTAGTAGTGGTGGTGGTGTTAGTGGTGCTCGTAGTGGTGGTTTAGTGGTGCTAGTAGTGGTGGTTGTTAGTGGTGCTTGTAGTGATGTGCTAGTAGTGGTGCTAGTAGTGGTGGTGGTGCTAGTATAGTGGTGGTTTTTCTAGTGTTGTTAGTGCTCGTAGTGGTGGTTGTTAGTGATGCTAGTAGTGGTGGTGCTAGTAGTGGTGCTGGTGTTAGTGGTGGTTGTGTTAGTAGTGGTTGTGTTAGTGGTGCTAGTAGTGGTGGTGTTAGTGGTGCTAGTAGTGATGGTGTTAGTGGTGCTCGTAGCGGTGGTTGTTAGTGGTGCTAGTAGTGGTGGTGGTGTTAGTGGTCCTCGTAGTGGTGGTGTTGTTAGTGGTGCTAGGAGTGGTGGTGCTAGTAGTGGTGGTTGTGTTAGTGGTGCTAGTAGTGGTGGTGGTGTTAGTGGTGCTGGTAGTGGTGTTAGTGGTGTTGGTAGTGGTGGTGCTGGGGTTAGTGGTGCTAGTAGTGTTAGTAATGGTGTTAGTGGTGCTAGTAGTGGTGTTAGTGCTGCTAGTAGTGGTGGTTGTTAGTGGTGCTAGTAGTGATGTGCTGTTAGTGGTGCTAGTAGTGCTGGTGCTGGTGTTAGTGGTGCTAGTAGTGTTAGTAATGGTGTTAGTGGTGCTAGTAGTGGTGATGGTGCTAGTAGTAGTGGTGTTAGTGCTAGTAGTGGTGGTGGTAGTAGTGCTAGTAGTAGTGGTAGTGATGTTAGTGGTGCCAGTAGTGGTGGTGTTAGTGCTAGTAGTGGTGTGGTGTTAGTAGTGGTGTGGTGTTAGTGCTAGTAGTGGTGTGGTGTTAGTGCTAGTAGTGGTGGTGGTGTTAGTGCTAGTAGTGGTGGTGGTGTTAGTGCTAGTAGTGGTGTGGTGTTAGTGCTAGTAGTGGTGTGGTGTTAGTGCTAGTAGTGGTGTGGTGTTAGTGCTAGTAGTGGTGTGGTGTTAGTGCTAGTAGTGGTGTGGTGTTAGCGCTAGTAGTGGTGTGGTGTTAGTGCTAGTAGTAGTGGTGGTGGTAGTGCTAGTAGTAGTGGTGGTGGTAGTAGTGCTAGTAGTAGTGGTGGTGGTAGTGATGTTAGTGGTGTGGTGTTAGTGCTAGTAATGGTGTGGTGTTAGTGCTAGTAGTGGTGCGGTGTTAGTGCTAGTAGTGGTGTGATGTTAGTGCTAGTAGTGGTGTGGTGTTAGTGCTAGTAGTGGTGTGATGTTAGTGCTAGTAGTGGTGTGATGTTAGTGCTAGTAGTGGTGCGGTGTTAGTGCTAGTAGTGGTGTGATGTTAGTGCTAGTAGTGGTGCGGTGTTAGTGCTAGTAGTGGTGTGATGTTAGTGCTAGTAGTGGTGTGGTGGTGTGGTGTTAGTGCTAGTAGTGGTGTGATGTTAGTGCTAGTAGTGGTGTGATGTTAGTGCTAGTAGTGGTGTGATGTTAGTGCTAGTAGTGGTGCGGTGTTAGTGCTAGTAGTGGTGTGATGTTAGTGCTAGTAGTGGTGTGATGTTAGTGCTAGTAGTGGTGTGATGTTAGTGCTAGTAGTGGTGTGGTGGTGTGGTGTTAGTGCTAGTAGTGGTGCGGTGTTAGTGCTAGTAGTGGTGTGATGTTAGTGCTAGTAGTGGTGCGGTGTTAGTGCTAGTAGTGGTGTGATGTTAGTGCTAGTAGTGGTGTGGTGGTGTGGTGTTAGTGCTAGTAGTGGTGCGGTGTTAGTGCTAGTAGTGGTGTGATGTTAGTGCTAGTAGTGGTGCGGTGTTAGTGCTAGTAGTGGTGTGATGTTAGTGCTAGTAGTGGTGTGGTGGTGTGGTGTTAGTGCTAGTAGTGGTGCGGTGTTAGTGCTAGTAGTGGTGTGATGTTAGTGCTAGTAGTGGTGTGATGTTAGTGCTAGTAGTGGTGTGATGTTAGTGCTAGTAGTGGTGTGGTGGTGTGGTGTTAGTGCTAGTAGTGGTGCGGTGTTAGTGCTAGTAGTGGTGTGATGTTAGTGCTAGTAGTGGTGTGATGTTAGTGCTAGTAGTGGTGTGATGTTAGTGCTAGTAGTGGTGTGGTGGTGTGGTGTTAGTGCTAGTAGTGGTGCGGTGTTAGTGCTAGTAGTGGTGTGATGTTAGTGCTAGTAGTGGTGTGATGTTAGTGCTAGTAGTGGTGTGATGTTAGTGCTAGTAGTGGTGTGATGTTAGTGCTAGTAGTGGTGTGATGTTAGTGCTAGTAGTGGTGTGGTGTTAGTGGTGCCAGTAGCAGTGGTGGTGTAATAGTGTTAATGGTGGTGCTAGCGACCGTGGTGATAGCGGCAGTGTTAATAATGATAATATTAATTAGAAGAAGAACAACAAGATAAAAAAAGATAATTCAAGATATTAATTAAACCTAAGAATACCGTAAACAGGAAGCAGAAAAAAAAAATACCGGAAATTAAAAAAAAAAAAAAATCCTCTATTCCCTCCCTTTTTAATTTTCTAAAATATTAGGTACCGAAATTTATAAAGAAAGCCGTTAATAATGTACTTTTCCTGTACTAGTCTGGGTAGCTAAGTCAGAAGATACTGAATTATTGAATTATTCCCGAATACTCTTTCCCCTAAGTGATTAGTGAGAGAGATGAGAAGTGATGAGAACTATTTATTTAGACCACAGATACAGACTAGGAGAGAGAGAGAGACAGGCAGAAATGTGGGAGTCAAACACAAGGTTCTGGGGAGGACAGCACACGTAACCTATCTTCTGAGACGCTAGTGGGCGTGCGCAAGTGCGATGTCTGTAACGGTCTTCGGTAATTTAAAGAAGGATATCGAGAAAAGGGAATAAAAATACCGACATGTTGATGAGTAAGACACATGTGCAACAGTTGTTGAAACGTTTCGCCTACACAGCAGGCTTCTACACCTGCTGCC
>NC_091321.1:5922220-5947220 GCF_038502225.1 Cherax quadricarinatus
GGCTGTTTGGAACTTTTATTCACAGTGTGGCTGTTTGGAACTTTGATAGGCACTTAGTGTGGCTCTTATGAACTTTCTCTCCCTAAGACATACTATGCAGGAGGAGAAAGTTCCGCTCGCCAGACCCTTTCAAGAAAATTTCCCTGATGCAAGTGAGGGGCTGTTGATCTGAGGAATTGGAACTGCACTCTTCTTCCTTGGATCAAACCTAAATACCTTCCATTCCTCCCTAGGTGCTGAGTGACCGCTTCGGATTTAGCTCTCTCCCATGAATGCAAGAATAATAGCTCCCTCACCAGTGTCCCGTGGCTCGGTTGGCAGAGCACTCACCTCACATACTGAGTGTCCGGGGTTCGACCCCCGGCAAGGGTGAAAACGTTGGGCATGTTTCCTCACAATTGCTGCTCCTGTTGACCCAGCAGTAAGTAGGTATCTGAGTGTAGTCGGCGGTAGTGGGTGGCATCCTGGGGGAGGGGGGAGAATATTTAAGATGGTGCTGGGCTTAAACTGAGGTAAAATAACAGGTCTTAACCTGTAAAACTTTGTGTAAAAAAAAAATTGATTAAAGTTTCTTGTGGGCGAAACGTTTCCTCGATAAAATGCTATAAACGGAATATTGTTTTAACATGTTTGTCGGTCTATAATACCAGCGAAGCAAATTCTGTCCTGGTTACGAGTGGAGTACCTGATTCTCCCCATCCCTAGAACTGAGTAATCTGATTGGCCTGGTTTCCTTAGAAGCTGTGGGAATCATCAGTCCCAAAAGACTCGCGGTCTTCAAGGAGCTGCCTTCCTAGTGACCAAGTTGTGTATTATCTTTCCTTTACTCGTGTCACACTGCTGTTGCCAGAATGTATTTTGTATTTTGACTGAGGTGTGTGTGTGTGTGTGTGTGGTTTATACGTGTATGATGCAGGAATAGGGAGTGACAGGGTGGAGTGAGAGGAAGTCAAAAGGGAGAGGTAGAAGTAGAGAGGGAGAGAGACGAAGATAAAGTTCTTACATCACTTAAAAATTCTGCCACCTGACCTACTCCCTCACGAAAAAATGAGGGAATGATAGCTAGAACTGAATATAAAACCAATTCAAACCACACAATAGAGCTAAAAATCAGTGTGAAAGACATGGGAGTGATAATGTCAGAGGATCTCAACTTCAAGGATCACAACAGTGTTGTTATCACATCTGCGAGGAAAATGAAAGAATGGATAATGAGAACTTTCAAAACAATGGAGGCCATACCAATGATGATATTATTATTATTACTATTATTATTACTGTTGTTGTAGTAGTAGTAATTAAGGATAAAATATTTAGTATTTAAGAGGAATAACAGCAGTTCCAGGAGGGAAGGACGGTGGTGGGTAGGAAAAAAGGAGGAAGAGGGGGAAGGTAGGTAAGGAGGTAAGAGGGAGAAAGGGCAGTACGAAAGAAGAAAGGAGTTAGAGAAACAGTGAGCTGGGGGTGAGAGACACCAAGGGACCATCAACACCGGCAGTTTGAGATCATTAGCCTGTATAATGATGCGTTCCAAGCTAACGATGGTATGGCAAGTTAGGCCTACTGGGCATCCGGATAAGCCTACGGAGATAAGCCTACTGACAGCATAAATAGGCCTACTGGAAGGGATACAGAGGCACTGACATGGAATATTACCCTTGACAGGAGGAAAAAGAAAGTCATAGGAAGAATTTTTTTCAAAGGAATGTTATTACTAGCAGAATGGCTATGCCTACTAACGATGTGGGGTAGGCCTTCTGGCTGGGTGAATATCTCAGTTGGCAAAGGATATTCCCTACTGAAGTGATACACATTAACATTTGAATAGGCCTACTGAAAGAGAAAACTAGACCTATCCTAACGCCTATCCTTCTAGCATGAAGGATAGGTTTTAAACCTACTTGCAGGAGATAGATCCACTGTTGTGAGAGTCTACCTGGAGGGTATTCCGGGGATCAACGCCCCCGCGGCCCGGTCCATAACCAGGCCTCACGGTGGATCAGGGCCTGATCAACGAGGCTATTACTGCTGGCCGCACGTAGTCCAATGTACGAACCACAGCCCGGCTAATCCGGCACCAACTTTAGGTACATGTCCAGCTCCATCTTGAAGACAACCAGGGGTCTATTATGGCTGGTGTGTGGCTGTTGAACAGTCTTGGGCCCCGGACACTTGTTGTGTTTTCTCTTAGTGCACCAGTGACTTTTCATGTTGCATCGTCTGCCAAGTTTTTTTCTTTCGTATGGAGTGATTCCTGTGTGCAGATTAGGCACCAGTCCCTCCAGGTTCACTGTTGTGAGAGTGTAGGCCCCCTGTCAAGGTGTCTAGGCCCTCTGTTATGAGGCCTAGGCCACATTGGAGTTTGAAAATGTGTTTTGAGGCAGTGAGAATAAGATGGATTACAGTGCTAAAGAAATATTGTCATTAGCAAGAAGGACAAGACTCTTGGCAGGGAGGACAAACTTCTTGACAGGGTAAACAAGCCTCCTGGTAGGATAAACAAGCCTCTTGACGGAGAATAAGCCTCCTGGCAGGGAAAAATAAGCCCCCTAGTAGGGTAAACAAGCCTCCTGGTAGGATAAACAAGCCTCTTGACGGAGAATAAGCCTCCTGGCAGGGAAAAATAAGCCCCCTAGTAGGGTAAACAAGCCTCCTGGCAGGGAAAAACAAGCCTCCTGTCAGGGAAAACAGGCCTCCTTACAGGGGAAACAAGCCAATTGGCAGGGAAAACAAGCCTCCTGACAGGGAAAACAAGCCTCCTTACAGGGGAAAACAAACCTCCTTACAGGGGAAACAAGCCTCCTTACAGGGGAAACAAGCCTCCTTACAGGGGAAACAAGCCTCCTGACAGGGGAAACAAGCCTCCTGACAGGGAAAACAAGCCTCCTTACAGGGGAAAACAAACCTCCTTACAGGGGAAACAAGCCTCCTTACAGGGGAAACAAGCCTCCTTACAGGGGAAACAAGCCTCCTGACAGGAGGGGTGAGGGACAAATATATATTCTTATCGAGTGTTCGTTTAGCCTATCCTGAGCAACTTATATAATAGTAGTAATCTTTATTTTTACAAGTACATATACAACGCATATATATAGCTGACATCAGTGACATATGTTGTAGAAAGCCCCTTGTTATGCAGAACATTTCGGACAAATTAGGTCAGTTTTGTCCCCAGGATGCGACCAGTCGACTAACACCCAGGTCCCTGTTTTACTGATAGGTGGACAGGGACAGTAGGTGTCTTAAGGAAACACGTCCTAATGCCTCCACCCGTACCAAGGATCGAACCAGGGACCTCAGTGTGTGAGCTGAGTGCGCTAGCAATCGAGCTAGGCAACACTTAGACCGAAAACGTCGGATGTAGGACGTTGACGCAGCAATGGCAACTTGACTTGCGACAGTCAACTTTACGGTTCGCTCTGTACATTCCTTCTATTAGCGCTTGAAACAAAAAAAATGTCGCCTTTATTTATAACGTCATTTACTGGCCTTGTGGCATATTATAATTGGCTTATCTTTTATTTTAAATACACGACAATCTAACCTAAATAAGTATCGAAAAAAGCTGTACAAAACTGTATGCTGGAAATCAACATTGGATTTAGGCGAACTGGATGACGATGTGATTGATTGTTTTTGTATTTACGGGACGTAATATTTAGAGGACTGTGCCCAGAGAAAGCTCACCAGCGATGGGTTGAGCTTAAATGAAACTTTTAAGACTACTGTCGCCTTGTAGTACTTATGTCTAGTGAGTTTGTAATTCTAGGTGTGATAAGGCTCTGGGCTGATGCTTATCAGAGATCTGAAGTCAATGATGGTGAAACCGGTTTTAAGGCTGGCTCTCGTTTCTCTCTCTCTCTCTCTCTCTCTCTCTCTCTCTCTCTCTCTCTCTCTCTCTCTCTCTCTCTCTCTGCATTCCATTATTTAACCTTACCTCTGATTCACACATTGTCTTCATCACAGTGTGTTCAGTCACTCTCACCCCTTCTCTCTCCCCTTGCTTCTCTCTCTCCCTTCACTTCTCTCTCCCTTCTCCCCTCTCTCTTTACACTGTGTTAAGCCACTCTTCCCCTTCTCTGCATCCCCTCGGCAAGGGTAAAACTACAGAGCCCAACACGAGTCTACCAGCAGCTTGAGGAAGACACACTGGAAAGCAGCGTGCCTTCTAGATCTGGAAAGCAGCGTGCCTTTTAGATCTGGAAAGCAGCGTGCCTACTAGATCTCCTGGAAAGCAGTGTGCCTTCTGGATCTCCTGGAAAGCAGTGTGCCTTCTGGATCTCCTGGGAAGCAGCGTGCCTTCTGGATCTCCTGGAAAGCAGCGTGCCTTCTGGATCTCCTAGAAAGCAGCGTGCCTTCTGGATGGATCTCCTGGAAAGCAGCGTGCCTTCTGGATCTCCTGGAAAGCAGCGTGCCTTCTGGATCTCCTGGAAAGCAGTGTGCCTTCTGGATCTCCTGGAAAGCAGCGTGCCTACTAGATCTCCCATTAAGCTGCGTTCGGGGAACTTCCTTTTAACGTGAAACATCAGCACGTTTCGTGGCGAGTGTGTGCATGTGTATGTAATGTAATGGACTGTACGTGTGAGATGTGACGACGAGCACCACACAAGTACCACTGCGCAGACTTCAGCAGTGTGAGAGACGGCAGATTTAGTATCGATGCCAAAGTCAAAGCCAACAGACATAGAGAGGAGGGAGGAATACTGTGAGCAAGAATTAACTACTGACCCACTGTTTGTGGATCCCTCGCCTTACCATGCTTCAGCTTTCCTCGAGGGGACACGCTGAATAAACAATGCATAATAATATACCCAACGACACGAGGTGGGAGATCCTCCAGATACACCCGCCGGACCAACAGGAAAACACTCGGTATTTCTTCAACCTGAAGCTTATATACAGTATCTACAGTACATGCAACAGCAAATCAAACGTATTGGCAAAATGTGTTAATTTGAAACATTTAAGACGTAGAACATACTACATTGTTACATTCACGACTTTGTTAAATTTCAGTTTAAGGCAACCAGAATTTAGCCTCATCTCTCTCTGTCTTGCATTGGTCATCCAGAATAACGCATAACTTGTAAATAGAGATCACTTAAAATTACCCATCTGGAGACTCCAGAGGTTGATGTCCCACCAACGACTGTTGTAGATGACAGCTTCAAAGATCTGCCAAAACATTTCCCAGAAGCCAGACATCCTCTTTATAGCGTGGCATCCAAATATGCACTTTCTGACACCTCATTACTCGTTACATTGCTCTTAAACCCGCATCTCGTCAGCCCCTCAAAATATGCTCTCAAATATCAACTCATTTTGTATTAAAATATATCTGTGTACCTCTTGTGTCTTAAAGTACCTTTGATAAAACGTTAAAATGTCATGAATAATTAAAATCCTTCGAGTGGCAGACAATGGAATAAATTATAAAATAATTACAATGTAGCCAGACTCTATTCTCCAGCTGACAGGGAACAAACACCACCTAACACCACTATTGTTTACTTAAAACACCAAACATATACAGTATCTAGAGAATAATTTTTTTTTTAGCTTATTCCAAGTAAGTATCGTGAGAAAACAAAAGTTAATTATGTATTCCGACTGAGCAGCACCTCTGGTGGCAGGTTTTAGAATTAATTATTAGTGTTACGTGCAGTGGAGCAACATCGAATAAGTTGAACTTGGCGAAGGTTCCATCACCTGAGCCTCGAGGACAAGTGTTGTAGACAAGTCTCAATTGAAATTGGTAACCCAAGGTTTTGTTGATGTCTAAAGCCAATTATCTTTCATTTAACATTCTTTAGTACTGCTTTTAGCATCCCAACTCTCTACACCCTGAAGGGAGATTATTATTATTATAATCAAAGGGGAAGCGCTAAACCCGTAGGATTATACAGCGCCCGGGGGGGGGGGGATGTGGAAGGCATTCAGGCTTAATTCGGGGAACTGGAGCACAGTTCCAATTCCCTAAATCAAGAGCCCCTCACCAACATCAAGGAACCTTCCATGAGGGGCCCTGAAGGGAGAGAGGGAGAGGGAGAAAGGGGAGACACTTCGGGATACAGCAATGCACTTGTTTCCATGTTTCTTTACAGTGACCCGGAACTTGCATCACGCCCGTTGCTGCACCACAAAGATTCTTTATTGTGGAAACGTTTCACTGACTTCTTCAGTCTAGTGCAGAGATCAGGAGGAGTTTGAAGTAATCATTCCCTCAGTCTGGAGTCCCCCTCAGGCTGAGGGGATTGATTACCTCAAACTCCTTACCTGGAGGTTATTCCGGGGATCAACGCCCCCGCGGCCCGGTCCATGACCAGGCCTCCCGATGGATCAGGGCCTGATCAACTAGGCTGTTACTGCTGGCCGCACGCAGTCCAACGTACGAGCCACAGCCCGGCTGATCCGGCACTGACTTTAGGTATCTGTCCAGCTCTCTCTTGAAGGCAGCCAGGGGTTTATTGGCAATTCCCCTAATGCTTGATGGGAGGCTGTTGAACAGTTTTGGGCCCCGGACACTTATGGTGTTTTCTCTTAGTGTACCAATGGCGCCCCTGCTTTTTATTGGGGGCATTTTGCATCGCCTGCCCAGTCTTTTACTTTCGTAGGGAGTGATTTCTGTGTGCAGATTTGGGACCATTCCTTCCAAGATTTTCCAAGTGTAGATTATGATATATCTCTCCCTCCTGCGTTCCAACGAGTACAAGTCAAGTGCTTCCAAGCGTTCCCAGTAGTTAAGGTGCTTGACAGAACTTATACGTGCAGTAAAGGATCTCTGTACACTCTCTAGATCTGCGATTTCACCTGCTTTGAATGGAGATGTTAATGTACAGCAGTATTCCAGCCTAGAGAGAACAAGTGATTTGAAAAGGATCATCATTGGCTTGGCATCTCTCGTTTTGAAAGTTCTCATTATCCATCCTATCATTTTCTTTGCACATGCGATCGTGGCACTGTTGTGATCCTTGAAAGTGAGATCCTCAGACATTACTACTCCCAGGTCCCTTACATTATTTTTCCGCTCTATTGTATGGCCGGAGTCAGTAGTATACTCTGTTCTAGTTATTATCTCCTCCAGTTTTCCATAACGGAGTAGTTGGAATTTGTCCTCATTGAACATCATATTGTTTACCGTTGCCCACTGGAAAACTTTGTTTATCCTTATCTTCCACCGTTCTTCTCTGTATCAGACTGGAGAAGCCACTGGCTGGCGAAACGTTTCCTCAATGGATTCCGAAATGCTGCACAAGTATCTCATTCTTCAACTCGTCGGTTTACTAAACCATTTATATCACACAGAAATATCGCAAAAAAAAAGAAAAGAAAAGCGAGAGCAGCCACCTCCAGGTGGTGAGTTCTGGGTATTTTGGGTGACGGTAACTTGAAACTCAGTCGTGCAAAATAGCTGAGAGTTCAGTGTATATTTTGTCTGTCTAACCAGTATATGTTTATCTTCACTATCCCATCCTACAGGCGCTGTGTGATCTCTTAAGAGTTTAGCGCTTTCACTTACATATTAATAATGAATAATAGCAATTTCAAATGTACAATAATACAGTTCATATTCTTCATCAATTTATGTTTTGGTCTCGCTAACTGTTTACCCGTGACTGTACACGCAACACACCATCCCGTGGCTGTACACGCAACACACCATCCCGTGGCTGTACACGCAACACACCATCCCGTGGCTGTACACGCAACACACCATCCCATGACTGTACACGCAACACACCATCCCATAACTACACGCAACACACCATCCCGTGGCTGTACACGCAACACACCATCCCGTGGCTGTACACGCAACACACCATCCCGTGGCTGTACATGCAACACACCATCCCATGACTGTACACGCAACACGCCATCCCATGACTACACGCAACACACCATCCCGTGGCTGTACACGCAACACACCATCCCGTGGCTGTACACGCAACACACCATCCCGTGGCTGTACACGCAACACACCATCCCATGACTGTACACGCAACACACCATCCCATGACTACACGCAACACACCATCCCGTGGCTGTACACGCAACACACCATCCCGTGGCTGTACACGCAACACACCATCCCGTGGCTGTACACGCAACACACCATCCCGTGGCTGTACACGCAACACACCATCCCGTGGCTGTACACGCAACACACCATCCCGTGACTGTACACGCAACACACCATCCCGTGGCTGTACACGCAACACACCATCCCGTGACTGTACACGCAACACACCATCCCGTGGCTGTACACGCAACACACCATCCCGTGGCTGTACACGCAACACACCATCCCGTGGCTGTACACGCAACACACCATCCCGTGACTGTACACGCAACACACCATCCCGTGGCTGTACACGCGACACACCATCCCGTGACTGTACACGCAACACACCATCCCGTGGCTGTACACGCAACACACCATCCCGTGGCTGTACACGCAACACACCATCCCGTGGCTGTACACGCAACACACCATCCCGTGGCTGTACACGCAACACACCATCCCGTGGCTGTACACGCAACACATCATCCCGTGACTGTATATGCAACACACCATCCCGTGACTACACGCAACACACCATCCCGTGACTGCACACGCAACACACCATCCCGTGACTGCACACGCAACACACCATCCCGTGACTGTACACGCAACACACCATCCCGTGGCTGTACACGCAACACACCATCCCGTGGCTGTACACGCAACACACCATCCCGTGACTGTACACGCGACACACCATCCCGTGGCTGTACACGCAACACACCATCCCGTGGCTGTACACGCAACACACCATCCCGTGGCTGTACACGCAACACACCATCCCGTGGCTGTACACGCAACACACCATCCCGTGGCTGTACACGCAACACACCATCCCGTGACTGTACACACAACACACCATGTGGTCTTACCTACCATCCTGTCGGTGTTGTATACCATTTTTATATTCACTCTGTCAGACGCTGCAACACAATGACATCTTGATACAGAAGAGAAAACACTTTGGACAACTTTTTCGAGTGATAAGTGTTGAATCTGAGAGGGACGTGACCTCTCAGTGACTACATTCTCTCTACCACACTGCACCTCTCCTTCCGACAGTATATAAGTCTCCATACTGTCGCTTGTCTCTTCAGACTGTTTCAGACTATGGAACAGAACTCTTCTCCAGGCTGAGGGACTGATAACCTCAAATCTACAACTTTAAGGATGATGGACTGATTACATCGTCTTCACATCTCTACTGCTCCTGCCTACTTTCTGTACTCGACTGAAGAAGCCTACTGTGTAGGCGAAACGTTTCGGAATAAAGTTGCCTAACTGTTGCCCATGTGTCTTACCTACCATCTTTAATGTTAAACGCAGTGGGCCGATTAACCAGGGAAATGCCTCAATCACATGACCAAATCTTCCAGTTAGTGGATGATCACATGACACTTGTCAGCAAACACTTGCCCTGTTTCCTGACAAGTGAAATACTAGAAGCGTCTCTCGGCACAGAAAGTTGAACAAGAGTCGGGTTGGGGGGAGGGGGCTAATACGTAGTGCTCACGTTGGAATCTCTCTTATTATTGCCCATTACACACTCGTGCACTCCCTGGTCTGGTTTCATCTGCACTAACCATATGTCAGGATGATAACCCTAAGAAATCCTTCCGAGATGATGATCATAATTTCGTAACATACCATCAAACCTACACATAGAAGGTGGTCAAGATTCTCTCTCTCTCCCCCGCTCAATCTCCTGCTACTACTCCTCCTCCTCTTCTTCCTCCTCCTTCCCCTTCTCCATTCTTTCTTCTTCCTTCTGCTTTTCTCTTCCCATTTCATCTCTTCTATTTTTCTTCATCCAGTTTTTATCTTGCCCTTCTCATTTTGTTTTCCTCTGGCTGCCTTCCCTGCCTTTCCCTGGCTGCCTTCAAGAGAGAGCTGGACAGATACCTAAAGTCAGTGCCGGATCAGCCGGGCTGTGGCTCGTACGTCGGACTGCGTGCGGCCAGCAGTAACAGCCTAGTTGATCAGGCCCTGATCCATCGGGAGGCCTGGTCATGGACCGGGCCGCGGGGGCGTTGATCCCCGGAATAACCTCCAGGTAACCTCCAGGTAACCTCTTCTAAATCTCGCACCTTCCACACATCACTTAACTTTTGTCTCTCCCCCTCCCCCCTCCCCCTCCCCGCTCTCCCCATCTCCCCCCCCCCCCACACAAACACAATAGCTAAGACTCGACCCTTGAAACAACACAAAAGTGTATATACATACACTACCACGTAACCTACCCTCCAATCTTAACATTCACCCTGTCTTATCTGACATACACTCACCGGCTTGTGAAAGACACAGCGACACAGGCAAAGACTGATATGTAACCACATTATACGTAGGGGCACAAAAAATACGAGGGGATAGAGAGGAGCAGCATTTGGCTCCCCTATTGCATTTTATCTTTTCAGTAATTAGTTTCCATGTAAAAATTAAAATGTTATTTGTGTTAATTATAACACAGATTCGTTTGTTGATTTTCTGTGTTAGCACTATATATTGATTCATATTGAGGTCCTCTTCAGTAGACGAGAAAAGTGCCGGAGAAAATGTTATATACACCGTCCCAAGTCACCTGATGTCAGTCAAGTGAAGGGACTAAGTGTGAGGTACAGGAGATAAGTCAGACGTAGGAAAAGAAGGCCTTCAGGGGCAAAAGGAAAAAAAATAGTTATAGCGTCAGGTTTCTACTGGGCTTGTGAGGTGTTGAAGTTGGGTCGTAATGTCATCATAAATGACTCGAGGATTTTTGCACTTGTACATTCAGTTGTTCCTTTTATTATGGTTATTATTCTTAACATGCTGGGCAACTATTTTGTGTATATCTAACACATCTCCTGTAGTTAAATTTCCACTTGTTGTCTTATGATTGCTTGCAGCCCTTGCAAGAAATATGATGTATGCTGCGAATGGCAATAGAGCCACAGGGGAAGGTTGAGTGCCAGCTCCGGGCCTCCCACACTACTGACAGTGGAAATAAATGGTATAAAATACCGACACAATGGAAATATAAACACAAATGCAGTATAATGTGATCCTTTATTGACAACGTTTCACCCACACAGTGGGCTTTTTCAAGTCACACACGGATCTACCTGTGACTTGAAAAAGCCCACTGTGTGGGTGAAACGTTGTCAATAAAGGATCACATTATACTGCATTTGTGTTTATATTTCCACTACTGACAGTGGTATGAGGAAGTGAGAAACGGAATAAAATATTTGTGATAGAGCAGTTTATCTGTTGTCGAGACAACTGTGTTGGAACCTGTGTCGCTGTGTATTTATTCTTCGTCTTCCATATTTTGCATGTACTGGGAATTACTTAAATTAATTTAGAAAGTCAAAATTTGTTGTCTAAGGGCGATTTAACTGATTAAAAATCCTCTTGGTAACATATAAAATCTTGAGTAACCAACTGGGATGTCTGGCCTTTCTCACACATTCATGTATCTTGTCCTCTCTCTAAGCTACAATTACATGATGCACTCATTAAAATGGCCAGAAGCGACATTATTGTTCACTTGGTCAAGACATGGACATGCTTCGCATGGGTCAGTAGGCCTGCTGCAGTGTTCCTTCTCTCATATGTTCCTATATTCTTATATGCCCCTAATTTCTATATTTAGCGAAGTTCATTTGATGTTCTTAGTAGTACATCTAAATTTAGGAGTCATCTTTTGTTGTCTAAGGCGAATGGACATAGTGATACGTCACTGTAAATGGTATACAAGGAGAATAAGAATGTTAGGTATATTTAATTGTTGAATTTATTCCGTTTATCATTGTTTATATGAACCTTCTGACTATAAGGGCTTAGGGACGGGGCAGTCTTACGTTGAGATGAAGAGGTAATTGAAGTGAATTATGGATTGGCGATCCCAGATAAAGGGTAAACGCATTAGCGTGTCGGAGAATAACAAATGGTCACACGAAAACTACGATCGGCGTTGAACGTCTCTTGTAGACGGTCCCGTGGGGGGAGAGGGGGAGGGGGGGGTACAGCATGACTGGATGAGAACGATACTACCAGACGAAATATTAGCAATGAAAGTACTAATGGCGTCCTATTAATCAGACACTCAGCACTGCTTAATGTTACCTGGAGTCCACCTGACGTGATAATTTATTTACCCTGGACTCGGCCAGAACAGAGCGTCGATTCTTCACTAATACCTCCGACCGGTTTTTAAAAGTTTTTCCACTGTCCTGAGGCCAGAATTTCTCGTTTATTAGACCACTTAGTCTGTTGTTGTCCGCGGTCGCCAAGCCTATTATATAGTAGACACACACTCAGGCCCAGTTTAGCAGTAGTAATTGGACAGCGATAGTAAAATATAAGAACAATAGTGTTAAAAGTAATAGTTGTACTGATAAGGGCAATCTCACGGGGACAGATAAGAGCAGCGGCGAATCTTCATAAGGTAAACTTTAAAAATTCTTTGTTAAAAGTCATGTTTTTTAGAGTTTTGTTCTTTTATTGAATTTAATCCTTGCGTAATAGCGTCCAGACTTACGAGTTTTGCAGGAGAGGACCACCATTTACCAGGCCTGGGAAAGGGTAATCACCCCTTTACCAAGAGTGGAAAAGGGTGATCACCCCTTTACCAAGAGTGGAAAAGGGTAATCACCCCTTTACCAGGCCTGGGAAAGGGTAATCACCCCTTTACCAAGAGTGGAAAAGGGTGATCACCCCTCTCCAGTCCTGGTGGAATACACAACATTAGATCTCCAGTATGACATCTTCCATCTTCCTGCTGGGGGAAATGACGCACCAAATCCAGACGTAGAATAAACATTAAATTACCTGGGGTTTAGCTGGAGAGAGTTCCGGGGGTCAACGCCCCCGCGGCCCGGTCTGTGACCAGGTCTCATGGTGGATCAGGGTCTGATCAACCAGGCTGTTACTGCTGGCTGCATGCAATCCAACGTGCGAACCACAGGCCGGCTGGTCAGATACCGACTTTAGGTGCCTGTCCAGTACCTGCTTGAAGACAGTCATGGGTCTATTGGTAATCCCCCTTATGTATGCTGGGAGGCAGTTGAACAGTCTTGGGCTCCTGACACTTATTGTGTTGTCTCTTAGCGTGCTAGTGACACCCCTGCTTTTCATTGGGGGGATGTTGCATCGTCTGCCGAGTCTTTTGTTTTCGTAGTGAGTGATTTTCGTGTGTAAGTTCAGTACTAGTCCCTCTAGGATTTTCCAGGTGTATATAATCATGTATCTCTCCCGCCTGCGTTCCAGGGAGTACAGGTTCAGGAACCTCAAGCGCTCCCAGTAATTGAGGTGTTTTATCTCCGTTATGCGCGCCGTGAAGGTTCTCTGTACATTTTCTAGACGAACTTTTTTGTAAATATACAACATACGTGTAAATGGGATTCGGATCAATCAGATATGTCATGAAAAGTATCATGGTGCAAGAATATCCTTATTAATGTTTTCCGCCGCCGCTTACTGGAACGTCTCTTGCTAAGAGATAGTGTGACTTGGACAGAGGGAACCCACTGGTTCTTCCTCCTCCTACTCCTACTCTTCTTCCTCCTCCTCCTCCTCCTCCTCCTTCCCCCTCCTCCTCTTCCTCCTCCTCCTCCTCCTCCTCCTCCTCCTCCTCCTATATTAAAATAAATCAAAAACTTGTTTCAGAAATTCTCAAGGCAGAGAAAAATTTGTAAGCTTAGCCCTTCAATTAATTGAAAAATATTTTTTTCTTTGCATCATCATCAAAGCAAGACAGAACTTTACCTCAGTTTCTGATCGTTTTGTTGGAGAGTCCAGACGAATTCCATTGAATTAAATTTAAAATGCAAAGTTGAATAATGTTTCATGTTCTTGTTTTTGTATTTTTTCAATGATTCAAATATTTATAAAGTCATAATTCAGCTTTATCAAAAACTTCAAGCTTTATTTTCTTATTATTTTCTTAAAGCAAGACGCCACTAACAGGCTGGTTGCCCTTCCTAAGACGCTGGTAACGAAAAGTGAAGCACTGCAGTAGGCCTAAGAGCTCGGCCTAGGGAAGAAAGAAACGAGAGAGAGAGTCAGAAGGGAGGGGATGAGAGCTAAGGGAAATGCGAAGGAAATATAAGAGGTTGATTAAAAATTAAAGGTGAGGGGAAGGTCAAAGGTCCGGTTATGTGCTGAGTTTTCTCAGGATTACAACAGTTGACGATGTATTGAGGACTCTGGTAGTCTGAAGAAACAAGACCACGAAACCACCACCACTACTACTATTACTACTACTGCTATTAATGCTACTACTATTAATGCTACTACTATTACTACTACTACTAGTGCTACTATTACTGCTGCTACTACTACTAGTACTACTACTAGTACTATTATTACTACCACTAGTACTGCTACGACTACTACTACTAGTTACTACTTCCACTGTTATTACTACAACTTCCATTAATATTAATACTACGACTATACTACTACTACTGCACTACTACTGCCGTCGCTACCACCACCTCTTCTTCCTCTCTTCTACTTCTCTTCCTGGTCCTCTTCCTCGTCTCCTCTTCCTCTTCTCCTCTTCCTCTTCTCCTCCTCCTCTCACCCTCCCATTTCCCGACTTATCTCCTGGTTTCCTCTGCAATTTCTCACTCTGTGACTTTATAATAGTCCAGAAGGGGTCGAAACATCTCAAGTTCCCCCACCCCTCTCAGTGTTTGGATTATTTGTCAATACCTGAGTTTACCTGGAGAGAGTTCCGGGGGTCAACGCCCCCGCGGCCCGGTCTGTGACCAGGCCTCCTGGTGGATCAGAGCCTGATCAACCAGGCTGTTGCTGCTGGCTGCACGCAAACCAACGTACGAGCCACAGCCCGGCTGGTCAGGAACCGACTTTAGGTGCTTGTCCAGTGCCAGCTTGAAGACTGCCAGGGGTCTGTTGGTAATCCCCCTTATGTATGCTGGGAGGCAGTTGAACAGTCTCGGGCCCCTGACACTTATTGTATGGTCTCTTAACGTGCTAGTGACACCCCTGCTTTTCATTGGGGGGATGTTGCATCGTCTGCCAAGTCTTTTGCTTTCGTAGTGAGTGATTTTCGTGTGCAAGTTCGGTACTAGTCCCTCTAGGATTTTCCAGGTGTATATAATCATGTATCTCTCCCGCCTGCGATCCAGGGAATACAGGTTTAGGAACTTCAAGCGCTCCCAGTAATTGAGGTGTTTTATCTCCGTTATGCGCGCCGTGAAGGTTCTCTGTACATTTTCTAGGTCAGCAATTTCACCTGCCTTGAAAGGTGCTGTTAGTGTGCAGCAATATTCCAGCCTAGATAGAACAAGTGACCTGATGAGTGTCATCATCTTTAAATTTTATAATTTTTTCAACAGGATTTTTCCCTTAAAATTATAGACAACATTTGAAGTCCCTCAACTTGTACTCCTTGGAACGCAGGCGAGAAAGATGCATCTTAATTTATTCGTGGATAATCCCAGAGGGACAGGTCTCAAATTTTGCACACACAAATCACTCCCAAGAAAGCAGGAGGCTCGCCAGACGGTGCAAAACACCCAAAATCAGCTCAATGGAAAAAAAAAAAGAAGCAGGGGCGCCGTCGGTACACTAAGAGACAACTCAATAAGTGTAAGGGGCCTAAGACTTATCAACAGCCTCCCTTCATATATAATTGGGATTACCAACACACTCCCCCCCCCTCTTAGCTGTTTTCCGTAGGGGAAATTTAGCACGTTCCCTCCAATCAGTTCCTGATCAGCCGGGCTGTGGTTCACACGCTGGACTGCATGCAGCCAGCAGTGACAGCCTGGTTGATATGGCCTTGATCCACCAATAGGCCTGGTCTGAGACTTGGCCGCGGGGGGGAGAAGGGGGAATTTCCCCCTAAAGGAGGCCTGGTCACAGACCGGGCCGCGGGGGCGTTGACCCCCGGAACTCTCTCCAGGTAAACTCCAGGTAAATCATATAAAAATAAAGGTATTTATTAATCAAACACGTCTAGACGTGATGAATGGGCTTTATTACTTAATAAAACAGTGTAAAAGGAATGAATGTAGACGTTACTTGGACGTGTCTAGCATAGGCCAGTAGGCCTCCTGCAGTGTTCCTTCTTTCTTGTGTTCTTATACAAGTCTAGACGTGATTAATGTACTATATTACTTAAAAACAAACGTAAAAGTGATGAATACACTTTATTATTTAATACAAACAAGTCTAAAAGTGTGAATTCTCTTTATTACTTAATAAAACCAAGTCTAAAAGTGTGAATTCTCTTTATTACTTAATAAAACCAAGTCTAAAAGTGTGAATTCTCTTTATTACTTAATA
This sequence comes from Cherax quadricarinatus, assembly GCF_038502225.1. Classification (NCBI taxonomy): domain Eukaryota; kingdom Metazoa; phylum Arthropoda; class Malacostraca; order Decapoda; family Parastacidae; genus Cherax; species Cherax quadricarinatus. The sequence continues at coordinate 5,938,578 of NC_091321.1, forward strand.
AAACCAAGTCTAAAAGTGTGAATTCTCTTTATTACTTAATAAAACCAAGTCTAAAAGTGTGAATTCTCTTTATTACTTAATAAAACCAAGTCTAAAAGTGTGAATTCTCTTTATTACTTAATAAAATCAAGTCTAAAAGTGTGAATTCTCTTAATTACTTAATATAAACAAGTCTAGAAGTGATTGTGCTTTATTTTCAGAAATCTCTGGATCCCCCCCCCCCTTGAAAATGCTGAATAAATATAATTAATTATCCAGGGGAAAATGTTATTAACAACAGCGATTACAAAAATGTGATTATGTTGGAAGCTTTTAATAATAACTTTGTGTACTGACTCACAATTGCTTTTTATTCATTTATACATAAGCCCTGGGGGGTAAAAAGTGCCATTAATCGTTACAAAAGGTTGATTACTCTCGAAAGTCCGTACGCAGGTAAATCTATTGTTATTATTATTATTTTTAACAAAAGCTTTGAAATTCGTTCCCTGTTTTTTTTTTCTCTCTTCGGTGATGTGTTAATACTGTGATCGTACCTGTCCAGTGACTGTGAGAATGTCAGGCTGGAAAATGTTACCTAGAGATGTAAGGAAATATTTGATGTAAATACATTGATGTAAAGACACTGGTTACAGCATGTTTCTTATATACATTTAAAAATGCGACAGTATATACACTCAGACCCGCTTCGTTATGTATACCTGTACACCTATTCATAATAATAATCTTTATACAATTACGTATACAGTCCTAGCTGACATCAGTGACATACTGCTATATAGAAAGCCTCGTGTTATACAGAGCATTTTTGGCAAATCAGGTTGATTTTGTCTCCAGGATGCGATCCACACCAGTCGACTAACACCCTGGTTCCTATTTTACTGCTAGGTGAATAGGAACAGCAGGTGACTTAAGGAAACACGCCCTAATGTTCCACACGTACCGGGGATCGGACCACTGACCTCGATGTGTAATCTGAATGAGCTAGCAATCGAACTACAGGACACCTAATGCAAATATATAATCATCTAATCGTTTGGCAGCCAAGAATCATGCAGACATGGTCAAGAGGTTCGGTTATTATTTAGATCGAACATCAGAATGGGGAAGAAATGTGATCTAAGCGACTTTGACCGTGGAATGATTGTTGGTGCCAGACGGGGTGGTTTGAGTATCTCAGAAACTGTTGATCTCCTGGGATTTTCAGGCACAACAGTCTCTAGAGTTTACAGAGAATGGTGTGAAAAACACAAAACATCCAGTGAGTGGCAGTTATGTGGGCGAAAACGAATTGTTAATGAGAGAGGTCAGAGGAGAATGGCCAGACTGGTTCAAGTTGACAGGAAGGTAACAGTAACTCAACCATGTGTTAAAACAGTGGATTGCAGAAGAGCATCTCTGAACATGCAACACGTTAAACATGAAAGTGGATGGGCTGTAGCAACAGACCACACCAGGTTCCACTCCTGTCACCTAAGAATAGGAAAATGAGGCTACATCGGGCACAAACTCGCAAAACTGAACAGTTGAAGACTGCAAAAACGTCGCTTTGTCTGACGAAACGCGATTTCTGCTGTGACATGCAGATGGTAGGGTCAGAATTTGATGTAAACCTTTGGGATGTGGTGATGCTATCATATCAACATGGACCAGAGTCTCTAAGGAATGTTTCCAGCACCTTACTCAATCCATGCCACGAAGAATTCAGGCTACTCTAGGGGCAAAAGTGGACCCTACCCAGCACTAGAAGGGTGTACCTAATTAAGTGACCCGTGTGTGTGTATGTGTATAATGTCGGGGAGGTGACTGCAGAGTACCTTTTAGTTTTTAGTTAGTTTAATATGTTTATTATGCACCCCATACCCATCCTGTGGGCGGTAGTCAAAAGATTACAGAGGTACATAATGTACCTTGTAGAAATTGAGAAAATTTACTTTGGCCAGACAGGTAAAAACCTTGAACCTTGACTTTCGCAGCAGTTATTATAATCAATCAGAGTAAGATTATTATTATTATTATAATCAAAAAGAAGCGCTAAGCCACAAGGGCTTATCAGAGTAAGAGATATACCCGTATTGACTGGCAGAATGCCCGAGTTGTTGTGTTTAATAGATCGTCCGTTGAAAAGAACATTACAGAAGCCTCACTGATTAAACACGATAGTGGACTGACTTCTCTGCAAAACCTTAGCTTACATAAATTTGGTTCCTGTTGAGAATATTCTTACTCAAATCTTGGTTGTTATACTATACTGATTGCATCAAGCGCTACAGTCATTATTCTCTCACGTTCAGTCAACAACCTACTTACGTCGTTCCATGACCGCTCCTAGAAATGTTAATTACCTTATATCAATTTGCAGATTTTCTGTAAAGCGGTTTCTATGGTTTCTTTCGTTTTCAGGTGCTCTCGTAATCAAAACTTTCACTATTGTTTTCTCCCCTTTCAACCTCTTGTGTGGCTTTGTATATCAAGGTTGAACTTGTTGTTCTGACTGCAGTGCCTTGCCATTGACTACTACACTATATAAATTTATACAGTATTTCTTTACAATAAGATTATTATTACCTTGAAGGGATAACTCATATTTCATCATATATTCCAGAGTTATCATTTGTATTATTTTTGGGGGGAAAGTTATAGTTTCTGGATGACAGGTATACCTGGAGTGTGTGTTCCGGGGGTCAACGCCCCCGCGGCCCGGTCCATGACCAGGTAATATTACTAGTTAAAATTTAATCACATCTGTTTCATATCCTTATATTCCCACGATCCCAAACTTTACCATAATTCTTCTCTCGCTCTTTCATGGATAATTGTCGTTTTGTTCATGCTGGTGAATTTATTACCTGACAATTGTTGAATTACTCTGTATATTTTTCTCCCTGGAGACGTAAACAACTTCCCAGTAACCAGAGACGTGTGTTACTCTCGACTTAGTTCTCAAGTGTGTTTATTTCAGTAACTCTACTTCATTTTAACCTAACATAAACTATGAGACAAGTATTTTTTGGGTGTAGTTCCACTCAAGCTTTGACCTGCTACCTGTATGAATTATACATTCCTCCTTACACACCTGACAACTCTCTCTTTGACACCGCCTCCTGACACTGTTTCTCTAGTTTCTTCTCACCGTGACATTGTTTTAATAACACATGCTGGCGTGATTTCTCGATTTTTTTTAACCCTGACATAAACAGAGACGTAATTCATAGCACTGTATCATCCTTTGCACACGATACTAGAATGTGTATGGAAGTGGCCTCCACAAAGGACACGGCGAGCCTCCGAGCTGATATGAACCAATAATATATGTTTAATGACGACAAATTTTAGCTATTACGCCGTGGAAGACTGGAGGAAATGAAAACAAGATCACAGAATAAGACAAACTCAAGCCCCTCGGTAGAACGTAAGTCAGATGTGAGAGACCTGGGAGTTATAATTTCAGAAGTTCTCACGTTCAATTAGCACAACAATGTTGTTATCGGAAGTGCAAGAAAAAATATAGGTTGGATAACTAGAACCTTCAAAGAAATGTCACTCGTTCTCTCTAGGCTGGAGTATTGCTGTGTACTAACATCCTCCTTCAAGGCAGGCTAAATTCCTGATCTGGAAAATGTACAAAGAATCTTCACAGCTCGAATAACCACAGCCAAGCACCTAAATTACTGGGAGTACTTGAAGTCCCTAGAACTGGAAGATGCTACAGGGACTGATACCAAACCTGCACACCGAAATTACTACTTATGAACATAAGAGACTTGACGACGGTGCAGGATACCTCTAACAAAGAACAAGAGAGCGATGAGTATACTGAGAGAAAACTCACCAAGTGTTGAGGGACCACGACTCTTCAACGCTCTCCTCCCCTAGCTGTCTTCAAGAGGGAACTTGACAGATTCCTCAAAACAGTTCCTGGCCAGCCGGGTTGTGGTGCACATACTTCGGGAGGGGGTGGGCACTTACAATTTGAAAGTGGCTTAAAAACAATCCCAAATCTTCCTGGCTAATACTCGGTATACTTTTCAAGTTTTCAGTATTTTTAGACTGAAAGGTCCAGAGCTGTTTTTTTCCCCAGCCCCGTATTTTTTTTCGTGCTTTATGTGTGTGTGTGTACTCACCTAGTTGTACTCACCTAGTTGAGGTTGCGGGGGTCGAGTCCGAGCTCCTGGCCCCGCCTCTTCACTGATCGCTACTAGGTCACTCTCCCTGAGCCGTGAGCTTTATCGTACCTCTGCTTAAAGCTATGTATGGATCCTGCCTCCACTACATCGCTTCCCAAACTATTCCACTTACTGACTACTCTGTGGCTGAAGAAATACTTCCTAACATCCCTGTGATTCATCTGTGTCTTTAGCTTCCAACTGTGTCCCCTTGTTACTGTGTCCAATCTCTGGAACATCCTGTTTTTGTCCACCTTGTCAATTCCTCTCAGTATTTTGTATGTCGTTATCATGTCCCCCCTATCTCTCCTGTCCTCCAGTGTCGTCAGGTTGATTTCCCTTAACCTCTCCTCGTAGGACATACCTCTTAGCTCTGGGACTAGTCTTGTTGCAAACCTTTGCACTTTCTCTAGTTTCTTTACGTGCTTGGCTAGGTGTGGGTTCCAAACTGGTGCCGCATACTCCAATATGGGCCTAACGTATACGGTGTACAGGGTCCTGAACGATTCCTTATTAAGATGTCGGAATGCTGTTCTGAGGTTTGCTAGGCGCCCATATGCTGCAGCAGTTATTTGGTTGATGTGCGCTTCAGGAGATGTGCCTGGTGTTATACTCACCCCAAGATCTTTTTCCTTGAGTGAGGTTTGTAGTCTCTGACCCCCTAGACTGTACTCCGTCTGCGGCCTTCTTTGCCCTTCCCCAATCTTCATGACTTTGCACTTGGTGGGATTGAACTCCAGGAGCCAATTGCTGGACCAGTTCTGCAGCCTGTCCAGATCCCTTTGTAGTTCTGCCTGGTCTTCGATCGAGTGTATTCTTCTCATCAACTTCACGTCATCTGCAAACAGGGACACCTCAGAGTCTATTCCTTCCGTCATGTCGTTCACAAATACCAGAAACAGCACTGGTCCTAGGACTGACCCCTGCGGGACCCCGCTGGTCACAGGTGCCCACTCTGACACCTCGCCACGTACCATGACTCGCTGCTGTCTTCCTGACAAGTATTCCCTGATCCATTGTAGTGCCTTCCCTGTTATCCCTGCTTGGTCCTCCAGTTTTTGCACCAATCTCTTGTGTGGAACTGTGTCAAACGCCTTCTTGCAGTCCAAGAAAATGCAATCCACCCACCCCTCTCTCTCTTGTCTTACTGCTGTCACCATGTCATAGAACTCCAGTAGGTTTGTGACACAGGATTTCCCGTCCCTGAAACCATGCTGGCTGCTGTTGATGAGATCATTCCTTTCTAGGTGTTCCACCACTCTTCTCCTGATAATCTTCTCCATGATTTTGCATACTATACATGTCAGTGACACTGGTCTGTAGTTTAATGCTTCATGTCTGTCTCCTTTTTTAAAGATTGGGACTACATTTGCTGTCTTCCATGCCTCAGGCAATCTCCCTGTTTCGATAGATGTATTGAATATTGTTGTTAGGGGTACACATAGCGCCTCTGCTCCCTCTCTCAATACCCATGGGGAGATGTTATCTGGCCCCATTGCCTTTGAGGTATCTAGCTCACTCAGAAGCCTCTTCACTTCTTCCTCGGTTGTGTGCACTGTGTCCAGCACTTGGTGGTGTGCCCCACCTCTCCGTCTTTCTGGAGTCCCTTCTGTCTCCTCTGTGAACACTTCTTTGAATCTCTTGTTGAGTTCTTCACATACTTCCCGGTCATTTCCTGTTGTCTCTCCTCCTTCCTTCCTTAGCCTGATTACCTGGTCCTTGACTGTTGTTTTCCTCCTGATGTGGCTGTACAACAGTTTCGGGTCAGATTTGGCTTTCGCTGCTATGTCATTTTCATATTGTCTTTGGGCCTCCCTTCTTATCTGTGCATATTCATTTCTGGCTCTACGACTGTTCTCCTTATTCTCCTGGGTCCTTTGCCTTCTATATTTCTTCCATTCCCTAGCACACTTGGTTTTTGCCTCCCTGCACCTTTGGGTAAACCATGGGCTCATCCTGGCTTTTTCATTACTCCTGTTACCCTTGGGTACAAACCTCTCCTCAGCCTCCTTGCATTTTATTGCTACATATTCCATCATCTCATTAACTGGTTTCCCTGCCAGTTCTCTGTCCCACTGAACCCCGTTCAGGTAGTTCCTCATTCCTGTGTAGTCCCCTTTCTTGTAGTTTGGCTTCATTCGTCCTGGCCTTCCTGCTTCTCCCTCCACTTGTAGCTCTACTGTGTATTCGAAGCTTACAACCACATGGTCACTGGCCCCAAGGGGTCTTTCATATGTGATGTCCTCGATATCTGCACTACTGAAGGTGAATACTAAGTCCAGCCTTGCTGGTTCATCCTCTCCTCTCTCTCTTGTAGTGTCCCTTACGTGTTGGTACATGAAGTTCTCCAGTACCACCTCCATCATCTTAGCCCTCCAAGTATCTTGGCCCCCATGTGGGTCCAAGTTCTCCCAATCTATCTCCTTGTGGTTAAAGTCACCCATGATCAGGAGCTTTGCCCTGCATGCATGAGCTCTTCTGGCCACTCTAGCCAGTGTGTCAACCATCGCTCTATTGCTCTCGTCGTACTCTTGCCTTGGCCTCCTGCTGTTCTGTGGTGGGTTATACATCACTGCTATTACCACCTTGGGACCTCCAGAGTGAAGTGTTCCCACTATGTAATCACTTTCTTCTCCGCTATCTTCTCTCTCCAGCTCATCAAAATTCCAGCGATTTTTGATCAGCAACGCCACTCCTCCACCCCCCCTGTTCCCTCTGTCTTTCCTCAGGATTTGGTATCCCGTTGGAAAGATGGCATCTGTTATCATACCTGTAAGCTTGGTTTCTGTGAGAGCTATGATGTCCGGTGATGCTTCTTTGACTCTTTCTTGCCACTCCTCCCACTTATTTGTTATTCCATCAGCGTTTGTGTACCATACCTTCAGTTTCCTTTCCAACACTGTGGTTTGGGGGGCCTGTGAGGGTGGGAGACCTGGTGGCATACTGTGGGGTTCTATAGCTTGGTGTTGGGTGGAGGCTGTGGGTATGGATTGTAGGGTGTGTTGGGATGGTGTGATAGGTTGTATGGTTCTGAGAGTAGTTGTGTGTGTGCTTGCCCTTGCTGTTCTGTCCTGCTCTGACTGACCTCTGCTGGTTCCCTCCTTGTCTCTTTTCCTAGCTCCTTTCGCTTTTTTGTCCTCTCCCTCAGCTGCTGTCGTTCTGATTTTGTTCTGTCTCTGTCTAGGAACACCCTCTTGTACTCTTCCGAGTATTTCAATCGTGGTTTCTCTTGGAGGATCCTGTTCCGCACTGTTTCCGTCCTGAGAATCAGCTTGATTGGTCGGTTTCTCACCTTCGAGTACCCCCCTATTCTCTGAAAATTTACAATCTCGTCCCTCTCTTCACCTATTTCTGTTATGATTTTCTCAATCTCCTTCCTTTCTTCCTGCTTCCTTTCAGTGTGTGTCCTTTCCTCTCTCTCCTGAAGCCCATGGATAAACACTGATTTTGCCCTTTCTTCCTCGCATTGCCTCACCCTCTGTGGCTCTGGATCCTGCCTGTATGTGGTCAGTTTCTCCCTTGATTTTTCCAGTGGCTCTTGATAGCCTTGTTGTGCCTCAGCATTCGACCTATCACCCTCTCCATCTGCAACCAGTTGATCTTCCCTTTCACTCCTTGGTCCTCCTTGGCAGATTGATGTGACCTTAGCATAATTCATAATTCCTTCCTTCCTGTTCAGCCTCGCAGCTTCATATGCTGTGTCTTCTCTGGTCACTGCCCCTGTAACTCGCTCCAGCCTATTTATCTCAACTTCTAGGACCCTTATCTTGGCTACTGCAGTTTCGACTTGTGCCTCCCAATTCTTTGTCTCCTTCTCCAACCACCTTTCCAATTTCACAGAGAGCTCTTTCTCCATTTTTTCAGAAAGCTCTCCTAATTTTCTCTCCCACTCTTGTTCCATCCTTTTCCACTGCTCCTCCATCCACTCCTCCCTACCCGAACCATTCTCATCTGATCCTTGGGTCCTGCGAGTCCCCACCATTTTTTTTTTTTTTTTTTTTTTTTTTTTTAAGAGTAGGAGAGGGGAGAGTTAGAAGGGAAAATGGGGACGAGAGAGAGCAAGAGAGAGAGAGAGCAAGAGAGAGAGAGAGCAAGAGAAAGAGAGAGCAGGAGAGAGAGAGAGCAAGAGAGAGAGCAAGAGAGAGAGAGAGAGCAAGAGAGAGAACAAGAGAGAGAGAGAGAGCAAGAGAGAGAGCAAGAGAGAGAGAGAGAGCAAGAGAGAGAGAGCAAGAGGGAGAGAGAGCAAGAGAGAGAGAGCAAGAGAGCGAGCAAGAGAGAGAGAGAGAGAGAGCAAGAGAGAGAGAGCAAGAGAGAGAGCAAGAGAGAGAGAGAGCAAGAGGGAGAGAGAGCAAGAGAGAGAGAGAGCAAGAGAGAGAGAGAGCAAGAGAGAGAGAGAGCAAGAGAGAGAGAGAGCAAGAGAGAGAGAGAGCAAGAGAGAGAGAGCAAGAGAGAGAGAGAGCAAGAGAGAGAGAGAGCA
>NC_091321.1:5949720-5977220 GCF_038502225.1 Cherax quadricarinatus
TTTTTTTTTTTTCAAAATATCCCGGTGAAAATTCACTCCTTTCCCCCAACATCAACATTTTCGCTTCTGTAGCTGAACATGACAACGTACCTCCCAAAATGTGCATAGAAAATGCAGTTTAATGCTATCAGAAGAGGAAATCTTAAGAAAAAGAGAAGTAAAAGAAACAGCGAAAAGATATTGTTTCCAGTCCTCTTTGACTGCCTTCCAGAGGCAGCTGGACGGATCAGCCGGGCTGTGGTTGGTATGTTGGACTACGTGCGGCCAGCAGTAACAGTCTAGTTGATCAGATCCTGATCAGATCCACGCTCAATTCAAATGTGAACCTCAGCCACTTTCTCTCTCTCTCTCTCTAGTCACCCTTCTAGTCTACCGGGAGACCTGGACAAGGACTGGGCCGCGGGGGCTTTGACCCCCCGGAACACCCTTTCCAGGTAGACAGGACCAGGTGGTGTCTGTCCAGGACAGGTTTACAACACTGGTTTCTTGATGTAATAATTCGCTAGCTTTGTCTATATTTAAGATTTTTTTTTTAATATTTCGTTTGTTTTTTCAATGCTTGTTTTTTGGATAGTACATTATATCCTGTTAGTGAAATGAAATCCTGATGATGGTCGAATTTACACCCAAATGTTAAGGGTACATTTCAATTAATTAATATTTATGAGTACTTTTCCCACCTCCTTTGATTATATAATATATATATATATATTTATATTTAAGAAATATACAAGAAATAGATTGTGCGAAATGTTTAAGGAGGCCTGGTCGTGGACCGGGCCGCGGTGGCGTTGATCCCTGGAATACCCTCCAGGTAGACTCCAGGTAGACAGGTTGTCACACACGAGAGAACGGTAGCAAGATTGGTGGGTTCACAAGCTGAGATGTGATCCACGCTCAATTCAAATATGAACCTCAGCCTCTCTCTCTCTCTCTCTCTCTCTCTCTCTCTCTCTCTCTCTCTCTCTCTCTCTCTCTAGTCACCCTTCTCTTTCATTACCTCTCGCCTCTCCTCCCCTCGCTTCTCTTCCCTTATTTCCCCTTCCTACTCAGCAACATTTTCCCCTCTGCTCCCTCCTCCTCCCCTTTTTTTAATGTTTATCGAAAGACGAAATTGCTTTAATAATTTAGTCTTTGAGAAGTGTCAGCTGTGGTCACTTCATTACCCTCCTCTCCCCTCACCCTCACCTCACCATCACCTCCCGTCCCTTCCCTTTCACCTCCCCTCGCCTCTCCCTTCCTTAACCCCCATTCTCTCTCCTTCCCATCCCTCTCCACCCATCCCTCCTGTCTCTTCTCCCATTAAGCCTCTTATTAGCGCCCTTCCCTATAATTTCCATTCCAGCAGCTACCCCTCTAATTCCCTGCATGCCCTCCTTCATCCTCCCTCCCTCCCCCATTCATATTCTCCCATCCCTTTCCCACCCCGTCCTGCGGCCTATAACCTTACACCTCTACCACAAAATCCCCCATTTGCCCTATTCCATCCCATCTTTCTCCAATATCTCTCCTTCCATTGCCTCCCCTCATCTCTATTCCTCTCCTCGTTTCCCCTCTTCTTCCTCTCCTGTTGTTCCCCTCGCTTTTCCTTCTCTACTGTGTATGCATGTGTACATGTACGGATATGTGATTGCATATATTTGTGTACATTTGTGTATAATAATAATAATAATAATAATAATAATCATTGCTTAGTTAATCTTAAGTTAATTTTAAGCCAGCCCGTAATGCTATGCATAGTATAAGTGGCTTTGGCATACTGCTCTTATCTGTATTTTTTTTGTACCTCTGTATGTGTGCACAAATTGGAAATAAATAAATAAATAAATAAATAATTATATATACTCGCTTTTATGTAGTTGCAAGGGGTCAAGTCTTTGCTCCTGGTGTCGCCTCTTGCCAAACTCGCGTCCTCCTAGCTTGGTGGACCACCGTCATACCTGCTCTTGAAACTATGTATGGAGGTCGCTTCCGTTACTCTCTCGTCCAGGCCATTACATTTCCTGTCCACCTCGTGGCTAAATAACTATTTCTATTTATATCCCTCTGATTCTGTGTCTTTAATATCCAGTTGTGTCCCCGTGTACTTGTTTCCCGCCTCATTCTATCCCTGTTTAACCAGTCAAATCCTCTTGAGTATTATGTATGTTATGTCACCCCTGGTTCCCTTTTTTTCTCCAATGTCGTAAGAATCATACCCCGTTAGCTCTGGGCCAAGTCTTAATTCCTACCTCTACACTTTCTCTGGTTTCTTAAGGTGCTTTACCAGGTGGGGGTTCCATGCTGGTGCTGCATACTCCAAGATGGAACTGACATAAGTGGAATAGAGGCTTGGTATATGTCTACATGGTTGTGTGTACGTGTGTGAAAATGTTTGTGCGCATATGCGTACATATGTTGTAAACATCTTTGTGCGCGTATGTGTGCGTGCACATGCGTACACGTGTTTGTATACATGGCCTTGCCGAGATTGATATTCTATCGTAAACCTTAATCCTGGCCAATTTATCATGGTTCAGCCTAAATTTAGTTGTATTCCTGGTTTCCTGATGAGTCAACAAATTCCAGCCCAGATATAGGTCGCTCCTGCGCCTCATAATTCAGTGGAGGTCCTGCCAGGTAGTGAAAACATGCAGCAGTTAGCAGTAGCACCCTGGGCGGGTGGTAGGTATGACACTCCTCGCAGTTATCCCTTTACTGCGAGATCTCATCTGAGATCTTCCTCACATTGGTGAGGTATCCCTATTGCTCACACTGAGAGGAGGTAATTCTTGAGTAATAACAATTCTAGCTCTGCCGTAATGAAGCCGCCTTTTGAAGCTGCCATAGTCGTTGAAGCCATAACGGAATGCATGGCATAGCCTCATCACTCTACTGAAGCTTGACAACTCAGACTGACAGATTTTAACACCGTGAAGCCTCTCACGTGATGGAGTATGGCAGGGGAAACATAGCTAGCTTTTTTTGTATTAACGTTGGTAGAATTGCCGACATGATAAAGCTCCTGGAGAGCGAAAACGTTGCCACAATATAATGTCGCATTAGTTCAACTTGTGTCCTTTTACCTAACATAGCTAGGTTTTGTTCCCACTGCGTAACTATCATAAAGAAGAGGACAGCAGCAAACCTTCCCTTCTTTGGCCATTCTTCCCATCCCTCTCCTGTTCCGTTCCCGTGTAGTTAAAACCCTGTATGTTAAAAGCCTTGGTAACAGAACCCGACAAACTCGTTTAGAAAGACAGTAAACACTAGGATTCATTTATTAAAAAACGTGATCAAGGTCCGAGGACCGTATTAGCTTACCCTCTTTCTGAAGCAAAACACTGCGTGCAGTTTTAAAAATAGCTGAGGCTGTATATGAGTGGGTTGATAAGTAATACATGTGTGGTATAGTTAGGTATCTTTATTCCTACACAGTAGGCTTCTTCAGTCGAGTACAGAAAATTTCCAGAAGCACTAGAGATGCGAAGACGAGGTAATCAGTCTAACCTTGAAGACGCAGTTTTGAGATGGTCAGTCCCTCAGCCATAGTCTGGAACAACTTGAAGTTGAAAATACTGTACCTAGTTCTTCTGTAACTTTTCTGTACTCTACTGAAGAAGCCTACTGTGTAGGCGAGACGTTTCTTAATAAAGATACCTAATTGTTGCATATGTGTTTGGTAATACAGTTGTGGATGAGTGGAACAAACTCCCGAGTACAGTTATAGAAGCTAAAACGTTGTGTAGTTTTAAAAATAGGTTAGATAAATACATGAGTGGGTGTGGGTGGGTGTGAGTTGGACCTGACTAGCTTGTGCTGCTGGGTCTGGTGCCGTGCTCCATCCTTGAGTGGGGGGTGACCAGACTGGGTGGGTCATTGGGCTAATCCGGGGGAGGGACATGGACCTACTCCGCATGGGTCAGTAGGCCTGTTGCAGTGTTCCTTCTTTCTTATGTTCTTATGCATGTGTGGATTAGTGTGAGCTAGACCTGCCTAGCATGGGCTAGTAGGCCTCCTGCAGTGCTCCTTCTTAAGTTTTTATGTCATCCCCTACCTTTCCTCCATACCACATCACTTCTCATTCATTCCCCAGGTCAAGTATTTCTTCCCCATCCTTACTCTCTAATCTCTCCCAATTCCTCCCTCCCTTCCCTAACCATTCCCTCCCTCCCATTATCTCCCATCCCCTCCCTTCTAGGAGTCAGTGCTAGTATTGGTTTATTTTCTTTTTGTTGACGTTGTTAGGAGTGTGTACATGGGGGTCACCAGGCAGTGTTTGCGGGGGTGAACAGGCGCAGTGTTTGCGGGGGTGAACAGGCGCAGTGTAGGGGTGAACAGGGGCAGTGTTTGTAGGGGTGAACAGGGGCAGTGTTTGCGGGGGTGAACAGGCGCAGTGTTTGCGGGGGTGAACAGGCGCAGTGTAGGGGTGAACAGGGGCAGTGTTTGTAGGGGTGAACAGGGGCAGTGTTTGCGGGGGTGAACAGGCGCAGTGTAGGGGTGAACAGGGGCAGTGTTTGTAGGGGTGAACAGGGGCAGTGTTTGCGGGGGTGAACAGGCGCAGTGTTTGTAGGGGTGAACAGGGCCAGTGTTTGTAGGGGTGAACAGGGGCAGTGTTTGTAGGGGTGAACAGGGGCAGTGTTTGTAGGGGTGAACAGGGGCAGTCTTTGTGGGAGTGAACAGGGGCAGTGTTTGTGGGGGTGAACAGGGGCAGTGTTTGTAGGGGTGAACAGAGGCAGTGTTTATAGGGGTGAACAGGGGCAGTGTTTGTGAGGGTGAACAGGGGCAGTGTTTGTGAGGGTGAACAGGGCCAGTGTTTGTAGGGGTGAACAGGGCCAGTGTTTGTAGGGGTGAACAGGGGCAGTGTTTGTAGGGGTGAACAGAGGCAGTGTTTGTAGGGGTGAACAGGGGCAGTGTTTGTAGGGTGAACAGGGGCAGTGTTTGTGAGGGTGAACAGGGGCAGTGTTTGTAGGGGTGAACAGGGGCAGTGTTTATAGGGGTGAACAGGGGCAGTGTTTGTGAGGGTGAACAGGGCCAGTGTTTGTAGGGGTGAACAGGGCCAGTGTTTGTAGGGGTGAACAGGGGCAGTGTTTGTAGGGGTGAACAGGGGCAGTGTTTGTGAGGGTGAACAGGGCCAGTGTTTGTAGGGGTGAACAGGGGCAGTGTTTGTGAGGGTGAACAGGGCCAGTGTTTGTAGGGGTGAACAGGGCCAGTGTTTGTAGGGGTGAACAGGGGCAGTGTTTGTAGGGGTGAACAGGGGCAGTGTTTGTAGGGGTGAACAGGGGCAGTGTTTATAGGGGTGAACAGGGGCAGTGTTTGTCGGGGTGAACAGGGCCAGTGTTTGTGGGGGTGAACAGGGCCAGTGTTTGTCGGGGTGAACAGGGGCAGTGTTTGTAGGGGTGAACAGCGGCAGTGTTTGTAGGGGTGAACAGGGGCAGTGTTTGTGAGGGTGAACAAGGACAGGGTTTGTTGGGATGAGCAGGGACAGTGTGGGGGGTGCACAGGGACAGTGTGGGGGGTGCACAGGGACAGTGTGGGGGTGCACAGGGGCAGCTAGGATGCAAGGTGCTAGGTGGGTGGCTAGGAAGCTAGTTAGGTGGCTAGGAAGCTAGGTGAACAGCTAGGATGCTAAGTGGGCGGCTAGGATGCAAGTGGTTTATGGGACTCAAGAAGCCACTCGTGGCGAAACGTTTCCTGGAATAAACATCCTGAACTGTACGTGACGTTTTCCCCTCAAGAAAAGTCTCGCACCGCGCCTGGAAGTTGAACCCGTAACCTGGCGGTTGTTAGTCTCAGGCTCTTACCAGTGAGCTACCCGGCACTCCAGTAGTCTTTGGGGGGAGGAGAGAGGGGTAGGGGAGGGGGAGGGCAAAGGGGTCATGTTTTCTTACCAGGGGGTGATGCACCCCTGCCCCTCCGACACACCTCTAGGGGAGGGGAGGGATGGAGGGGGAGGGTGATAAGGGGTGAGAAGGTCACTCCTACCCCTCCCCTTCAATTGACCCACACGGTTGACCCCTCCATTACTCCCCAGGGGGAGGAGTGCTAATCCTCTCTTACCTCCAAACACCACCTTCTCCTCTTCCTCCTCCTCTTCCTCCTCCTTTTCCTCCTCCTTTTCCTCCTCCTTTTCCTCCTCCGCGCTCACTCGGGTGCAAACCTTCCTCCACGTGGACACTTTCCCGCGCTGCGCCCCCATTGGCCCGCCAGGCGACCAATAGCGTGGCTTCCCGCGATCAGATAAGCCAATTACACGAGGAGGGAGAGCCAGGCGGCCTGTTGGTAGGATAATCAATACATCTTTGTTGATGGGATTATTCCCTGCGCAGGATTGGCCAGCTGGCCGACCAATGAGGGCGCGGGGGAACTGATGGTCCACGTGGACCAGTGGTGGTGGAGGAGGAGTTGGTGTTGGAGGTCGTGGAGGTGAGGGGGAGGTGTGATGTTGTGGTCGTGTGTGAGGCTGTGTAAAGCATTATTGTTAGCGTCGTCAGCTGAGAGGGGATGGAGGGAGGGTGGGAGGGAGGAATGGAGGGAAGGAAGGATGGAGGGAAGGAAGGATGGAGGGAGGGAGGTACTGAAGGAGAGAACGTTCTCTACCTGAACTCAGGAAAACTGCGACCTCGGAATCCCCCCCCCCTTTTTTTTTTAAACAAAATTGGATGCATCAGCATCATGCTGCTATGTTTCCCTCCACCATGCAGGGGGGGGAAGCTGTCCTCACCCACCCCCTCCCTCCCTCCCTCCATCCTTCCTTCTCTCCCTCCCTACTTCCCTTCCTCCCTCCCTCCCTCTTCATAGCATGACCAGCAACTCGCGTACACACACACACACACACACACACACACACGGACATACGTACACGGTGTCGATCATTCGACCCCCGTGTGAGGGGTTAATGAGAGCTTGTGAGGGGGTTAAGAGAGTCTTCTGGTGTTTACACTGTGTGACCAGACACGAGGACGAAGCTACGAGCTCTGTGGAACAGAGACAAGACACGAGGACGAGGCTACGAGCTCTGTGGAACAGAGACGAGACACGAGGACGAGGCTACGAGCTCTGTGGAACAGAGACGAGACACGAGGACGAGGCTACGAGCTCTGTGGGACAGAGACGAGACACGAGGACGAGGCTACGAGCTCTGTGGAACAGAGACGAGACACGAGGACGAGGCTACGAGCTCTGTGGAACAGAGACGAGACACGAGGACGAGGCTACGAGCTCTGTGGAACAGAGACGAGACACGAGGACGAGGCTACGAGCTCTGTGGAACAGAGACGAGACACGAGGACGAGGCTACGAGCTCTGTGGAACAGAGACGAGACACGAGGACGAGGCTACGAGCTCTGTGGAACAGAGACGAGACACGAGGACGAGGCTACGAGCTCTGTGGAACAGAGACGAGACACGAGGACGAGGCTACGAGCTCTGGAACAGAGACGAGACACGAGGACGAGGCTACGAGCTCTGTGGAACAGAGACGAGACACGAGGACGAGGCTACGAGCTCTGTGGAACAGAGACGAGACACGAGGACGAGGCTACGAGCTCTGTGGAACAGAGACGAGACACGAGGACGAGGCTACGAGCTCTGTGGAACAGAGACGAGACACGAGGACGAGGCTACGAGCTCTGTGGAACAGAGACGAGACACGAGGACGAGGCTACGAGCTCTGTGGAACAGAGACGAGACACGAGGACGAGGCTACGAGCTCTGTGGAACAGAGACGAGACACGAGGACGAGGCTACGAGCTCTGTGGAACAGAGACGAGACACGAGGACGAGGCTACGAGCTCTGTGGAACAGAGACGAGACACGAGGACGAGGCTACCAGACACGAAGACAAGACTATGAGACACAAGGACGAGGCTACCAGACACGAGGACTCAGCACCACTCAGAACCCCACAGCAAGTGAATCCAACCATTTCTTAAGGAGGAAGATTTGAACCAGCGACCCGGCAGTCTTGGGACCACAAGGTCGTCTCACCTTGTGCTGGGTCGTGATCATTCTCCAACCAGAAACTGGTGATGACTGGTCTACCCACCTACCTTAATGGGGTTATCAAAGTTTATTCCTTGGGTTACTGAGTTGGGTGAATATTCTTTTGTTAGTGGGTTTGACACGGACCTGCCAGGTATGGGCCAGTAGGTCTGCCGCAGTGTTCCTCTTTTATCTTCTACCTGGACGTTGCTCCTGGGGTCAACGCCCCCCGCGGCCCGGTCTTCGACCAGGCCTCCCATAGGATCAGCGCCTGATCAACCAGGCTGTTACTGTTGGCCGCATGTAATCCACGTAAACCCGATCAGCCAGGCTGATCAGGTACTGACTTTAGGTATCTCTCCCGTTCCCTCTTGAAGGCAGCCAGCAGTCTACTGGTTATTCCCAGTATGTAGAACGAGAGGCTCTTGGACAGTCTTGGGCCCCAGACACTTATTGTGTTTTCAATGGGGATATGTTGCATCGTCTGCCCAGTCTTTTGCTTTCGTGGGGACTGATTTGCGTGTGCAGATTTGGAACCAGTCCCCACGTGACTGTGACTGTGTTTGTGATGTGGCTGTGGCAGTGACTGTGGCTGAGATTGTGGTTGCACTTGCGATAGTTGCATCACTTGCAATAAAACTAACAGTAAGAGCAATAAGAACACCAAGACCAGTAGCAGCAGTAAGAACAGCAGTGACTGTGATAGTAGAATCCCCTCGTCCTTCCCTCCACTGGTCTGGATCACTCCATTCTTTCCTCCACTGGGTGGAATCAGTCTATCCTTCACTCCACTGGTGTAGTGATGTACCTTATATTACTGATATACCTTAGTGATGTACCTTATATTCAACATTATATATATATATATATATATATATATATATATATATATATATATATATATATATATATATATATATATATATATATAATCTGTACATATAAGCTGTAATCTGTTCTAGAAGGTGAGCCTAAATTCGAAACGGCCGAAATTCGAAGCAATGTTTCCCATGAGAATTAATGTAAATACAATTAATTCGTTCCAGACACCCAAAAATATTCCCCCCCAAAAATACATTTTTTCAAGATTAATTACAGTTCTACATACACAAAACAATGAGAACTAAAAATAAATTAAGGACATTTAAATCACTATTACATACCTTTATTGAAGACTTGTTGGATTATGGAAGACGGAGGAGGAGTGAGGGAGGGAGGATTATTGTTTGGAAGGGGAATCCCCCTCCATAAGGACTTTAGGTAACAAGTTCCTTTTTGGGGTTACTTCCCTTCTTTGTCTTTTAATGCCACTAGGACCAGCTTGAGAGTCACTGGACCCCTGTTGCACAAAACTGTCCAGAGTTGTCTGTTTCTGGCATCTCTTTAAGATTTTCCTAAAATAGGACAAGGTTTTGTCACTGAACATGTTGTAGATATGGCTTGTTTCAACTCGGTCAGGGTGATATTTCTCCACATAATTTTGCACCTCATTCCACTTTGCACAAATGTCCTTAATCACTGAAGAAGGCACAGCCTTCCCCTCTTTTCATCCTCCTCTGAAGGAAGCTCCTCAGCTGTGGTCTGTTGCTGTTCCAGTTGATGGTGTTGCAGCTCTTCAGTGGTTAGCTCTTCGCTGTGGTCCTCCACCAACTCTTCCACATCCTCGCCACTCACATCCAACCCCATGGACTTCCCCAATGCTACAATAGATTCCACAACAGGCAGAGGGTCGTCAGGGTCAGGGTCAGCCTCAAACCCTTCAAAATCCTTCTTGAGGACACAGTCTGGTCACAGGTGTCTCCAAAAAGAGTTCAAAGTCCTGGAAGTCACTCCCAGCCAAGCCTTACCTATAAGGCTTATGAAGTGGGGGATATTGAAGTGATTCCTCCAGAATTCTCTTAGGGTCAGTTCAGTGTCTGAGGTCACTTCAAAGCACTTTTGAAACACTGCTTTTGTGTAGAGTTTTTTGAAGTTAGAAATGACCTGCTGGTCCATGGGCTGGATGAGAGGAGTGGTGTTATAAAATGGAAATCCTTAAACAATTGATCTACCAAGTTTGGAGGATAAGCAGGAGCATTGTCCATTACCAGGAGGCACTTAAGTGCCAATTTCTTTTCCAGGAGGTACATTTTCATACTTGGGCCAAACACTTCATGGATCCAGTCAATGAAAAGTTGCCTCGTGACACAAGCCTTATGATTAGCTTTCCACATCACATACAATTTACTCTTGAGGACATTGTTTTTCTTGAGCACTGGTATTTTCAGAGTGATGCACTTTGAAATCTGCACTAGTATTAGCACAGAGCAAAAGAGTTAGCCTGTCTTTCATAGGCTTGTGTCCTGACAGTGCCTTTTCCTCCTGCGTGGTGTAGGTACTCTTTGGCATTTTCTTCGAAAAGAGGCCTGTTTTGTCACAATTGAACACTTGCTGGGGTTGGAATTCTTCAGTCTATGTACCCCTTGAATTCCTGCACAAATTTTTCAGCCCCACATTTATCAGAACTTGCAGCCTCCCCATTTGTATGCCACTAAACTTCTTAAATCTCTCAAACCAGCCTCTGCTTCCCTTAAATACACTAACATCAGTACCAGGCATTTTCTTTACGAGATCCGCATGCAACTGCCTTGCCTTGTCACAAATGATTGTCTCTGAAACGCTATCTCCTGCTCAGTTTTTCCCTGATCCACAACAACTTCTCCACATCTTCATTAGTTTGTGATCTCTTTTTCATTAACAGGTTTACCTCTTTCACCACATCAGCTTCCTTGATTTGTTCATTCTTTGCCAGGATAGAAGTGATTGTTGATTTGTTTTTGCCATACATCCTTGCAAGTTCCAGCACCCATACTTCCTTCATAAATTCCACAGTGTTTCTCACTTTTTTTTACCAAAGAAACTTTACTAGGAACTTTCTTGGGGCCCATGGTGACTTCACAGTTGCACCTAATAAAAACCACGAAAAACAATTGATTATAAGAAAATCTTTGGATGAATGCATGGAGTATATGCTCACTCACTGGCAGACAAAGGGAGACTGACTCACCAAAGCCTGGCTAACGCATCTAATACAGCCAGCCAGTATACGAGGCAGCGGCCGAAATACAGAGCAAAATTTCCGCTGAAAAAAAAGGCCTAAAAACAAATCGGCCTATAAACAAGGCAGCCAGAAAACGAGGTTCCACTGTGTGTGTGTGTATATATATATATATATATATATATATATATATATATATATATATATATATATATATATATATATACACACACACACACAGTGGACCCCCAAGTTTCTTGAGCATCGTGCTTCGTGAATTTCACCTTTCAGCAACTTTTTTCATCAAAATATAACCATCACTTCAATCATGGTGAAGAGAAAGGAAATCAAGGAAGCTGTTGTTGCAAAAGGGGTAGATATGCTCACAAAAAAGAGATCACAAAGAAGTGGAGAGGTTATTGTTGGTGTGGATTAACCAAAAATAATAAGCAGGAAATAGTGTTATTCAGTCAATAATTTGTGAAAAGGCAAGGCAGTTGCATGACGATCTCGTAAAGAAAACTCTTGCAACGAGTGTTGATGTTAATGAATTTAAGGCCAGCAAATGCTGGTTTGAGAGGTTTAAGAATCGTAGTGCCATACACAGTGCCTGTGGTGAGGCTGCAAGTTCTGACAAACGTGCAGCCAAAGCATTTGTTGATGAATTCAAAGGGTATGTAGAGGATGAAGGATTCCTTCCCCAACAAGTGTTCAATTGTGATGAAATGCTAGTGGGGATTTCAAAGTGAAGCCGTTACTGGTGTATCACTCTGAAAATCTCAGTGTGTTCAAGAAAAACAGTGTCATCAAGATTGAATTGTGTGTGATGTGGAAGGCTAACAGTAAGGCATGGTCACCAGGGACATTTTCCTTGATTGGTTCAACGATGTGTTTGGCCCGAGTGTGAAAAAATACCTCCTAGAAAATAAATTGGAACTCGAGTGTCTCTTGGTAATGGACAATGCTCCTGCTCATCCTGCAGACTTGGATGACCAATTGGGTGAGGAGTTTCATCTCATCACAGTGAAGTTCTTGCCCCCTAACACTCCTCTCGTCCACCTCATGGACCAACAGATCATTTCAAGCTTCAAAAAACTCTACACCAAAGCAGTGTTTCAAAGGTGCTTTGATGTGACCTCAGACACTCGATTGACCCTACGAGAGTTTTGGAAAGATCACTTCAGTATCCTCCACTGCATAAACCTTATAGGTAAGGCTTGGCAGGAAGTGACTTCCAGGACTTCAAACTCTTCTTGGAGAAAACTGTGGCCAGTCTGTGTCTGCGACAAAGATTTTGAAGGGTTTGAGGCTGACCCTGACATCCCTATGCCAGTTGTGGAATCTGTTGTGGCATTAGGGAATTCCATGGGGTTGGATGTGAGTGGCCAGGATGTGGAAGAGTTGGAGGAGGACCACAGGGAAGAAAGAGCTAACCACTGAAGAGCTGCAAGAGCTTCATCTGGAACAGCAACAGACCACAGCTCAGGAAATTGCTTCAGAGGAGGAGGAAGAGAGATGGAAGAAAGTGCCCTCTTCAAAGTTAAGGACATTTGTGCAAAGTCGAGTGTGGTACAAACATTTATGGAGGAACATCACAGTAACAAGGCTGTTGCAGACCTTGTCTGCAACATGTTCAATGACAATCTCGTGTCCTATTTTAGGGGAATTTTAAAGAGCTGCCAGAAACAGAGCTCTGGAACAATTTTTTAAGCGACAGGGGTCCAGAGACTCTCACGCTTGTCCTAGTGGCATTAAAAAACAAGGAAGGGAAGTAACCTCAGAAAAGGACTTGGTACCTGAAGCCTTCCAAACAGTAACTTCATCCTCTCCTCTCCTCCCTTCTTCCAGACATCACCAGTTTTCAATAAAGGTAAGTGTGATATTAATACTTTTGGTCTGGAATGGATTAATTGGATTTGCACTATTATGGGGAAAATGGTTTCGTCATTCATGAATTTCACCTTTCATCAGAATCTCTGGGACAGGTTAATCATGAAACTAGGGGGTCCACTGTATACAAAATATTAACACATCAGCTGTCTTCCACCAAGGCAGGGTGGCCCAAAAAAGAAACACTTTCATCATCATTCATTCCATTACTGTCTAGTCAGAGGGAGCTTACACTACAGTTATAAACTGCAACATTAACATCCCACCTTCAGAGTGCAGGCACTGTACTTCCCGTCTCCAGGACTCAAGTCTGGCCTGCCGGTTTCCCTGAATCCTTTCATGTTACCTTGCTCACACTCCCATAGCACATCAAGTCCTAATAACCATTTGTCTCCATTCACTCCTATCAAACATGCTCACACATGCTTGCTAGAAGTCCAAGCCCCTCCCTCCAACCTTTCCTAGGCCGACCCCTATCCCGCCTTCTCTCCACTACAGATTTATACACTCTCGAAGGCATTCTATTTTGTTCCACTCTCTCTACATGTCCGACCCACCTCAACAACCCCTCCTCAGAACTCTCAATAATAGTTTTGGTAATGCCACACCTCTTCCTAATTTCCAACCTACGAATTCTCTGCATTATATTCACACCACACATTGCCCTCAGACATGACATCTCCACTGCCTCCAGCATTCTCATTGTTGCAACATTGACAACCCATGCTTCACACCCATATAAGAACACTGGTACAACTATACTCTCATACATTCCCCTCTTTGTCTCTACAGAGCCCTAAGTGCACCACTCACCTTTTTCCCCTCATCAATTCTATGATCCACATCATCCTTCATAGACCCATCTGCTGACATGTCCACTCCTAAATATCTGAATACATTCACCTCCTCCATACTCTCTCCCTCCAATCTGATATCCAGTCTTTCGTCACCTAAATTTTTTGTTACCCTCATCACCTTACTCTTTCCTATATTCACTTTTAATTTTCTTCTTTTACATACCCTACCAAACTCATCCACCAACCTCTGCAACTTCTCTTCAGAATCTCCCAAAAGCACAGTGTCATCAGCAAAGAGCAACTGTGACAACTCTCACTTTGTGTTAGATTCTTTATCATTTATCCCCACACCTCTTGCCAACACCCGAGCATTCGCTTCTCTTACAATACCATCTGTAAATATATTGAACAACCATGGTGATATCACACATCCTTGTCTAAGGCCTACTTTTACTAGGAAATAATCTCCCTCTCTCCTACATACTCTGTCCTGAGCCTCACTATCCTCGTAAAAACTTTTCACTGCTTTCAATAACCTACCTCATATTCCATACATTTGCAACATCTGCCACATTGCCCCCTATCCACCTTGTCTTACGCCTTTTCCAAATAAATAAATGCCACAAAAACCTCTTTACCCTTATCTAAATACTGTTCACCTATGTTTCACTGTAAACACTTGGTCTAATTTCCCAAAGCCGCCTTGTTCATCTGCTATCCTATTCTCCATCTTACTCTTAATTCTTTCTATCTATCTATCTATCTATCTATATATATATATATATATATATATATATATATATATATATATATATATATATATATATATATATATATGGTGGTTTAGAAAGACACGTAAGCAAACACTATGACATATTTATTAGAAAACGTTTCGGTCCTGGGACCTTGATCACTTCTAACATACAGAGGTAGAAAGGCATTATATATATAGGCGGAGAGTGAGGTGTGACGCACGTGACCTGAGGAATGTCATAAGAACATAAGAACATAAGAATGGAGGAACACTGTAGAAGGCCTACTGGCCCATGCGAGGCAGGTCCTTATCAAAACAACCTCTGCCTATGATGAGGACGGGTAGACGACGAAATCATGTGACTCCTGTGTTGTTGGGGTGGTGGTGCTTAAGTATCATATATGCCAATGTTTTTGAAATTTTGTAATTTCCAGTGTTGCGTTCTATAGTGTCGGTGACGGCGATTAGTGAGGCTTCTAGGCACCGTCGGCGTCTGAGGTCTGGTTCGGTGAGGTTTATACCATATATATATATATATATATATATATATATATATATATATATATATATATATATATATATATATATATATATATATATATATATATATTATATATATATATATATATATATATATATATATATATATATATATATATATATATATATATATATATATATATATATATATATATATATATATTATTGTGACCACGAACGAATGGTATTGATCAATAACAACACTGCACTAGCCAAGGACTTGAACCCATACTGCTTTGGTCTGCCTCATGGTGGGCGAAAACACATGACGCCCTAATCCCCTGGACCATACGATTCTTAAGAGTAGCACATCCAGCGGAACTGGATGTTGTACTCGCTACCCAAGGACACTCGATGGTGTGGATGACTCTAGGCTAATTTCATTCTAGTCCCTGTTTGGTGTACTAGTACAAAGAACAGTGTTTTATATTATTGTGCCTAGAGTCATCCACACCATCGTGTGTCCTTGGGTAGCAAGTACAACATCCAGTTCCGCTGGATGCACTACTCTTAAGGATCGTATGGTCCATTGGATTAGGGCGTCATATGTTTTCGCCCACCATGAGGCAGGCCAAAGCAGTATGGGTTCGAGTCCTTGGTAGTGCAGTGTTGTTATTGATCAATACCACTCGTTCGTGGTCACAATAATATTATATATATATATATATATATATATATATATATATATATATATATATATATATATATATATATATATATATATATATATATATATATATATCACCCTTAATATTCAGTAAACCTTTTTTATAAAAGTATACCATTCAACAAATTAAAACCAGATTTAATATATTCAGAGGTAAATCCTTCAGCCCTTCCCCCTCCCTCACATTCCAAGTTTTTTATGTAGTCTCTGATGTTTCTTTAGAACTCAGACGACTAAAGTGGGTAAGGCTAATGTTCACAATTGTCGCATTAGAGGCATTGTGGGTCTAGCCTACGATGAAATACGTGCCTTGGTAGGCTTCTGCGTATTTGGGGTTGTTTATATTCAGACTGGTGAAGAATATCACTCTTGAAGAACTGGACACATGTGACGTATCTAGGTATCTTTATTGTAGACATTTCGCCATCCAGTGGTTTTTATCAGTATAGATTTAGGGACATACTGGGAAGACAGTAGAACTATATACAGAAGATGAGGTAATCAGTCCCTCAGCCTTGGAGTTGAAGAGTACCCAGATGTTACACCTGTCTAATTTTTTCATCTTGTCTGTATTGTATACCATACATGTACAGTATCACTCTTGACGTGTATGCACTGAGGACAACAGTGTTGACAGACCTGGGGGGATTGTATACCTCGGTGTATAAACACTTAGAGTTTGCTTCAAGCTGTGTACTGGGGATTAGAGAATCCTTGACTGTTGTGAAAGTGAAAATTAGATCAGAAGTACAGTCTTTACAGAACTCATTACCTTTGTAACTTGTGAGCTCATTACCTTTGTACCTAGTTCAGCTATCAAAACTTTGGGGGCCCAGTCCCTGGACCCATTACGTACCTCTGTAATCTGTAAATACCTTTGTAACTTGTCATGATTGTGACCAGACTTACCTGGAGTTCATTACCTTTGTAAATTGTGAGTTCATTACCTTTGTAAATTGTGAGTTCATTACCTTTGTAAATTGTGAGTTCATTACCTCTGTAACTTGCTCAGCTATCAAAACTTTGGAGTCCAGTCCCTGGACCAATTATGTACCTCTGTAATCTTTTGACTACCGCCCACAGGATGGGTATGGGGTGCATAATAAACATATTAAACTAAAAAAAAACTGAGGCCTGGTCACGGACCGCTGAAACTCCCTCCAAGTAGGCCTACTGGCTTATCCTATGAAGGTACAATTTCCACCTACCCACATATAAGAAAGGAGCAACACTGAAGCAGGCTATTGGCCCATACTAGGCAGGTCCTTCCCAAACCCAAACTCACTGAAAAATTATTTGCCATATTTTTCCAATGCCACTCAAAGAAAAAGCTTTTGATAACTCTATTATCTCACCCAGACCCACTCACACTCACCCACTCACACTCACCCACACCCACTCACGTACTTGTCCAACCGATTTTTAAAGCCACTCAAAGTTCTCGATTCAGTCACGCTACACGGGAGTTTTTTTTTCCACTCGTCCAAAACTTAATTGCCGAACCAACGCTGTTTACATCATTTCTAGTTTTATATTTCCCCAACTTGATTCCATTGTTGCGAGTCCTATCGTAATGAAATATTCTCAGCACGTTATTTATACTCTATTGCGGTCATCCGTTAGTACACTTCATTCATATCATCACTAATTCTATGCCCTTCCGAAGAGTGCGAATTCATTGCCTAGTCTGTCTGATACATGATTTCAACATGTCATCCTTATCTGTATGTTTTCCAGTCCATTTAAGCCCATTCTGTAATACAGAGACCAGAATTGGCCAGCATAATCTAAATGAGTCCTCACCAAAGATATATAAAGTTAATAACCAGCCGACTCTTGTTTAATGTTTCTTGAAATAAAGTCAATACTTTTATTAGCTTTTGTCTTGGCTATAAATTTACACTAACCATAACTCGTGTCTTTCTCGTATTCAGTGATTGAGATCTATATTATTTAGTTTATAAGTGCCATGGTTATTTTCTTTTCCCAGGATTAGAATCCTACATTTGTCCACATTGAAATGCAGCTGCCACTTCTCCGATCACAACTTCAACTTATTCTGTTCTTCGTGTAGCTGTCTAGTATCCTCGCCAGAATTTGATTGCCTATTTTCGTGTCATAAGCAAACTTTGTCATTTATTCCTTCGTTTATGTCATTTACTTATATAGCGAACAACAGAGGGGGCCCAAAGCTGAACCCTGTGGAGCACCACTGGTAATGGGTCTCCATTCTGATTTCTCACCATTTATGCAAACTCTGTTGCCTATCGGTCAATCATACATCGATCCAGAAAATAATTTTCCCTTTTATCCTGTGTGCCGCTACTTTCAACAGTCTTTCCCGTAGAACTTTTAATTATCAAAAGCCTTACTGAAGTCCATATACACAATTTCGTATTCTTTATCATGATCTACCTCTTCCAATACCTTAATGGGAAAGGTAGCAGCTTCGTAAGGGAAGAATGTCTCACTTGTAAAACCGTGCTGAGATTCATTGATTAAATTATATCTTTCAAGGTGGCTTCCATACAGCCTTAATGATCCCCCGTGTAGCTGATAGTCTTTAACCCTAAATAACCAACTAATCTTGAATTTCTGATGTTCCATTTAGGTTGGAAGATCATTTGACTGATGACGGAGGACTTGAGTCCTGGAGGTGGGAAGTGCAGTGCCTGCACTCTCAGTGTCGGGTTGAGGATATTTGCTCCTTAGAGTGACATCTGGTTTAGAAAAAAAAAAAACACTTAAGCAAACACTAGGACATATTGAAAACGTTAAAAGTGATCAAAGTTCCAGGACCGCAACGTTTTCCAATATGTACTAGTGTTTGCTTATGTGTCTAGCCTCTGGTTAGACTGATAGTGTGAATTATAGTGAAAGTGTGTCTTTTTCGGGTCACGTAGCCGGGGTACGAGACGGCCAACCTGTTAAACAAAACTATTATTGTACAGTCTCCCATTAAAAATGAGCAGTTTTGTTTTTTTACTCCTTTGACGTAATTTGATTTTTTTCTAATTGATTCGGAAGATAATTCGTGGTTAGCGCATCGCATCTGCGCCGGTATACATCATCCTGTAGCAATATAATGCAATAATATACAGTGGACCCCCGCCTTACGATATTAATTCATTCCAGAAGTCTGTTCGGGTGCCGTTACCGAACGAATTTGTTCCCATAAGGAATATTGTAAATTAGAGTAGTCCATTTCAGACCCCCCAAAAATATACGTACAAAAGTACTTACAAAAATACACTTACATAATTGTTTGAGTTGGGAGCTGATCGTAAGGCGGGGGTCCACTGTATATAAAAAAAAAACTGCTACACTTTTTTTTTCAGTGTGGTGATATATGCAGATATTATTTAGTTCCATTTATTTTCCTGCTATCATGTTGCTTAGTGAAATTCGATGTAATAGTCTGTACAATTATTAATCATACTAGAGTAATAGGAGATATTTTGTATCTCTAGTTCACAAAGGAAAAAATACTTAGGTAAAAAAATATGATCTGCACAAGTACTAGAAGTGAAATATTTCGCTAATTAAAAACTTTGACGAAGATATTTCTAGGCTTTTCACACTTTTCTCCAGAAATATATTAAAATTTGTCCATTGTAATATTTCTTTGTTTACTGTAATTAAAAAAAAAAAAACTTTTTTCTATTTTTCTTCGTTATTCAGACTTAAAATTTTTCCACCTCGCAATATTGAAATAAATTTTAAAAGTTGGGAAATATTTTATTGGTGTGTGTTGCTGTGATTCTCGATTTATATAGACTTAACCTGAAGCAGCAACTTATGGTAGACAGAGTTTTATGACGCACCGCGAGTTCAATCCCCACCCGTACCTTGCTTTAGAGACGATTATATAGCACTCGACAGACAGGGATACGGTTATATTCTACTCGATAAACAGACGATTATACTCGATAGACAGGCAGACGATTATACTCGATAGACAGAGACGATTATATACCACTCGACAGACAGGGAGACACAGTATCTGGAGTTTACCTGGAGAGAGTTCCGGGGGTCAACGCCCCCGCGGCCCGGTCTGTGACCAGGCCTCCTTAACGAAACATTAATCAACATCTTAAAAAAATATATCCCAAACAATACGGTGAATGAGATATTTTCATAAAATTTCAGAATCTTAATTCTGGAAACGTTTCGTCAACCAGTGGCTTCTTCAGTCCAGTGTACTGATGAAGAAGCCACTGACTGGCGAAACGTTTCCAGAATCAAGATACCCAGATGTTGCACAAGTGTCTCATTTATCAACTTGCCATTTTTCTAAATCATTTATTCCAATAAGAAGAATATTAACTTGTGTCTTATTCACGTACACACACATTAATTTAGTGAAATTTTTAGTGGGATGAATTGTAAAGGACCTGCCTAGCATGGGCCAACAGGCCTCCTGCAGTGCTCCTCCTTTCTTATGTTCTTAAATTCCAAGAATCGTTGAACTCTCGTTAATATGATGGTAACAGATTTTCATTTTTTAGCAATATTTCGATAATTTTGACTTACAAAACGAGGCTTTTAAGAAAGATTTTATAGCGGATTAAGAATTGCAACAGTTGAGTTTCCCAGATTTTACCCATGTTCAGTTTATTTTCACCGGGGTAACTGTAAAAAAAATAAACTTGTGCATAAGTGGACCACATTAGATGTAAGTGTGACCTGGGTCACACCTCAAAACACAAAGTAAATTACCGTAGTGATTAACATATAATCGATAAATTAATGAGGTGAACTGCACCTCTTCCCGAAATTATTCGTTACCTAAATAATCATTAATTTCCAATAACTCGTTGATTAACGTAAAAGTGTAACGCAGTTTAATTCTTCATTCATATTTTAGTATACTGAAAGAATAATGAACTTCAGGAAAATAAGAAAAATCACATTTGAAAATAAAGTGTTGTAATTATAAATATTACAAAGCGTAGTTAATTGTATTAACTTTATTAATGTTTAACGATATGTACATTAATGTGTATATATATAAACATGGCATCCATGTATATGAGGCTGCAGTTTGGTAAAGAAAGAACATTAACACAGGTTCAGTGTTTGGGACAGATTGAAAGTTCGGTACAATTGTTCAGGAAATACGCCAGGTAGACTGGCGTATAATGTCAGCTGAGTTTCTTGAGCCACTGATTAAAAAAAAAAAAGAGTTCCAGATGAAATATTTCACTCGTCATTTGCTGAGACTTCACATGGATTATAAAACCTTCATAACCCCTGACCATGAAGCAGCTGTAGTGCTTCACTGTATTCTTCCTCAGGGAGCTGTAAATTATCCCGTCTTGGACGATTTTTTTTTTTTTTTTTTTTTTTTTTTTTTAACGGCAGGGAGAAAGTGAAAAATTACCTTCACTGACTTTGTTTCACAAACATATTTAACTTTCCCTTCAAAAGTTTTCACCTGAGCATATACGACAGACACCAGTCTTCCTTTACTCTGCAAGCTTAGAATAGAATAGTTTATATATTCCGTCGCTTCACTCGAAAGCCAAATCCCAGATCCCTTCAGTGTAAGAATATGCTTCCTGACCTCTCCTTTTCTCAGTGAGAAAGATGTCAGTAACACCAAGCATAGCAATAAATAATTTTAGACCCCCCCCCTCATCGATTTAACAATTATGCAGTAATTTTTTTTTCTGATAGGTTCAGAGGGCCACATTGATCCTTCCCAGGAGTTACTTGCGCCCCGCAGACCGTGACTTCGTAAGTTAGCTGTGGATGATTGGTGTTTTTTTTATTTGCAGATGTGTGTGAGACATATGTGAGACATTTTTTTTCTCTTACTGAAGACTAACATTATTGGAGCTCAATAGATTTGACTAATATGACTTGTTACTGAATTTTGCGTAGGATGTTGTCTGTTCAGTAGTCTCCCATCATGCTTAAGGGAAATTACCAATAGTCCCCTGGCTGCCTTCAAGAGGTAGCTGGACAGATACTTAAAGTCAGTGCCGGATCAGCCGGGTTGTGGTCCGTACGTTGGACTACGTGCGGCCAGTAGTAACAGCCTAGCTGATCAGGTTCTGATCCATCGGGAGGCCTGGTCGTGGACCGGGCCGCGGGGGCGTTGATCCCCGGAATACCCTCCAGCTAGACTCCAGGTTACCCTGACATTTGCGTGACGCAGGACTTGTTTCATGGCCTGCGTCTATGTGATTGCCGGGACACCATCTGGAAAAGACCCGGACCGGGACATGTACCGGCGAATCATTCAAGTTTAGTCTGTATTATTTTACACATAGGTACCCCTCAAGGGAGGTTCCTTGACGCTGGTGAGGTCTCTTGATCTAGGGAATTGGATCTTTGCTCCATTTCCCTGAATTAAGCCTGAATGCCTTCCATCCCCCCCACCACAGGCGCCGTATAATCCCTACGGGTTTAGCGCTCCAAAAGAAAAATAATAATCATAAACACACACAGGTGGATCCTAATTTCGTGCCGCAGATAATAATGAAAAATTGCAGGCTTTTATCGAAACGTTTCGCTCTGTTGGAACTTCATTATATATATATATATATATATATATATATATATATATATATATATATATATATATATATATATATATATATATATTTATTGCTGAATTAGAAATGTGGACCTCAGTGCCAGTACTCGAGACAGTAAATTCATCTTGGATCAACATTTTAATAGTTTGTGTGAGCTGCGTGCCAAAGAGTTTACCCCGGGGAGACATACACCACCTAACCTCCGATCAAGGGGAGGGGGATTTCTGATTTATTTGGGGAAAACAAATCCTTTAAACTAGTCCTACGAGGGTGGTAAAGAACGCACTTGAGTTGTATATGTAACCCCCCGAATACACTCTCTCTCTCTCTCTCTATCTATTTATCTATCTATCTATCTATCTGTATATCTCCCATTCATTGGGGAAAAATATTGATGACCTGTAATTTGTGTCACTAAAGAAAATTTCTCAAGCTCATAAGGAAACTTTCTGTTGGTTATTGGTCCCCCTAAAATTATTAGTAAGTATATATTATTTACTTGTGCTCTGAAGACAGTTCAAGTTTAAAAAAAATGTTTTTTTTTTTTTATGTTAGAAACAGTTAAACAATATAAATATGTAGCTGTGTATATATATATATATATATATATATATATATATATATATATATATATATATATATATATATATATATATATATATATATATTACATAATATGGTACAGAAGATTTAAGAGATACATTGTTGATATAAAGGTGGCATATACGGTACATGTTGTTACGCGTGTATCACCGATTATAAGGCGAAAATCTCCTCCAGGTCCTCAGAGCTGGGGCGTGTGCCCAAAATACAGCAGGCATTACCCCTTTGAACAGCCGCACTGAGCCGCTGGAACAGAAAACTAGCTGCCCTGGGATCCCTAGTTACCCTGATGAGTCTTTTTCCCAGCTCCTTAAGGAATTTAGATGCATTCTTTCCCCATGAGCCAAGGGTCTCTGAGCCTATGGGAACAAGCATATAATGATGGGCAAGTTCTCCATATTTTCTAGACTTTTGGGACTCCCTGAAGCTGGCAGCTGCCCCTCCTTCCTCCCTGGTGTATTGGAGATAGGTATCAGCCAAGGTAGATGCACATGTATAGTCCCACACCACCTGCTTCCCATCTGTCCAGGCTTGAAGGGTGATACCATCTGGACGCTTCTGGCTGCCATCAGATCTGCATAGCTGGGGTGGCTCCCTTACTGCTGGGCATCCGGCTGTTGTGAGGCTCCTCTTGATAATGTTATTAACCTCCTCATGTCTTGCAATCTTTCCCTCGGATTTACGGCACACAAGACCGTGGTACCCGAATCGGTCTGCTGCTTCACTGCCACAAATACACCTGTGTTCGGCGAGAATAGGGGCGGCAAGTCGAAGGGCAACACCGATGCAGATGGTCTGTGGGTCGAGGCGTGTGCCAAGGCTGGAGTTGGGAACTGCCAACCGAAAATCCCCTGCATGATGTGCTCTCACTGCCAGGAGGCGGGCTCTATCCTTCCCTGACACACACTGAAGCATTGTTGAGGCTATATTTTCCACTATTGGACCATCCTAGTGCGATTGTTTGTAGTTGTTGGGGAGAGCAGGTCTGGTTTCAGAGCCGTTAGATTATCCCAGATCATGGCTCCGTCAATGAACTTTTGGTCATGGACTCCAATCTTGTCCCTAAGATGTTCAGGGAGAATCGCTGCTACAAGCCCTCTGGATGCAATACATGAGGACAGAAAAGCAGGTAGCGCAATCTGTGATGACTTGCGGACACCAATGCCTCCTAGTCTGACTGGAAGTGTAGCTTGGTTCCACTGCCCGTCTTCTAGAGTAAGGTTAAGTACTTTCGTAAATATCAGCCTTAGGATACTGTCATATTCGTGCAGTATAGGGTTATCATATGAAGGTGCACATCTTATGAAATATGTCAACCTGGGCAGACTCGAGCACTTTGTGAGAAGGTACAAGGCATCGTGGGTGTCCAGATTGCCTATTCGTTGTTCCATTTTCCTTAACTTGGATAACTTATATATATATATATATATATATATATATATATATATATATATATATATATATATATATATATATATATATATATATATATATATATATATATATGTCGTGCCGAATAGGCAGAACTTGCGATCTTGGCTTAAATAGCAACGCTCATCTTGCCATATAGGACAAGTGAAAATTTATGTATGCAATAATTTCCCAAAAATCATTCTAAACCTAACGAAAAAAAATATATTTTATTGTGTTTGTTTAGTATTAAATTACTGTAAACGTATTTAAAATATATTTAGTTGGGTTAGGCTATAATAAATTGCGCTTGTTATAATAAGGTTAGGTAAGTTTTCTAAGTTTCTTTTGGTGCAAAATTAAAATTTTTTACATTAACATTAATGAAAAAAATGTATCTTTAAATGTATAAGAGAAAATTTTTGAAGACTTAATTTTAAATGAGTTCTTGCTAATTGACCAGTTTTCCATATATATATATATATATATATATATATATATATATATATATATATATATATATATATATATATATATATATATATATATAATGCAATAAGATTATAGTAAACAGGTGATATCACAACATGCAAAACAACCATTGTGAAAAAAGTGAAATTATTATTATTTTTATTATTATTATTATTATTATTATTATTATTATTATTATTATTATTATACAGTTACATATTTTATTTATATGAAACTGTTTAATGAACTAGAAACCTTTGCACTTAGTATATTAATATTTTGCAACTACCCGTCCAGTCCCAACTTGCATGAGACGAAGTCTTTTCCCCTCTTACTTCCTGAATCTGAAATAGGATTTGATGTTATTAGAGAAGTCAGCACTCTCAAACCTGAAACTTTAAGGAACTTGAAAATTTACAAGTAACTTAAGTGATCTTGTGGAGGAACTAATTCCCAACAAGCGGCGAGGGGAAGTAGTGACACCCCTTTCCCCTTTTCCACCGTACAAGGGAGAGGTGAGTAAAGTATACCATTCCTTATATGCACCTGTTCAATGCCCCCTTGTTTCCCAACCAATAATCCAGGTTGACAACCCTAACAGGCTGTTTGCTCAGAAGAAACTTTTATTTTAAGTCGTCCTAGATGCAACTAATAAGTCCTTAGCCTATTAATGCTGCCAGGTGGATAAATTAATGTTGAAACATTAATATACGTGGATAGCCTTAACGTGGGTGTTAACTCCAGTCAGTCTCACTGAACCACAGACGACAATAGTGGTAGTGATTCAGCCACTTTAAGATGGTAATTAAGGAGAGGATTGAGACAGTGGGCACACCTCGTTGGAATGTTGAAACGCGAGAGAGCAAGCTCCGTGATCCTGTCAAGCGATGTATCACTTCTCTACCCTACCATGGTATGTCATTAACCACTGCAGACACTGACATGAAGATCAAGTCTTTAGGAGTGAATCTCAGTGAACGAGTGGTAGTGACAAGTTCAGTGACGTTGAAATGAGTCTGCGATTGTAGTGAATAGTCTGTAGCGTGTGCAGTAACCAAGAGACAATACACTAGTGTGCGTCCAAGACAGTGTTTAACTGTTCACCTGCTTAACGTGCCTAGAACGACGAACAGAGGTACAACGTCCCCGTGAACCATCTTCGTGGAACAGACAACCTATGTGTGGTATTTTGGGTGAGATGAGTATAGTCAAATTATTATAATAAAAGAATCACTGTATGGTAAAGTACTCATCTTTGTTGATTACAGCTCAAAACTCCTGCAGTGTCTGCCAGTGTTTCCTCTCCGTAGATTGCTGTCTTAGTACCCACCGTGGCTGAAAGGAAGGTGATTATAACCAGGGTTAATGCTCGCCTTGAAAACATATATTGATCATTGTTTCAAGTGTATCACCAGGAAAGTAGTGGTTGAGTCTCCCCTGTGTTTTGGGATTGGGCCCGCTCATCACGGTCTCGAATGGTTAGCCCTATTCACCTAACATCGACCCTAGGCACTGCAGTGGTATTAGGCGGATGTCAGCTAAATAGTGACTGACTTGGTTCATTGTAATGGGAGCCGGTGATGTTACAAAATCGGCTTGAGATGATGAGTGAGTGACATCGTGGACTCTTTTCTTCTCTTGCCTATGGTTCGTAATTATTCACGGCAGGAAGAGTTTCTGGTGCTCTTTCACAGCCCTTCTTGGAGTTGATCAGGTGCACAACTCAGGAATTCGTCACATGTTCACTGGTTAAAATTAATTAAACGTCAGTCTGCTTGTTGCAATCTCTGCCCTCCTTTTATGGGTGGTTATCTGCTGACACGATGTCTACAGATGTGGATGCCACCTATGACGACTCGATTGAATCAAGGTGTGTGGATTACTTGAGTCTGAGGTGCTGGCTATGAAGTATAAAGACCCTAGGTATATTCAGATTAGAAGCAAATTATCTCAAATTTTTCCTGGTCTTGGGAAATAGCAATTTTCTCGGACAAACACATGTTCATAAAATCTTGTAGAGACTTCTGTAAGAGTGTAAAATTCCGCTGGACATGTGTGCGCCTTGTGTGTCGATTGTATCTGCCCTGGATCTGCAATCCCATTAGATTAAGATAAATGGGCATTCTGGCCTGCCTTAATGAAGCTATGTAGCAAAGCACAAAGCCTTGATCTTTGCTAGTGCCAAAAGAATATTGCATGACCCCTCTCATCCTCACTCCTGTTCTCTAGTGTGGGAAAGTAGAGAGAGAGGGGTCTTAGCTCCCTCGAGAGGGATCATCATCCCCACCTTGGAGAAAATTTCTCCACAATATCTTCAGTCAAGGCATTGGATATCAGGGTTCAGATGACAGGGTAGTGTTGCAGCTGACTTTCTGATACCATCTCCTATGAAACTACTACAATATTTTAATTAGGATGTGTTGCAAAATTTTGGGTGAGCACCTTTGGAATCTCATGATACATGGGTGATCTCCCCAGCCCAGGTGCAGCAACGTGACCTCTCCTACGTGAGGTACTCGTGCACAGTAGTGGAGCAAATGAAAGTTAGGCCATGTTTTTAACTCTTGCCAGTTTGACCCAACACACAGCAAGAGGCATGATGTGTCACGATCTCTGTCGAAGGCGAGAGTCCAGGATGGAGCTGCTGGATCCTTTAAACAGCAGTTCCCAACATTTCCACCACGGAGGATATCTTTCATTTAAATTAATTTTCCAAGGGACCCCAGGTTTTTGAAAGGTCTGTCTACTCAACAAGCCGATATTAACTAACAAACTCGTTTACACAGTTCCATCTCCCAGTTGAACTACAAACGTAACTGAGTAT
>NC_091321.1:5979720-6012220 GCF_038502225.1 Cherax quadricarinatus
AATGATGAGGGGGCCTTAAGGGGTTTTGAAAGGGTCTTAAGGGGAGTTTTGGGGTCTTGAGGTGGTCATCAGGGGATCTCGAGGAGGGGGTCATGAGGCGGTATTGAGAGAGGTCGTGTGTCAAGAAAATAAGGACAATAGGCACCAAAAATAATCGTGAATAATCCAGGTTATTCACTTGAGTTACCGTTCAGTGATTAAAAAAAAAAAAAGTATAATCGATTCATGCTAAATTTCTGCCGAGGTCTAAGGCCTAGGTCAGGCAGACACCGATGATCTGCGCAGGATTCGAATGTGACCACCATCATGTCAGGGCAAATCGGTCAGAAGTTCCGTCAGTGACCTGACAACTTCACCCACGTCCATACATTCGTTTCCTTCATTGTAAAGACTGTGTCTTGCCAGGTAAGGCACCATAATTTTGTAGCATGTCACTGATGTCAGTTAAACCTGTACACCTTGTACATATACTTGTAGATATAAAAATACTGTTAAAGCAAAAGACTTGGCAGACGATGCAACATCCCCCCAATGAAAAGCAGGGGTGTCACTAGCACGTTAAGAGACCATACAATAAGTGTCAGGGGCCCGAGACTGTTCAACTGCCTCCCAGCACACATAAGGGGGATTACCAACAGACCCCTGGCAGTCTTCAAGCTGGCACTGGACAAGCACCTAAAGTCAGTTCCTGATCAGCCGGGCTGTGGCTCGTACGTTGGTTTGCGTGCAGCCAGCAGCAACAGCCTGGTTGATCAGGCGCTGATCCACCAGGAGGCCTGGTCACAGACCGGGCCGCGGGGGCGTTGACCCCCGAAACTCTCTCCAGGTAAACTCCAGGTAGCAGGCCGTTTGTGGGGGAAGTGGGGAGGGGAGTAGTGGAAGGAGTAGCATAGTGAGTAGGGAGTGTGGAGGATTGGGGTAGTGGAGAGGTTGAGGGGGGCATGGGGAGGTGGAGGGATTAAATCCTGTGAGAGATTTAGTGATGGCAAATCCTGGAGATAATCTGCAGGGATTACTGGAAGTCTCAGGGGTGGTGGTGGTGGTGGTGGTGGTGGTGTTGGTGGTGTTTGTCTGCCGAGTCTCTGTCTGCTTGTCTCTTTCTGACTCTCTCTCTCTCTCTCTCTCTCTCTCTCTCTCTCTCTCTCTCTCTCTCTCTCTCTCTCTCTCTCTCTCTCTCTCTCTCTCTCTCTCTCTCTCTCTCTCTCTAATGAGGATCTGTCCTTGCCCCCTCACTGTCTGCATCTGTCTGTGTTGCGTGCTGTGACCGGTTTTGAGAGCTGGCCTACTCTGGCGGCCTGCTTTGAAACCAGGCCTCTCTGTTAGTTTGGTCAGCCAGGCTGTTGATGTCAGCGGCTCACTGGTTCAGACTGCCATCTCAACCAAGCGCCTCTTATACTTGATCTGTACATGTTTATCAATCCTTTTCTTGTGTCTTTCTGTTTGTACATTGGTCTAGCTGTCAGCCCCAATCTGTCTGCATGTCTGTCTGTCTCTCTGTCTCTCTCTGTCTCTCTCTCTGTCTCTCTGTCTCTCTGTCTCTGTCTCTGTCTCTGTCTCTCTCTCTGTCTCTCTCTCTGTCTCTCTCTCTCTCTCTCTCTCTCTCTCTCTCTCTCTCTCTCTCTCTCTCTCTCTCTCTCTTTGACGCTGGTGGTGGGGTCTTGGTCCAAGGAATTAGAGGTGCTTTCCATTTCCTCGGATCAAACCTGATTACGTCCATCTTCCACAGAGGTAAGAGGATAAAGAATAAGGAAACAGTTGCCATCATTCATTCAATGGTTGTCTTGCCAGAAGTGCGCCAACTTCACATTACCGGTTTACGGACTTCCCGGAATCCCTTCAAAAACGATACCTTTCTCGCATCCTAAAGTTATATCATATCAGTACAACCACTTATCTCCACTCCGATCAAACATACGGTCACACTCACTTGCTCAGTGCTCAAGCACCCATCACTTGAAAACCCCTTTTTTTTTTTTTTTTTTTTTAATTCTCTCCAACTCTTCCTGGGGCGACCCCCCTTCCCCTTCTTCCTTCCAATAAGATTTATACATCACCTTAGACATCTTGTACTGCTCTGTCTTCTCTAAATGCTCAAACCACTTCAACATCCTCTCCTCCATTCTCTGAATTATATCTTTGGTAACCCCGTATCATATAATTTCTACTCTGCAAATTATATACATAATGTTATAGAACATATTACTCTCAAATTGGATATCTTTAATGCCTTCAGCCTCCTCCTTGCTGCAACGTTGAAAACCCATAGTTATTTCCATGTAAAAGTTTTGGTAGCACTATACTCTGGTATCATGACTCACGAAATCGTAATGACACGATTGCAAACAAACCATACCTTGGGTGGGGTTAGAACCAGCGACGGTCTGGTCGCGGGTTCTAGCCCTACCCGTGGTATGGTTTATACTCTGGTATAATTGCCTCAACATTTTTTCCATATCTGTTTTGGGTTTACCATATCTCTTGTTGATCCATCTTCCCACACATCCACTCCCAGATATTAAAATACATTTAATTCCTCGTACTCTCACCCTCCAAGCTGATATCGTCTTTCATTGCCTTGACATTGTGTTAGTCTCATCACCTTGCTCTTTTCTACGTTCACTTTTAATTTCCTTCCTCCAACCTTCGTAATTATTCGCTGACACCGGGAGGTCTGGTCGTGGACCGGGCCGCGGGGGCGTTGATTCCCGGAATGCCCTCCTGGAGGTTACCTGGAAGTTATTCCGGGGATCAACGCCCCCGCGGCCCGGTCCATGACCAGGCTTCCCGATGGATCAGGGCCTGATCAACCAGGCTGTTACTGCTGGCCGCACGCAGTCCTACGTACGAGCCACAGCCCGGCTGATCCGGCACTGACTTTAGATATCTGTCCAGCTCTCTCTTGAAGGCAGCCAGGGGTTTATTCGAAATTCCCTTAATGCATGATGGGAGGCTGTTGAACAGTCTTGGGCCCCGGATACTTATGATGTTTTCCTTTAGTGTACCAATGGCGCCCCTACTTTTAATTGGGGGCATTTTGCATCGCCTGCCCAGTCCCAGGTAGACTCCCGGTAGACACTCGGGATTGGCAGAGAGCAACTGTTGACAGCTAGTGCATTATCTTTCATGTCCACGTCTCTCTTTAACCTCCTAACTCACACTTTTACACCCCATCCATACACATACTACAGAGCTGTGTTGACATTACACATCTCTGTTTAAACCTTCCTTTTACCGGAGAATAGCACATTCTCTTCTATAAACCCACAATTTTAGCCTCACTTTTTGTATAGAACCTCGTTACTGTTATTAGTAACGTAACACCTATTCGCTACATTTGTTACATTGCTTTCTATACACCCTTTGATGTGCATTTTTCTAAATCCATAAATGTGAAAAGCAGTTCATTACCTTTATTTAAGAATTGTTTACTTCTATGATTCATCGTAAACACTTGGTATAAACATCCACTACCCTTCCTATATCCTTGTTGCTCTGCAGGTCTACTTGTCTCGCCACGAGCCTAATTTTATCATGAACTTTACTCAGTAGGTTTATTATCCATAATTCTTACACATGCTGTTGTCAGTCCAAGGTTCGTAGGTTCGAGTCTCCTTCAGCCAGAGATCAGTGTTTGTGTATATTTCGCCTGCTCTTGCGAATTCCTTGCATTGTTAATATCTCTAGTAAGGCTGATGCATGCAGGGGATGAGATGAAAAGCTCTAAGCCTTCTCCCTGAAAGCTGGCTGCCTTGGATCAAAGTCTAGCGCAAGCTGGACTCCAAGGTATTGGTCCAGTGTGGGTAGATTGGTAAAGCACTGCGTACCTTGTTTCAAGGTTCGTAGGTTCGAGTCTCCTTCAGCCAGAGATCAGTGTTATATATATATATATATATATATATATATATATATATATATATATATGTCGTGCCGAATATGTAAAACTGGTCAATTAGCAAGAACTCATTTAAAATTAAGTCCTTTTTAAAATTTTCTCTTATACGTTTAAAGATATATTTTTTTCATTAATGTTAATGTAAAAAAAATTTAATTTTGCTCCAAAAGAATCTTAGAAAACTTACCTAACCTTATTATAACAAGAGCAATTTATTTTAGCCTAACCCAACTAAATATATTTTAGATTTGTTTACAATAATTTAATACTAAACAAACACAGTGAAATATATTTTTTTCGTTAGGTTCAGAATGATTTTGGCGAAATTATTGCATACACAAATTTTCACTTGTCCTATATGGCAAGATGAGCGTTGCTATTTAAGCCAAGATCGCAAATTCTGCCTATTCGGCACGACATATATATATATATATATATATATATATATATATATATAAGATAACAGGGATATCTTGCTA
This sequence comes from Cherax quadricarinatus, assembly GCF_038502225.1. Taxonomy (NCBI): domain Eukaryota; kingdom Metazoa; phylum Arthropoda; class Malacostraca; order Decapoda; family Parastacidae; genus Cherax; species Cherax quadricarinatus. Next base: position 5,984,092 of record NC_091321.1, read on the forward strand.
CTCCTACTTACACTTTGGTCACACTTCACAGACACGCACATGCATATATATATATACATACATCTAGGTTTTTCTCCTTTTTCTAAATAGCTCTTGTTCTTTTTTATTTCTTCTATTGTCCATGGGGAAGTGGAAAAGAATCTTTCCTCCGTAAGCCATGCGTGTCGTATGAGGCGACTAAAATGCCGGGAGCAATGGGCTAGTAACCCCTTCTCCTGTATACAATTACTAAAAAAGAGAAGAAGAAAAACTTTATAAAACTGGGTTGCTTAAATGTGCGTGGATGTAGTGCGGATGACAAGAAACAGATGATTGCTGATGTTATGAATGAAAAGAAGTTGGATGTCCTGGCCCTAAGCGAAACAAAGCTGAAGGGGGTAGGAGAGTTTCAGTGGGGGGAAATAAATGGGATTAAATCTGGAGTATCTGAGAGAGTTAGAGCAAAGGAAGGGGTAGCAGTAATGTTAAATGATCAGTTATGGAAGGAGAAAAGAGAATATGAATGTGTAAATTCAAGAATTATGTGGATTAAAGTAAAGGTTGGATGCGAGAAGTGGGTCATAATAAGCGTGTATGCACCTGGAGAAGAGAGGAATGCAGAGGAGAGAGAGAGATTTTGGGAGATGTTAAGTGAATGTATAGGAGCCTTTGAACCAAGTGAGAGAGTAATTGTGGTAGGGGACTTGAATGCTAAAGTAGGAGAAACTTTTAGAGAGGGTGTGGTAGGTAAGTTTGGGGTGCCAGGTGTAAATGATAATGGGAGCCCTTTGATTGAACTTTGTATAGAAAGGGGTTTAGTTATAGGTAATACATATTTTAAGAAAAAGAGGATAAATAAGTATACACGATATGATGTAGGGCGAAATGACAGTAGTTTGTTGGATTATGTATTGGTAGATAAAAGACTGTTGAGTAGACTTCAGGATGTACATGTTTATAGAGGGGCCACAGATATATCAGATCACTTTCTAGTTGTAGCTACACTGAGAGTAAAAGGTAGATGGGATACAAGGAGAATAGAAGCATCAGGGAAGAGAGAGGTGAAGGTTTATAAACTAAAAGAGGAGGCAGTTAGGGTAAGATATAAACAGCTATTGGAGGATAGATGGGCTAATGAGAGCATAGGCAATGGGGTCGAAGAGGTATGGGGTAGGTTTAAAAATGTAGTGTTAGAGTGTTCAGCAGAAGTTTGTGGTTACAGGAAAGTGGGTGCAGGAGGGAAGAGGAGCGATTGGTGGAATGATGATGTAAAGAGAGTAGTAAGGGAGAAAAAGTTAGCATATGAGAAGTTTTTACAAAGTAGAAGTGATGCAAGGAGGGAAGAGTATATGGAGAAAAAGAGAGAAGTTAAGAGAGTGGTGAAGCAATGTAAAAAGAGAGCAAATGAGAGAGTGGGTGAGATGTTATCAACAAATTTTGTTGAAAATAAGAAAAAGTTTTGGAGTGAGATTAACAAGTTAAGAAAGCCTAGAGAACAAATGGATTTGTCAGTTAAAAATAGGAGAGGAGAGTTATTAAATGGAGAGTTAGAGGTATTGGGAAGATGGAAGGAATATTTTGAGGAATTGTTAAATGTTGATGAAGATAGGGAAGCTGTGATTTCGTGTATAGGGCAAGGAGGAATAACATCTTGTAGGAGTGAGGAAGAGCCAGTTGTGAGTGTGGGGGAAGTTCGTGAGGCAGTAGGTAAAATGAAAGGGGGTAAGGCAGCCGGGATTGATGGGATAAAGATAGAAATGTTAAAAGCAGGTGGGGATATAGTTTTGGAGTGGTTGGTGCAATTATTTAATAAATGTATGGAAGAGGGTAAGGTACCTAGGGATTGGCAGAGAGCATGCATAGTTCCTTTGTATAAAGGCAAAGGGGATAAAAGAGATTGCAAAAATTATAGGGGGATAAGTCTGTTGAGTGTACCTGGTAAAGTGTATGGTAGAGTTATAATTGAAAGAATTAAGAGTAAGACGGAGAATAGGATAGCAGATGAACAAGGAGGCTTTAGGAAAGGTAGGGGGTGTGTGGACCAGGTGTTTACAGTGAAACATATAAGTGAACAGTATTTAGATAAGGCTAAAGAGGTCTTTGTGGCATTTATGGATTTGGAAAAGGCGTATGACAGGGTGGATAGGGGGGCAATGTGGCAGATGTTGCAAGTGTATGGTGTAGGAGGTAGGTTACTGAAAGCAGTGAAGAGTTTTTACGAGGATAGTGAGGCTCAAGTTAGAGTATGTAGGAAAGAGGGAAATTTTTTCCCAGTAAAAGTAGGCCTTAGACAAGGATGTGTGATGTCACCGTGGTTGTTTAATATATTTATAGATGGGGTTGTAAGAGAAGTAAATGCGAGGGTCTTGGCAAGAGGCGTGGAGTTAAAAGATAAAGAATCACACACAAAGTGGGAGTTGTCACAGCTGCTCTTTGCTGATGACACTGTGCTCTTGGGAGATTCTGAAGAGAAGTTGCAGAGATTGGTGGATGAATTTGGTAGGGTGTGCAAAAGAAGAAAATTAAAGGTGAATACAGGAAAGAGTAAGGTTATGAGGATAACAAAAAGATTAGGTGATGAAAGATTGAATATCAGATTGGAGGGAGAGAGTATGGAGGAGGTGAACGTATTCAGATATTTGGGAGTGGACGTGTCAGCGGATGGGTCTATGAAAGATGAGGTGAATCATAGAATTGATGAGGGAAAAAGAGTGAGTGGTGCACTTAGGAGTCTGTGGAGACAAAGAACTTTGTCCTTGGAGGCAAAGAGGGGAATGTATGAGAGTATAGTTTTACCAACGCTCTTATATGGGTGTGAAGCGTGGGTGATGAATGTTGCAGCGAGGAGAAGGCTGGAGGCAGTGGAGATGTCATGCCTGAGGGCAATGTGTGGTGTGAATATAATGCAGAGAATTCGTAGTTTGGAAGTTAGGAGGAGGTGCGGGATTACCAAAACTGTTGTCCAGAGGGCTGAGGAAGGGTTGTTGAGGTGGTTCGGACATGTAGAGAGAATGGAGCGAAACAGAATGACTTCAAGAGTGTATCAGTCTGTAGTGGAAGGAAGGCGGGGTAGGGGTCGGCCTAGGAAGGGTTGGAGGGAGGGGGTAAAGGAGGTTTTGTGTGCGAGGGGCTTGGACTTCCAGCAGGCATGTGTGAGCGTGTTTGATAGGAGTGAATGGAGACAAATGGTTTTTAATACTTGACGTGCTGTTGGAGTGTGAGCAAAGTAACATTTATGAAGGGATTCAGGGAAACCGGCAGGCCGGACTTGAGTCCTGGAGATGGGAAGTACAGTGCCTGCACTCTGAAGGAGGGGTGTTAATGTTGCAGTTTAAAAACTGTAGTGTAAAGCACCCTTCTGGCAAGACAGTGATGGAGTGAATGATGGTGAAAGTTTTTCTTTTTCGGGCCACCCTGCCTTGGTGGGAATCGGCCGGTGTGATAATAAAAAAATAAAAAAAAAATATATATATATATATATATATATATATTATATATATATATATATATATATATATATATATATATATAGAACAAATACGCCATTTCCTCTTAAAACAATGTCCCCCATCTGCTTTACACTGTTTTAATTCCGTCCATTTTAATTACTCCATTTCACTCTACTTGATGCCGCATATACTACCGCCACAATCACCTCTAGCTCTTCCTAACTCCTACTAAATATTATTCCTCCCTTCCCAATGCATGAAATTATTGCCTCAGTATTTCGTTATCAATATTAAGAACTCAAAATATTCTTTCCATTGTCTCCATCTCACCAACTAACATTGATAGTTTGTTGTAACTCCAAAGTTTGTTTTCCAAGGTTTTGCAGTGTATTAATCTCTGCTTATGTCCTCCTCCTGGCTGGTTCGAAGAAAAGCGACAGTGTAGGTGACAATTTTCTTACCATTAATAGTGAAGGTACATACCACTGGCCGGGCAAGAAGCAGCGTTGGACTCTGCAAGACGATGGGGTTATAGATTTTTCCCTAATTGTTGTATTCAGCATTTCAGGTTATGACATGCTTCATTGTCTGAAAGTAAGCTTACCTGTTGTTTGGGCATTGACCTACTGTGGCTTCAGTAGGTTCTCGTCTGGCAACTTATAACCCGACTTAACATAATACTCAAGCTTTTTTGATGGACGAACACGAGCAAGAAGACTTACCTGTAGCTTTTTTATTATTTTAAGCTGTATATACTTTCGTACACATTGGGGGCCGATATAGTTGTTGTCTTCGACAATGATTTCCATTATCTGTGAAGTTACTTCGGTCTGGCCTCCCCTTTTATTCTTGGTATTACGATCAGCTGGGATCACTGTTTTAGATTCCCCTTACGTTTACTTATCGTCACTTTGGTTGATTCTTACTATGTCGTTAATTACCTGTTTGTCGCTGTCAGACCTCAGGACATTTATGTGATCCTATAAACTTTGTATTGTATCACTAGACGTATATTTACTCAGAAGCCAGATAACTTTTCGACAGTTAACTCGTTCTGGGGTCGTCTCTGCAAGCCTCGGGCATGAAACACTGTTCTGGGGTCGTCTCTGCAAGCCTCGGGCATGAAACACTGTTCTGGGGTCGTCTCTGCAAGCCTCGGGCATGAAACACTGTTCTGGGGTCGTCTCTGCAAGCCTCGGGCATGAAACACTGTTCTGGGGTCGTCTCTGCAAGCCTCGGGCATGAAACACTGTTCTGGGGTCGTCTCTGCAAGCCTCGGGCATGAAACACTGTTCTGGGGTCGTCTCTGCAAGCCTCGGGCATGAAACACTGTTCTGCTGTCGTCTCTGCAAGCCTCGGGCATGAAACACTGTTCTGGGGTCGTCTCTGCAAGCCTCGGGCATGAAACACTGTTCTGGGGTCGTCTCTGCAAGCCTCGGGCATGAAACACTGTTCAGGTTGTAGCTTTGCAAGGATACCGACATATTGCATTGAAACCCATGCCTGACCACTAATATTCTTATAATTACGGAATGTCACTTGATATGACGTTACTCAATACGTAATCAAAATTAAAAAAAAAAGTGGGTTATCGTACTCATTGATTCCTAACTAATGGTTTGTTCTTCATCACATATTACCAATTCCACCCTCTTAAACCCACTTCCCATCCCCCTATTCCTCTTTAATCATTCCATCCCAGTACCAGTAGTAGTAGTTATAGTAGACCAATGACAAAATCTCGGACCAACCTCCCCTTCCCATCTTTCCCCTCGACCAATCTCCTCTTCCATCTTCCTCTTTCCATCTTCCCCCACTGACCAACCTCCTTTCCCATGAACCACGTCTCCCCACCCATCCACCCATCCCCTCCCATCAACCCATCCCCTCCCATCCACCCATCCCCTCCCATCAACCCCTCCCCTCCCATCCACCCATCCCCTCCCATCAACCCATCCCCTCCCATCCACCCATCCCCTCCCATCAACCCATCCCCTCCCATCAACCCATCCCCTCCCATCAACCCATCCCCTCCCATCAACCCATCCCCTCCCATCAACCCATCCCCACCCATCCACCCATCCCCTCCCATCAACCCATCCCCTCCCATCAACCCATCCCCTCCCATCAACCCATCCCCTCCCATCAACCCATCCCCTCCCATCAACCCATCCCCTCCCATCAACCCATCCCCTCCCATCAACCCATCCCCTCCCATCAACCCATCCCCTCCCATCAACCCATCCCCTCCCATCAACCCATCCCCACCCATCCACCCATCCCCTCCCATCAACCCATCCCCTCCCATCAACCCATCCCCTCCCATCAACCCATCCCCTCCCATCAACCCATCCCCTCCCATCAACCCATCCCCTCCCATCAACCCATCCCCTCCCATCAACCCATCCCCTCCCATCACCCCTCGACCAACTAATCCAAACTATTTACACATAAGCCAGAGGGAGAAGCAACTATCCTAGGGTGGCCATCTTGCCTTCCCCCGGCAAAATAAACCACCGTCACTTTTTTTCCTCTGGAAATAAACCTTGGAGGAAGCATTTTCACAAGTCGGCGACGGAGGAAATGGAGGGAGAGGAGAGAGAGAGAGAGAGAGAGAGAGAGAGAGAGAGAGAGAGAGAGAGAGAGAGAGGGGGGGGAAAGGAGGGAAGAAAATTAAGAGGAAGTGAACCAGCTGATGGACGGTGGTAAAAAGGGAGGAAAGAGAGATATAATAAAAGAGAGAGAGTGAGGTAAGGAGGTAGGACGGGAGGAAGGTATGTATGGGAGGAGGGAGTAACGGAATGGGGTAGGAAAGGATAAAATGGACCTGAAGGAAGGAGAGTGGAAGATGTACGGGGAAGTAGGGAAGACTGGGCAAGGGAGGAGTGAGGCAGGTATAGAAGTAAATAGGAAGGTAGGGAAGGAGAGGGTTTCTGAGGAAGAGTGGAAGGTAGGAAAGGGTTGGAATAAGCGAATGGGCCCAGAAAGATGGATAAAAGTGAAAGACGGGAGGAAGAAGAGGGAGTAAAAGTGAAAAATGCACCAAAAAATGAGAGAGAGAGAGAGAGAGAGGTGAAAGGGAATAACAAAGAATGAAGACTGGAAGAGAATAACAAGTAGACTATGATTCTTGTGGGTTTAGTGCTTAGTTATGATTATAAGTATAGAAAATTTATGAAGTAAGAGGGTACATTAAACGTAAAGCCAATGGAAGTCAGTAACACTAAGTTGTCCGAGCTTCTCTTTACATAATTTACCATTACTATTATAAAAAAAATTGTGCCCTCGCAACCATTGCACAAAATCATACAATAAAAAATATATTATTATTATTATTATTATTATTATTATTATTATTATTATTATTATTATTATTATTATTATTATTGCCGGGATTGGGCAAGGAATAATTGAAACTTTAGCTTATGAAGGGATTACAGTTGCCCTCCCTTTCCTCGGATCAAACCTGATTACTTCTCATTTCTCCATCATTGTTTGACGACTGTGAGTTTAACCAAAAGCAGAGAGCGAACTAAGCAGGTCGTAACTGGACACGGGGCGACTCGCCTCTGGGTTTGACCTGCCGTACCTACCTGGAGTGTGTTCCGGGGGGTCAGCGCCCCTGTGGCCTAGTCCTTAACCAGGCCTCCCGGTAGATCAGGGCCTAATCACCCAGGCTGTTACTGCTGGCCGCAGTAGTCCAACGTACGAATCACAGGCCGGCTTTCGGGTACTGATTTGATGTATCTATCCCGCCCCCTCTTGCACGAGCCTATTAAGCTGCCAGAATTTTAATGTAGAGGTGAAGCTTAGGCCAGGATTTCAGTGTGGGGGGGGAGGGAGAAGTCTTAAGCCAGGATTTCAAGTTGGGGGAGAGCTTAAAAATCTTAAGATGCTTAAAATATGTGATCTCCGTGTGCAGATTTGAGACCAATCCCTTTAGAATTCTCCAGGTGTAATTTATGATTTAGTTTTCTCGCCTGCGTTCCAGGGAGTACAGATCAAGGGCCTTCAAACTTTCCCAACAATTAACGTGGGAAGGTTTGAAGTCCCTTGACAGCGTAACTATAACTGTCGTATAGACAGCGCAACACACTGCCAGTGTAACCAGTTGTAAACAGCTTCGCCAACACAGGGCGCCACCACAACACAGTCAACACAACTTCACACACTCACCCTCCCTAGATGAAAATAAACACAAGATTAACGGTGCTAATAAACCACAGTCAACGCTATCAGATCCTCGTTGAAAATAACCCAGACCTCCCCTCCCGTCCTCTCTCTAACTCTCACCCTCTCCCAACCCCCACTCTCCCTCTCTCCCACCCTCTCTCTCCCCCTCTCTATCCCTACCCCCACGCCCCCCTCTCTCCCACCCTATCTCCCCCCTCTCCATCCTTTCAAACATCGTTTATTTTCAATTCTTCCCTCTACCCCCTCGTCATCTTTCATTATCTTTTTTTTCTTCCCATCTCCTTATTTCTCCCTCCTCTCCCCGGTTATGCCATATCGTCTTCCTTATTTCCCAATTCACGTCCCGTCTTTTATTTTTATTTTTTTTTACATTCCTAACTTCTACATCTCTTGGATTCTTCCTTATCTTTCTCTCTTCCTCCTCCTTCTCCTCCTCCTCCTCTTCCTCTTCTTCTATAAATACCTAAACAGGGGAAAATTAAACTAGTTAAAATTTCTACCTTAAATGTATTTCTCGAGCAAATTTTCTCCTTAGTTCCAAAAAGAGCCACTTTTTCTCTACCCTCCCACTTTATTTCCAGCTCCCTTGTCATTCACTCTCCCAGGTTCTTAATCGCTGGTCAGAATCAGCGCACTCGCCCCTCAGGGGGAGGTTCCTTGACGCTGGTGAGGGGCTCTTGGTCCGGAGAATTGGATCTGTGCTCCGGTTCCCTGAATTGAGTCCTGAATGCCTTCCATCCTCCCCACCGCACAGGTGCTGTATAATCCCTACAGCTCTTTCGGGAATATTCCAAGAGCGCTCAGATAGCCTCCGATATCTACCGGGTGGTAAGAGCAGAGCTCAAGAACGACCCTCCCTACAGGATAACGACTAGGCTCGCTCGCACCTCCTTCCGTCTACCTTAGTGTCACAAAACGCACTCCAGGATGCTCGTCAGTTCCCATTTCTAATGGTGCACAATCAACATTGGATTGTACTACATGTGCACTGCACTCTTGTATGTGTGCATTACACTATTCCACGTGCAGTGAACCATTGCACATGGGCCATACTATAGCATGTGTACTGTGCATGTATACTGTGCTATTGCATGTGCACTGTGCTAGTTCATGTGCACTGTGCTAGTGTATGTGCACTGTGCTAGTTCATGTGCACTGTGCTAGTGCATGTGCACTGTGCTAGTGCATGTGCAATGTGCTAGTGCATGTGCAATGTGCTAGTGCATGTACACTGCTATTTCAGGTGCACTGCTATTTCTGGTGCACTGTGCTAGTGCATGTGCACTGTTATTGCATGTGCACTGTGCTATAGCATATGCACCATAGCGTTAGTATAAAAGAATAACGATAGGGCCAGAATCTGTACGGTCTGATTTCGTGACCCCTCGTTCAGGGGTCACAGGCACCCCAGATGTACCCCGGACCCCTACAGTCAGACCCCGACCTTCTGTGCTGACAGTGATGAGATTTTAATAGTAAATAAAATATTATTTAATATTTATTATATAAACAAAGGTACACCTGACACACATGAAGGATTCTACCGGTAAGCCAGTGGAAGGCCTCGGTCAGATGACCAAAATCTCCAGCCATCTTAAAGTCACAGTCGTATGATGACCAGGTCATCATACGATTGTGACTTTACCTACCCTGACCCTTCACCTGGTAAAGCCAGCACCCTGAATCCTTCGATTTTTATGAGAATCTCTCTCTCTCTCTCTCTCTCTCTCTCTCTCTCTCTCTCTCTCTCTCTCTCTCTCTCTCTCTCTCTCTCTCTCTCTCTCTCTCCGCATATATGGATGTCCGTATCATAATGACCTGCCTACCTAAATTAATCTCTATCATAAGAGTCCTCATCAAAACACGTGGATTATAATGCACATGTAAGAACATAAACCAATAAAAACACAGCTTAAAACACAAGTTAAAACACGTGTAGAAAACAATCTTAGGTTAATGTGAAGACAAGCTACGCTTCAAGAGTTTCCTGCTCTGTGCTAAGTTATTAAATTTTACCCCAAGCTGCCTCGTCTTCTCACTCGGCTTTACCATTTCTTCTTATCTTTATCTTTTATTTAATTTACTTTTGATAATTTATTATCGGTATTATCATCGTGGAAAAAATTGTTGAAGGTGATTTATCTGTACTAATTATCCATACCACTACCATCTCAACTTTCTCCTCCTCCTCTTCTTCCTTCCTTCTTTCCCCATCTGTCTTCTCTTGGGCAAATGTTTTTGTTAGTGGGTTTGGGTTTGAGAAAGACTTGTCTGGTATGGGCCAGGTATGGGCCAGTAGGCCTGCTGCAGTGTTCCTCCTTTCTTATGCTCTTCTGTTATCTTCCATCTCTTCTTTCTTCTTCCCTCCTTCCTCCTGTTCCTTCTTCCTCTTCCGTTTTTTTCTTTTCCTCGTCTTATTTTGCTCACAGATCCCTTAAATAACAAGGCACTTCTTTCGAAAAGGACTCCACTATCACCATCACTATCTCCACTATCACCATCACTATCTCCACTATCACCATCACTATCTCCACTATCACCATCACTATCTCCACTATCACCATCACTATCTCCACTATCACCATCGCTACCTCCACTATCACCATCACTACCTCCACTATCACCATCACTATCTCCACTATCACCATCACTACCTCCACTATCACCATCACTATCTCCACTATCACCATCGCTACCTCCACTATCACCATCGCTACCTCCACTATCACCATCACTATCTCCACTATCACCATCACTATCTCCACTATCACCATCACTATCTCCACTATCACCATCACTACCTCCACTATCACCATCACTATCTCCACTATCACCATCGCTACCTCCACTATCACCATCACTATCTCCACTATCACCATCGCTACCTCCACTATCACCATCACTATCTCCACTATCACCATCACTACCTCCACTATCACCATCACTATCCACTATCACCATCACTATCTCCACTATCACCATCACTATCTCCACTATCTCCACTATCACTATCGCTATCTCCACTATCACTATCGCTACCTCCACTATCACCATCACTATCTCCACTATCACCATCACTATCTCCACTATCACTATCGCTACCTCCACTATCACCATCACTATCTCCACTATCACTATCGCTACCTCCACTATCACCATCACTATCTCCACTATCACTATCGCTACCTCCATTATCACCATCACTATCTCCACTATCACTATCGCTACCTCTACTATCACCATCACTATCTCCACTATCACTATCGCTACCTCCACTATCACCATCACTATCTCCACTATCACCATCGCTACCTCTACTATCACTATCGCTACCTCCATTATCACTATCGCTACCACCATTATCACCATCGCTACCACCACTATCACCATCGCTACCTCCACTATCACCATCACTACCTCCACTATCACCATCACTACCTCCACTATCACCATCACTACCTCCACTATCACCATCGCTACCTCTACTATCACTATCGCTACCTCCATTATCACTATCGCTACCACCATTATCACCATCGCTACCACCACTATCACCATCGCTACCTCCACTATCACCATCACTACCTCCACTATCACCATCGCTACCTCCACTATCACCATCGCTACCTCCACTATCACCATCACTACCTCCACTACCACCATCACTACCTCAACCGCTACCATCATTGCTTCCATCACAAAATCCACCACAACAGCAACCACCACCACCAACCAGAACGCCCATCACCCCCCCCCCTTCCCCGCCCCATCTGTCACCTCACTATCATATTTGATACCGCCATTCCACAAAGACTCACTGCCATTCTCCAGGCTCTCTCATTCATTTCCCGATGAATCCCAGGGATTTACAATCTCTCTTTCTCTCTCTCTCTCTCTCTCTCTCTCTCTCTCTCTCTCTCTCTCTCTCTCTCTCTCTCTCTCTCTCTCTCCGCCAAAGACACTTCATGAAGCATTATTGCATACAGTGTTAAGTATTTACATAAGCCTCACCATGACCTCCTAGCTTATCGAAATCATTAAATCTTAAGATACAAATTTGCAAACGTTTCTTTTTAGGAATCTTGTCTATATTAGGGGTGTCCACGTATCTCTAGCTCCTGGTCCATCTTCCTCCTCCACTCATCCCATCAAGATTGAGTTAATGGCTAAAATTAATATTCAGTGATTCACTCTGAGGTCATTTTCGTCTTGTAGTTTTACACTTTTTGGGGGCAGGTGGGGGAATATTTCGGTCTAAGTCGGACCGAAACGTCGTCGTAAGCGTTTCTCTCTATGTACGGGTTATTTGTGTATTGTTCCAGTCATGGTATTGTGCCTTTTTCTTTATTTCACATTTACCCAAGACATTGGATGGTTCTCCCTGTGCTATCTCCCTGGATCCGCCCGCTTTTCCCCTCTTTCTTCTTATTCTACTCTCCCTCTCTTTCCTCCCGTCTCACTCTCCTTTCTCCATTCTACATATTTCCGTCTCTCATCAGTTGACCTGATAATTTCCCCCAACATGTTTCACTCTTTATCTCAGTGTATTTCGTTTCCTCCTCCTTCCTGCTCTCTCACAGTCTCCTTCTAACGCATTTATTTCACTTTTTATCTTCCCTCTTTTCAAGTTTTTACTCTCGCCATGTTTTTTGGGTAGTTTTATTTTTATTTTTGTATGTCTTTCAGCTAGTCTGATAGCTGTCTTCATACACAGGATTACTAAAAATAAAATAATTATGCTTATGAAGGTAATTACGAAGGACTGGTCTGAAACCTCTTAACATGAATGAAACAGTGTCAGAAACGCACCTACAACGATTCTGAGGTACAATACATGGGATTGCGTGGGGGCACATAGATAAGGCAGCTAACAGAAGGCCCTACAGTCTACCTACCTGGAGTCTACCTGGAGGGCATTCCGGGGATCAACACCGCCGCGGCTCGGTCCATGACCAGGCCTCCTGGTAGATCAGGGCCTGATCATCGAGGGTGTTAATGCTAGCCGCAAGTAGTTCAACGTACGAACCACAGCCCGGCTGATCCGGCACTGACTTTAGGTATCTGTCCAGCTACCTCTTGAAGACAACCAGGGGTCTATCCATAGCAAGGCTATCTGTTGTGAAGTGTCTTCAGTGAGACAACAAATTGGGTGTGTATGTGTGTTCAGATTTCAACTGACATGCACTAGATTATTGACAGCGTAGAGGGGTCACTATTCCTACCAGACATGGTTTCGAGAGGTTAAGGTTTATCAGGAAACAGAGCAAGGGTTTCCGAGAGGTCAATATTAAGTAGCCAGATATGGCACCTTAGTAGTCAGTATCAAGCTATTAAAACATCACAGGTAAGATAAATTCTGTAAACATCAGTTCGAAAGATCATTCTCGTGACTTGTAACCCCCGCCCGGCCCCTAGTGCTGAGAACAGCACTTCCAAGGCTTCATAGTATGGATGCAGACTAGGTCAGCGGAGAGTATGTACTGTAGCCAGTATCTGGGAAGCTGACTTAGCTCAAGAGGGTAAATATTGTCTCGGGAGAGTTACTGTGCGGAAGTTGGGGATGGAGGAAGGACTCCCAAGAGCTAGAGTACACGTGGATAAACACACAGCATTCAGAATAAGTTTGATATTGTAAACTGCAGACTCAGTGCTTATGTCTGCTGATAAGCTGAGTTATATGCAAATGTGTTTATAAAAAACGGAAATAATAAATATTTGAAAAAGTGATGTACGAGATAATGGAACATTAATTGTAGAATGATTTAAAAATTTATTCTTAGTAATAGATGCATTCATCATTAAATTTTCAATGTTATTCACTTAAGTTTTTACCATCTGTTTGTACAAACGCTGAGATAACGGTGATAGCGTAGGTGTACATTCTGAGAACAGCACTGATGGAGGAGTGGATCTGAAGGAGGAGTGGATCTGAAGGAGTGGATCTGAAGGAGGAGTGGATCTGAAGGAGGAGTGGATCTGAAGGAGGAGTGGATCTGAAGTAGTGGAGGATCTGAAGAGTGAACATTAAAATGGTATAAAATACCTAACGATCTGAAGAGTAACTCTTAAGACAGAACAAGAAGGTAAGAATTAATACGGTGGTCCGGGTTACATCAATCTCGTCGTGTAGAAAATTCAGTCTATCAATCTTGATTAATTAACCGAACACATCGACTACAGAGTGAGGGACTGATTACCTCAAACTCTTCATCATCATCCACCTTTCTCTGCAGTGGACTGAAGATGCCACTGGATGACGAAACGTTTCCAGAATAAAGATACCCAAAGGCTGTACAAATGTCTCGTTTATCATCTTGCCGGTTTTCTAAACCGTTCGCTCTCAGCACACTCCCTTGTAACACTGCCACCAACCAGCTGAAGGGTTTAATTAAGACTTGCTCCATTAAGAGATCAACTATTAATGACCCAGGAGGTGCAGGTTAAATTGTACCACCACCAGTATACCACTCAGTGTACCACCACCAGTGTATCATTTAGTGTACCACCTCGTATAGCACTCAGTGTACCACCCAGTGTAAAATCTCGTAGATTCGTAATGCTTGTAAATATATTGGTACAACTCGCAGTCCGAAGTGCAATCAAAGTCGAGTACAATACGAGAAATCTTTGACTCGTCCAGTAATTGAAGTCACAGTCTTGAGATTAAAGAAATCAGTTCCAGAGTTGACTCTCCTTAAACTGTATTGTTGGTCACAGAGAAGAAAGCTACTGTCAATAAATTGTATCATTTGTCATTTTATTGTTTACAATTCCTTGAGAGGGGTTCGTCGATGCCGCTGAAGAGCTCTGGATCTAAGGGACTGAACCTGCACCCGTTTTTTTCTCGAATCAAGCCTAGCTGCCTCCCGTTTTCCCAGATGTTGTATGATCCCTACACGTGTATCGCTTCACCACAAATTAATAATAATAATAATAATAATAATAATAATAATATTATTATTATTATTATTATTATTATTATTATTATGTCTAAAAGTTTGTTGCGATGATAAACAGTACTGGAAGTTGATAAATGAGATATCTGTACAAAATTTGGTTGTCTTTATTCTGGACGTGTACAGTCCATCAATCTTGATATTAAATTGATGGACTAAACACATCAACTCCCCGCTGAAGGACTAATTACCTCGAACTCCTTCTCATCTTCCACGTTTTTCTGCACTGGCCTGAAGAAGCCACTGGCTGGCGAAACGTTTCCAGAATAAAGATACCCAAATTTTGCACAAGAACTGGAGACACTCTGATCGCGGGTTCAAACCCCACCCGTGGTATGGTTTGTCTCATTTATCAACTATCTCACCTATGGAATTTGTGCATGGGGCTCAACAACAATTAACCATCTCAGACCACTAATTACCCAACAAAAGGCTGCAGTTAGAATGATAACAAATTCTCACTACAGGCAACACACTCCACCAATATTCAAAACACTCTACCTACTCACCATACAAAACATCCATACTTATTATTGTACCTATTACATACATAGAACACTTAACTCTGATATTAACCCTCCCCTCAAACATCTCCTTGCCAACCTCAACAGAACACATGACCATAACACAAGGCACAGATCACTCTTTGATGTTCCTCGTGTCCATCTCACACTATGCAAAAACTCAATGCACATAAAAGGCCCTAAAATCTGGAATTCATTACCTGTAAATATAAAAGAAACACTACCTGTTTATAAATTCAAGTCTCTTCTCAAAGATCACTTACTCACTCAAAACCAAATAAATACTGAATAACTGAACCTTATAAATTGTATATCCTATATGTTACTCACAATTATATCACACAAATGTTAAACCTAGGACCCAATCTAACTTTATTATTTTTTTAAATACACTACCTAACAGAATACTCCATTCGACTGAATGTACAGCAATGCAAGCAACCATATGACCTGTCTTTGTAATACTCAGTTGTGCTTTATAGTTATCTGTTTACAATAATGTTTTATCACTGATTTCATCATTGCTTAGTTAATCTTAAGTTAATTTTAAGCCTTCCCGTAATGCTATGCATATAAGTGGCTTTGGCATGCTGCTCTTACCTGTATTTTTGTACCTCTGTATGTATGCTTAAATTACTAAATAAATAAATAAATAAATTCTAAACCGTTTATTCACAACACTGAAAATAATATGTGGTTACTTGTCATTGCCTGAGTCTTACACTGAAGAATTAAAACTTACTTACTTTCCTTCCTTTACCCTGTGCTAGAAAAAGTTAGTAGAGGAGAGTTAGTAAGATGGTCTGAACCATCTCGTAGTGATCTTGGGCTCACTGTGTCCAGCAAGCGAGAGGGGGTAAACGAGATGAACTTTCTCACGTCTCGCCATCGCTTCCAACAAGTTTGACACAGTTTTTGCAGACAGCCATGGAGGCTGTCCCTCTGGATCAGGGAATTGCATCTTGGAAGCGAAATGGTCTGTAAGTAGGTCGGCTTTTTTCTTGATTGCTGGCTGCAGCAGTTCCGTCTTACCGATTTACAGTTGGAATTGTGTCCGTCGGAGAGATATTCCTCTCGGCCTTTTATCCCGGGGTTCACAGATTCTGGAACCCACTTTCCCTGATGCCAATATTGTTTGTGTGACTGTCTCTGTCTCTATCTGTCTGTTTCTGTCTCTAAATCTTATTTTCTACTTTATCTTACCATTCCACTGATATCAATATCCCTCCTCTCTCCCAAGCATCTTCCTCTAAAGACAAACATCATTCACCGTCATTCGACCACAAACTCCTCTACACGATCTCTTCGACCAGCTCCACAGACAACACATCATCGCTGCTCTGCAAGCAAGACGATTCAACAAAGGGTTCAGAACCTAATATAATGTATCCAAGTCCATATAAGTGGGAAGAGGTTCAAGACTCGGGTTTCCTCTCCTTATATGCCTCGCCCCTGCGACTCTCTTCCCCTGACCTGTTCATTCTGTTTACATAGCATCAGAGGGGAAAGAGGGGATGATCTTGCCTAGAGGGGAGGTGAGCAGACATGGTGACAGCCTGAGGAAAGCAGGGAATTGAGAGTAAATATGGAAGAAATTATAGAGAAATCTTATATTGAGAGAACGAGACAAGCACAAGTTAACAGAACTGGGTAGAGGTAACATAGTACTCTGATTGCTCTGATAAACTAAAAAAAATGTATATAATCATGACCCATGAATAAATATCAACTTCCTGGCAGCCGAAGCATGTTCTAGGCATATTCCCCTAAGAAAGAAGAAGAGCAGGAGTAAACTGGAGAGAGAAAGACGCTCCCTCTACAGAAAACGACGAAGAGTCACTGAGCTCCTCAGGAGTGCTAGAATATCTGATACACGAAAGGTGGCACTGACCAGGGAAGTGGAAACTATCGAACTCAAGTTAAATGACTCTTACAGGAACCAGGAGAGACAGGAGGAGCTTAAAGTTATTAGTGAAATTGAAAGAAATTCAAAATATTTCTTTTCATATGCCAAAACAAGGCAAATACCACATCTAGTATTGGGCCCTTACTCAGACAGGATGGGATTTACACAGATGACAACAAGGAAATGAGTGAAATATTGAAATCCCAGTACGACTCTGTGTTTAGTGAACCACTAATCGGTCTGAGGATCGACGACCCAAATGATTTCTTCATGAATGAGCCTCAAAACTCCATAAATGTATGCCAGATTTCCGACATTACCCTAACTCAGATAGATTTCGAAAAAGCCATTGACAACATGCCCATGCACTCAGCCCCGGGCCCAGACTTGTGGAACTGTTTTCATTAAGAACTGCAAGAAACCCCCCTCGCGTGCCCTAAGTACACTATGGAGGAGGAGCTTGGACGTGGATGAAATTCCACAGTCACTTAAAACAACGGATATAGCCCCATTCCATAAAGGTGGCAGCAAAGCATTAGCTAAGAACTATAGACCAATAGCTCTGACGTCCCACATCATAAAAATCTTTGAAAGAGTGCTAAGAAGCAGGATTGCAAATCACCTGGATTCCCAAAATCTGCACAATCCAGGGCAACATGGGTTCAGGGCAGGTCACTCCTGCCTCTCACAACTACTGGATCACTATATGGCCTTGGATGCACTGGAAGAAAATCAGAATGCAGATGTAATATACACAGACTTTGCAAAAGCATTTGGCAAATAGAGTCATGGTGTAATAGCCCATAAAATACGTGCTAAAGGAATAACTGGGAAAGTGGGGAGATGGATCTTCAACTTCCTAACAAATCGAACACAAAGAGTAGTGGTCAACAGAGTTAAATCGGAGGCTGCACAGTACTCGCCCCCATCTTATTCCTTATCCTCATATCAGACATAGACAGAGATATACATCACAGAACCGTATCATCCTTTGCGGATGATACTAGGATCTGCATGAGGCTGTCATCTGCTGAGGACACGGTTAACCTCCAAGAAGATATAAACAAAGTTTTCCAGTGGGCAACGGTAAACAATATGATGTTCAATGAGGACAAATTCCAACTACTCCGTTATGGAAAACTGGAGGAGATAATAACTAGAACAGAGTATACTACTGACTCTGGCCATACAATAGAGCGGAAAAATAATGTAAGGGACCTGGGAGTAGTAATGTCTGAGGATCTCACTTTCAAGGATCACAACAGTGCCACGATCGCACGTGCAAAGAAAATGATAGGATGGATAATGAGAACTTTCAAAACGAGAGATGCCAAGCCCATGATGATCCTTTTCAAATCACTTGTTCTCTCTAGGCTGGAATACTGCTGTACATTAACATCTCCATTCAAAGCAGGTGAAATCGCAGATCTAGAGAGTGTACAGAGATCCTTTACTGCACGTATAAGTTCTGTCAAGCACCTTGACTACTGGGAACGCTTGGAAGCACTTGACTTGTACTCGTTGGAACGCAGGAGGGAGAGATATATCATAATCTACACTTGGAAAATCTTGGAAGGAATGGTCCCAAATCTGCACACAGAAATCACTCCCTACGAAAGTAAAAGACTGGGCAGCCGATGCAAAATGCCGCCAATAAAAAGTAGGGGCGCCATTGGTACACTAAGGGAAAACACCATAAGTGTCCGGGGCCCAAAACTGTTCAACAGCCTCCCATCAAGCATTAGGGGAATTGCCAATAAACCCCTGGCTGCCTTCAAGAGAGAGCTGGACAGATACCTAAAGTCAGTGCCGGATCAGCCGGGCTGTGGCTCGTACGTCGGACTGCGTGCGGCCAGCAGTAACAGCCTAGTTGATCAGGCCCTGATCCATCGGGAGGCCTGGTCATGGACCGGGCCTCGGGGGGCGTTGATCCCCGGAATAACCTCCAGGTAACACACACACACACACACACACACACACACACACACACACACACACACACACACAGTAGTAAGGTAATCCTATCGTGTAACACAGCACTGCCAGGATTCCTAGACTTTGAAAAAGACCAAAACACAGAGCTAAAAAAAAATATATGTATATACATATATAAATCTCTGCCAATCCGAGCACCGCCCAGAAATCCCTACCAATCCTAAAGGCTCGAGAAAATCCTAACTACTCCTAGGACCGTAAGTAAAGTCCTACCAACCAGCAAATCTCGAAATATCGTAGTGAAAGGAAAAGGCAAAGATGTGAAAATCCAATAAAACTTTTTTTTATTCAAATGAGGAGACTCAATATTTTTCAGTAAAGTAAAACTGTTTTTTTTTTTTGTCACACTGTACATGTTATTACAAACAGTTATTCGTTGTGAATATTTAACAACCATAAATAGCTTAATTCTTAAAATCTTCAAAATAAAATTAAATAAAAGATTCAGGAGTTAAATTTAAAACAAAAAATCCAATAGAAAATAAAATCCATTAGAAAAACAAAACCCACAAAGAGAAAAAAAAAACATAACCCATAAAATAAAGAACACAAAAGGTAAACAAAGCAAGGAAAAAAAATTATCGTACACGTTGAATAAAAAAAAAGTAAAGGAAAATAAAAAAAAGGAAGCCCCAGTGGGCGAAAACCAGCGAGAAGGTATATGAGAGAGCTTCCTGGAATCCATCTTGGGGGAGAGGGTCCAGGCAAGGGGTGCCTCGCCTGGAAAATATATAAAGGCGCATTCTCAGCATCATCTTCCAGCGCTCCGGCGATATTGATGATCGTCTGCTGGAGTTCCAGCACCGCCCTGTCTGCGGTTATGAAGGCTGGGTCAGCGGCAAGTGTTAGGGAGGGAAGGAAGGAAGTAAGGAGGTGAGGGAAGTGATGGGGAGGGAAGGAAGTGAAGAGTTGGGAAAGTGAAGGGACGAAGGGGGAGGGAAAAGTGTGAAGTGAGGAGTTATTAAAGTGGGGTTTTAGGAAAAGGAGGTAAGAAAGTGAGGGTTGAGGGAAGTGAGAAGGTAGGGAAGTGAGGGTTGAGGGAAGTGAAAAGGTAGGAAAGTGAGGTTTGAGGGGAGTGAGAAGGTAGGGAAGTGAGGGTTGAGGGAAGCGAGAAGGGAGGGAAGTGAGAAGGTAGGAAAGTGAGGGTTGAGGGAAGTGAGAAGGTAGGAAAGTGAGGGTTGAGGAAAATGAGGGGGGTGAGGAAAGTGCCATGTACAGAACACATGGGGTCAGGAAAAAGTGTTGGGTAAATGAAAGGTGGCGTAAGGAAAGAGAGGATTAAGAAAAACTCTGGTTTATCGACATCTCGGAGGAAGGAAGAGCCTAAGATCTGGAAATTTCAAAGTGAGACCAGAAATGTGCCAAGTAAAACAAGGTCTGGAATATAATAAGTAAAACAGGGTCTGGCATGTGGTAAGTAAGGTCTTATGGAATGTACTAATTAGGGTCTGGAAGACGCTAAGTGAGGGCTAGAACGCGCTAAGTAAAGCAAGGTCTGGAATTTTTTTTTTTTAACGAGAGACAGAAGTCTGGATTATTCAGCCTCAGGTCTCTAGAAAACTCCTATTAGACTAAGTTTAGGTAAACATTATTATTATTATAACATTTGTTTAATGGGTTATTATCTATTATTATTATTATTGCTGTTATGACTATTACTGTTGTTATTGATATAAATAATTACGTATTATTACTATTCAATTGGAAAAGCTAAACACGAATGGGGTCATACACCGCCTTGGAATGGGAGGTAATCAGTTTTGATTCGAGGAATGAAAAAGTAGCCCCCAACCTCCTTGAACCAAGAGACCTTCACCAGCACCATTGTTTAGATCCTGGAAGATGTCGACACTGGAAGATGAAACCTGGACAACAAAAGACGATTTTGCTCCTGAAATCTAAACAAAAAATATCAAAGAAAACCAAAAGAATTAAATAAAAGGATCATAATTATGGAGGATTATATGACGTGGAGCTTATGGATTACTGGAAACGCCAGATATCCTGATGCGTGGATCCACGGAGATCCAAAATTCCTAAAGATGCTGGTCTAGTCTGGATCAAGGAAAGAGTTTTGCCTCTTATTCTGTTTTACTCGGCAAGCTCCACATTTTTGAGGATTTAATGACTTAGAATTGAAAGCTTTTACACGGAAAATGTTGGGCGTGGAAGCTGGCTCCAGGGAGAGGGAGGGAGGGGGGAGAGAGATTTTAAGAGACTGGGAAGGAAGGGAGGTTTTAAGAGACCGGGGAGAGAGAGAGAGGGGGAGGGTTTAAGAGACTGGGGAGGTAAAGGGTTATTAGACCAAGATGGAAGGGAAAAGGGGGTTTAAAAGATCGGGAAGGGCGAAGGGATGGTTTTGGAGAGCAAGACGGAAGATTTAAGAGAGAGGGAAGCAAGGAGAACATGAAGCTTTAGGAAACCACGAGGAAAGAAAAGGAATGGATTAGGAAGAATAAAGGAACAAGAGGACTGGAAGGGAGGGTAGAAAAGGAAGGAGGGAAGTCAAGAGCAATCTATCTGAAGACTACTTGGAGTCGCTTGGGAGAGTCACCGCCCCCGCTGCTCGGTCCCAGATCAGGCCACCTGGTTGCTGACCTGATCGATCAAGCTGTTAGTGCCCGCCCCCCGCAGTCCAACGTAAGCACCAAACCCCTTCTGATTGAGGAATTTCGAGTTTCCTCTTCAAGGCAAGGATTTGATGGTCTCCCTTATAAGAACATAAGAAAGGAGGAACACTGCAGCAGGCCTGTTGGCCCATACTAGGCAGGTCCTTTACAATCCATCCCACTAATAAAACATTTGCCCAACTCAATACAAAGCAGGTGAAATCGCAGATCTAGAGAGTGTACAGAGATCCTTTACTGCACGTATAAGTTCTGTCAAGCACCTTAACTACTGGGAACGCTTGGAAGCACTTGACTTGTACTCGTTGGAACGCAGGAGGGAGAGATATATCATAATCTACACTTGGAAAATCTTGGAAGGAATGGTCCCAAATCTGCACACAGAAATCACTCCCTACGAAAGTAAAAGACTGGGCAGGCGATGCAAAATGCCGCCAATAAAAAGTAGGGGCGCCATTGGTACACTAAGAGAAAACACCATAAGTGTCCGGGGCCCAAAACTGTTCAACAGCCTCCCATCAAGCATTAGGGGAATTGCCAATAAACCCCTGGCTGCCTTCAAGAGAGAGCTGGACAGATACCTAAAGTCAGTGCCGGATCAGCCGGGCTGTGGCTCGTACGTCGGACTGCGTGCGGCCAGCAGTAACAACCTAGTTGATCAGGCCCTGATCCATCGGGAGGCCTGGTCATGGACCGGGCCGCGGGGGCGTTTATCCCCGGAATAACCTCCAGGTAACCCAAGAAATAACGGCAAAAGTATTTCAATCTGGCTTGTTTTACTGAACGATCCATACCATCGGGAGGCCTGGTCATGGACCGGGCCGCGGGGGCGTTGATCCCCGGAATGACCTCCAGGTAACCTCCAGGGTGCGCAACACCTACATGAAGAGAGAGCGTTAAAGAGTCGTGGTCCCTTTACACTTATTGAGTTCTCTCTCAGTGTACTCATTGTTATCCTGCTTTTCATGTGAGGTATCATGCACCGTCTGCCAAGCTTCTTGTGTTTATAAGTAGTAGTTTCGGTGTGCAGATTTCGGACCAATCCCTCCAGTGTCGTAATGGTGTAAGTTGTAATACATCTTGCAGTGGAGTGTGAAGAGGAAAGAAGGGAAAAGGGAGGTAACAAAGAAAAGAAAGGTGGAAAACAGAAGATTGTGAATGATAGAAATGGAGGGAAGATAAGAAAGAAGGCACACACGAGAGAGCATTAAGAGTCCAGGCTTATTAAATCCTTTGTATCTAATCGGCTGCCTTCTCCAATATTTTCATTCATTCATTTTTTTTAACCTGCTCAGCCTCCACTTTACTCGCAGCCTCCCCTACCCTGCCTCCCCCCTCCCTCCCCTCCCCTCCCCCCTCCATCCCCTCCTTTCCCTCCCACCCTCCATCCCCTCCACTCCCTCCCCTCCCCTCCCTCCCTCCCCTCCCCTCCCCTCCCTCCCTCCCCTCCCCTCCCTCCCTCCCCTCCCCTCCCCTCCCCTCCCCTCCCCTCCCCTCCCCTCCCCTCCCCTCCCCTCCCCTCCCTCCCTCCCTCCCTCACTTTTCCAAACTTTCTCCTTCATATTTCTCATCTCTCCTCACTTTCATTACGGTCCTCCTTACTCATCTCCACTTTACCTCACCCATTTTCACTACCACTTAATATCTTCTCAACTTTTCCCCTCTTCCCGACTTTACTCAAATTCCTCACACTTTGCACTCATTCATCTCTCACTCTTCACTGCTCTCTGACTCTTCCACATTCTTCTAGACTATCACTCTCCCTCTCCCAGCTCTCCCCACACTTCCACTCCCATGCTCCCAGGTACCAACACCCCACAACCACCCACTCACACCACTTTCCCCCACTTCCACTCCCCTACTTCCTAGGTACCAACACCCCACCAACTCCCACTCACACCACTTTCCCCCACTTCCACTCCCCTACTTCCTAGGTACCAACACCCCACCACCTCCCACTCACACCACTCCCCATCTTCCACTACCTGTCACCTTTCTATTAACCCCCCTTATAACTGACATAATTGTTTTTTTTTTTTATTTTCACCCTAGATACCAGCACTATCAGTGTGTGTGTGTGTGTGTGTGTGTGTGTGTGTGTGTGTGTACTCACCTATTTGTACTCACCTATTTGTGGTTGCAGGGTTCGATTCATAGCTCCTGGCCCCGCCTCTTCACTGATTGCTACTAGGTCCTCTCTCTCCCTGCTCCATGAGCTTTATCATACCTCGCCTTAAAAATATGTATGGTTCCCGCCTCCACTACTTCACTTTCTAGGCTATTCCACGGCTTGGCTACTCTATGACTGAAGAAATACTTCCTAACATCCCTTTGATTCATCTGAGTCTTCAACTTCCAATTGTGACCTCTTGTGTCTGTGTCCCATCTCTGGAACATCCCGTCTTTGTCCACCTTGTCTATTCCGCACAGTATTTTATATGTCGTTATCATGTCTCCCCTGACCCTCCTGGCCTCCAGTGTCGTCAGGCCGATTTCCCTCAACCTTTCTTCGTAGGACAATCCCCGTAGCTCTGGGACTAGTCTTGTTGCAAACCTTTGCACTTTCTCTAATTTCTTGACGTGCTTGACTAGGTGTGGATTCCAAACTGGTGCTGCATACTCCAGTATGGGCTTGACGTAAATGGTATACAGAGTCTTGAACGAATCCTTACTGAGGTATCGGAACGCTATCCGTAGGTTTGCCAGGCGCCCATATGCTGCAGCAGTTATCTGATTGATGTGCGCCTCAGGAGATATGCTCGGTGTTATACTCCCCCCCAGATCTTTTTCCTTGAGTGAGGTTTGCAGACTTTGGCCATCTAAACTATATTGTGTCTGCGGTCTTCTTTGCCCTTCCCCAATCTTCATGACTTTGCATTTGGCAGGGTCAAACTCAAGGAGCCAGTTGCTGGACCAGGCTTGTAGCCTGTCCAGGTCTCTTTGTAGTCCTGCCTGAACCTCATCCGATTTGATTCTTCTCATTAACTTCACATCATCTGCAAACAAGGACACTTCTGAGTCTATCCCTTCCGTTATGTCATTCACACATACCAAGAACAGCACAGGTCCTAGGACTGACCCCTGTGGAACCTCGCTTGTCACAGGCGCCCACTCTGACACCTCGTCACGTACCATGACTCGTTGTTGCCTCCCTGTCAGGTATTCTCTGATCCATCGCAGTGCCTTTCCTCTTATGTGTGCTTGATCCTCTAGCTTTTGCAGTAACCTCTTGTGAGGAACTGTGTCGAAGGCCTTCTTGCAGTCCAAAAAAATGTAGTCGATCCACCCCTCTCTCTCTTGTCTTACTTCTGTCACCTTGTCATAAAACTCTAGTAGGTTTGTGACACAGGATTTTCCCTCCCTGAAACCATGCTGGTTGTCAATTATACACTTATTTCTTTCCAGGTGCTCCACCACTCTCCTCCTGATGATCTTCTCCATGACCTTGCATACTATACACGTTAGTGATACAGGTCTGTAGTTTAGTGCCTCATGTCTGTCTCCCTTTTTAAAAATTGGGACTACATTTGCCATCTTCCATACCTCGGGGAGCTGCCCAGTTTCAAATGATGTGTTGAAGATCTTTGTTAATGGTACACACAATATCTCTGCTCCCTCATTAAGGACCCACGGAGAGACGTCTGGTCCCACCGCCTTTGAGGTGTCAAGTTCGCATAGCAGCTTCTTCACCTCCTCCTTGGTTATATGTATCTTATCCAGCACTTGCTGGTGCACCCCCCTGCTCTGATTTCCTGGAGTCCTACTGGTTTCCACTGTAAATACTTCTTTAAATCTCGTGTTGAGCTCCTGACATACCTCCCGGTCGTATCTTGTGAATTCCCCATCACCCTTCCTCAGTCTGATTACCTGGTCCTTGACTGTTGTTTTCCTCCTGATGTGGCTGTACAACAGCTTCGGGTCAGTCTCGACTTTCGATGCTATGTCATTTTCGTATTGCCGCTGAGCCTCCCTTCTTATCTGTGCATATTCGTTTCTGGCTCTTCGGCTAATCTCTTTATTTTCCTGAGTTGTCTGTCTTCTGTACCTTTTCCATTCTCTAGTACACCTAGTTTTTGCCTCCCTACACCTTTGGGTGAACCAAGGACTCGTTCTGTTCTTCCCATTATTTCTGTTTCCCTTGGGAACAAACCTCTCCTCTGCCTCCTTGCATTTTGTTGCCACATAGTCCATCATTTCTTGTACTGGTTTTCCTGTCAGTTCCCTCTCCCATTGAATGTCTTGAAAGAAGTTCCTCAAGCCTGAGTAGTTCCCCCTTTTGTAGTTTGGTTTTTCCCACCCTATTCCTGCTGCTCTCTCCACTTGGAGCTCGACTATGTAGTCAAAGCACAGAACCACATGATCACTAGCTCCCAGGGGCCTTTCATACATGATATCCTCGATGTCAGAACTACTAAAGGTGAATACAAGGTCCAGTCTTGCTGGTTCATCCTCTCCTCTCTCTCTGGTAGTGTCTCTAACATGTTGATGCATGAGGTTTTCCAGTACCACATCCATCATCTTGGCTCTCCATGTTTCGGGACCCCCATGGGGCTCCAGGTTTTCCCAGTCAATCTCCTTGTGATTGAAATCACCCATGACTAGTAACTTTGCTCCCCCCATGTGTGCTTCCCTGGCCACCTCGGCTAGTGTGTCGACCATTGCTCTGTTGCTCTCATCGTATTCTTCTCTTGGCCTCCTGCAGTTCTGTGGTGGGTTGTACATTACTGCAATTATCACCTTATGTCCCTCAGACTGGATTGTTCCTACTAAGTAGTCCCTTTCGCCCGTGCCGTCCATTCCTTCCATTTTCTCAAACCCCCACTGGTTTTTAATGAGCAGTGCAACTCCTCCTCCCCCTCTCCTCCCTCTGTCTTTCCTGAGGATTTGATATCCGGATGGAAAGATTGAATCTGTTATTATTCTGGTGAGTTTTGTTTCTGTGAGTGCTATTATGTCTGGGGATGTCTCCTTGATTCTTTCGTGCCACTCCTCATACTTATTTGTTATTCCATCTGCATTTGTATACCACACTTTCAACTTCTTTTCTAAGATTGTGGTCTGGGAGATGTATTGGGGTTGGGGAAGTGGGAGACCTGATAAGGAACTATGGGTGGTTGCTGTGGGGGTGGAGTTTGTAATGCAGTGGGTGGGGGCATTGGATGTGGCATGGGTGTTTTGGTTTAGAGTGTTTGGTTGCACTGGGGTTGACCTGGTTGGGAGGCTTCTATAGGAAGTTGTGAGGGAGGCTGTATTTGATCTTCCTGTGTCTGGGATCTCCTGTCTTCTCCATCCCCTCTCTTTCCTCCTTTCGCCTTTGTGTGTGTGTGTGTGTTGTTTTAGTTTGCCAAAAGTCAAAATTGAGTGAGGCATTCCGAAATTAATCAATAATTTCGGAATGCCTCACTCAGCGTCCTGGCTTCAAAACTTCCATAACTTCATAATGCGACTTTTGAACGGCTTCAAACTTAGTGCTACGAGATAACTATAGAATGCCTCTTCAGTTTGTGTATTTCATAATTTTCCATTTTAATTGAAAAAATGGATATTAGTTTCCATGTGGTGACTTACGCCGCACTCTGCACTGTTCCAATCGCGTGGAGCGAGGCTCATGGGGCTGGGGTTGTATAATACGAGGATACCTTTCTCGCAGCGCGCAGCAACTGAAATACACACTTTTGATACCTTTGATGAGTTTCGAGAGTTTTTTTCTATTTCCAGAGCCCCGATCTTGGGCCAGGCTCATTCTGGTGTATTACAACCCAGGAGTCCAAATGGCCTGTTATCCTGGGTGTAGAGGGAGCAAAATAAACACAGCAGAAAAACTTTTAACTTATATTATCCTTCACCAATTTAGAACAGAAGTATGTACACTATATACACTATGTACAGCAATAGGTATTAGTGCACTCCACGGTAAGCAAGGCAGAATAGGAGACACTAAAGAGCAGACCATGCTTCAACCAGCTCTAGAATGGGAATGACAAGGGCAGACAGGAGAGTGGTACCCACATAACCTCTGCGATTGCCAAAACCTTCTTCATATTGGCTGGAACCTGGGTATTGATTGAACGAAGGGGCCCCATCGTCAACCCTCAGTCACCTGGTTCGCTGGTTGGGGGAGATAGTCTGTAAATGAGGGTGTGTACATGCGCCAAATAAAAGTTAAGTACTCTTTGCATGCCACATGGTGCTTGCCTGGTCAACCAGGCTGTTGGTGCTGGTGGCCCACTGACCCACATATTCATCGCGACTAGTTGTTGTTATTTGCATAAAAAAAAGCTACAAGAACGAATGTACGTTCTTGTAGCACACACACTAGTACTACTGCACACATATTAGTTTGAGTACTAGTGTACACATACTAGCACACATGAAGTGTACACATACTACTGTACACATACTGGTATACACAGTGTACACATACTAGTACACACGCAGTGTACACCTACTGTACACGTTCTAGTACACAAGCAGTGTACCTGGAGGTTACCTGGAGGTT
>NC_091321.1:6022220-6027220 GCF_038502225.1 Cherax quadricarinatus
AAAACAGCTCCAGCGGGTATTATTCCTTCAAGTACTTGCAACTGAACCATTACACGACCACAATGTCGCATTTTCCTTGCACCGTACCGTGACCATTCATGACAAGGCAGGAATCGCAACCAGGACCAATCATTATCCCATTTCTAGGAACTAAAAGAAAACCTCCCATCCCTCACATAAAGGAATCCTCTTCTGACGGCGAGCCGATTGGTGTTTACAGTTCTCCACCTGAAAAGAAAATACATCCTATCTCTACTGTGATCCCTCCCGGCAAGGAGCTAGCTCACATAATATACAACACATTATTGTCCCAACAGCTGACATAACATAGGGCATCCCCTAGCAGTAGAGATACCATACTAATACCACTCTAATCATCATTTCCCAAGCTTCACTGGCTAGTAGTGAATGACACGGTTGGCTTGACTTGGGGCCATGCTATTGACCCAGGGAGAAGCTCTCTCCAAATCCTTGGGCAGAAATATGAAGGGGTCGACGGAGGAGGACATAGGGCCATTGCAGTATTCTTGTCATCTCACCTCCAGATCTGTCTACTGCTTCTACTAGAAGAGGGGTTAGCCAGAGCTTCTGGCCGACCCTAGCACTTCCTAAATTGGGCCATGTCTCATTGTGTGGACTTCATTGGCGTTTAGGAACGCTCATGCGGGTCCCTCTCGTTGAAAGCACAGCATCTGGGAACTTCACGACTCAGCAAGCAGCTTATCTTCACCACGACAATACTCCTCAGGCACCAAGGCCACCCTTCATCCGTCCAGCCTCACCCGTCAACTTCCACCTCTTGCATGGTGGTGGCACGAGAGCTGGCTACCGCTTTTCCTCAAGTCTCCCAGGTCTAATAATAGCCCTTTTGCTGGACCCAAACTGACTTCTTGGCACTTCTGCGTCTCCATCACTCCAGGCCAAATAGATTCCTGGAGTCTCCTTGGCAGATCCTGGCAACATCTCCACATCTCCTGTGAATAATAGTAGACGGCAGTATTGTTCTACAGGTGACTGGGGCTTATTGTTGGTGGGCAGGTCTCTAGAGTATTGAGCCGACCTGAGGGCGGGGCGAGTGGTCAGCTCCTTCCCTCAGGGTCCCATTTACTCACAACACTCCCTCCCTCCAGCAATAATTCCCTTACAAATTTCGTCTATACATTCTTGACCTTGTATTCATACCAACATTTTCCTCTACCAGCTGATGTAACCTATCTTCCTCATATACCTCGTCATTTACAGTCCTTTCATCCACCACATTAACATTAGGCATTACTATTTCCTCCTCAGACCAGAATGGCTTTAGTTTATTACAATGAACAATCCTCTCACTCTGGTCCTCAAACAACCCTTTAACCTTCACATTTACTGGTCCCATTTTCTCTAAGATGCGGTAAGGACCTTTCCACCTTGGACCGAGGGACCTACTCTGTTGAGGGGTTACTTCATCTTTATATACCATTACTAGGTTACCTTCCTTAAGTTTAAGAGGCTTCACTTGCCTGTCATAGTAGTGAGCATATTTTTCCTGCGCTCTACCAGATGCCTGGGCGGCAGTTCGCCAAGCAGTTCTCATTTTTGTTAGGACTTCTGAAGGATAGTCCTCACCGTATCTGACAACTGCTTGGTTCACCAAGCCTGCTGCAAAATGACAGTCATGCCCTGTAAATAGGAATAATGGTTGTGTCCCTATTGATTTGTGAATAGCGGTGTTTAAAGCAAATTGAACATATGGTATATATTTATCCCATTGTAATGGTTCTTTCTCTGAGAGAATGGCCAGTGTATTTTTGACTACTTGGTTCGTTCTCTCCACCATACCATTCGCCTGTGGATGATAAGCTGTCGTGAATGCTGTCATTATTTCTAAGGTGTTACAAACCTCTGCAAATACCTTGCTTTTAAACTCTGAACCTTGATCTGTTACTAATTCTCTAGGAGGTCCAAATATTGCTACGAATCTATCAAGGAGCGCCTCTGCAACAGTCTGTGGGTCTTTCTTAGGGATGGGTACAAGTGTTGTATACCGTGACAGATGGTCCACCAGCACAAGAACATACCTATTGCCTGAATAACTATTATGTAAGTCAATAAGATCTGCACCAACCCGGTCCAACGGCTCCTTAATCTCGGGAAAAGCTTGCAATTCCACATTAACCTGAGGGTTACCTTTCCTCCTTTGGCAATTACCACAACATTTTACATATTCGGTTACATAATTCAGGAGACCAGGAAAGTAGAACATTTCTTTGGCCCTCTTATAAGTCCTAAAAACACCTGGATGGCCAGCCATCTTGGATGAGTGTGCAAGCTTCAGAGCGGCCTTCCTGAGGACATTGGGTATTACTACCTGCTGTACTGACCGATCGTTCAGCTCCGTAATCCTATGTAGCACACCGTCTTTCATCTCGAATTCATCAATAGGGCGGCTTGGCTTGTGGCACGGGAGCTTCTCTCCCTCCAAATACTCAATTATCTCCTTCCACCTGTTCTCTTCCAGTTGGTACTCTCTTAATTTTTCATTGTTCACATTCTCAATATTAACATTTACATTTATTGCTGCTACATTCCTACTCAATACGTCTGGTACATGGTGTGAGGCTCCGGGCTTATAAAGAATCTGGTACGAGTGTGCTGACAGTTCGTAACCCCATCTAGACATCCTAGGACAGCGAGTTTTCTTTTTAAATATGTGCACCAATGCCCTGTGATCTGTTATTATTTTAAAATGGCGCTGAAATACATACGGTTCAAAGTATCTCACACTTTCTACCACTGCCAAGGCTTCTTTATCAGTGATGGCATACCTGACTTCCGGTCCCTTAATCTTTCTGCTAAAATACGCTACTGGGTGTGGGTTATTTTCCTTGTCTCTTTGCATTAGGCAACCTCCTATTGCAACTGCTGAAGCGTCTGTATGTATCTCAAACTCTCTGGAAAAATCAGGAACCACTAATACCGGCTCACTTGTAAGCTCAGCCTTTAATTTTTCGTGAGCCAACTCATGTTCTTCTTTCCATACAAACTTAGCTTTCTTCTTAGTTAGATCTGTCAGTGGTGCTGCTAGCTCTGCAAAACCCTTAATATGTCTTCTAAAGTATCCTGCTGCACCTAGGAACCTCCTGACTTCCCTTGCTGTTCTAGGTCTTGGCATTTCAGATATTGCCTTACACTTATCAGGGTCAGGGCGAATCCCTTCAGGGCTTACCTGAAAGCCTAGAAATTTAAAGCTAGTGGCTGCTATTATACATTTCTTTGCATTCAACTTAAATCCTGCTTTATCCAGTAGTTTTAGTGTCTCCACAAGGTTGTCTACATGTTCTGGAAATGACCGGGAGTAGACTACCACATCATCAAGATATGCCAGTGAGTGTCTACCCAACACAGGGCTGAGGATGAAGTTTATAGCTCTTTGGAAGCTAGAGGGCGCGGTTTTTAACCCGTAGGGCATTCGTTTAAATTGGTATAATCTGACCCCATCTGAGAATGCTGTCTTCTCTCTATCTTCTTCTGAAACGGGGATGGCCCAATAAGCTGACTTAGCGTCCAAAGTCGAAAAATACTTAGCTGTTCCAAATGAATCAAGAATTTCCTGGATTAGGGGCAAGGGATAACTATCAGCTATTGTTAATTCATTCACTTTCCTATAATCCACACAGAACCGATAAGAGTTATCCGGTTTCTTTACCAACACTACAGGTGAGAGCCACGGTGATGAACTCGGTTCAATTACATCGTTCTGGAGCATGGTATTACATTCCTCCCTTATTACTCTCTTAGCCTCTTCTGGGAGTCTCCATTGACGGGTTTGGACAGGTAAACTGTCACCTGTAGGTATAGTATGCTCAATCTGGGGCAGCAAGCCTATATCTCCTTCATCCATTGAAAACAACTTTGGAAAGTTCCTTAAAGCATTCTTTATTATTTCCTTCTCAGAACATTTTAAATGATTTAGATTTACATCATTAAATGTCTTTTCCCTTTTACTTTCGTTCTGGGTGGGAGCGGCAGGCGTCACTACCCTTTCTGGGAGTCTGGTATTAAGTGCTCCACATTGTTGACCTCGGCCAGGTAGCCTAACGGAGTCAGGTTCAAAAATTAAGTCTTTGGGGATAATCTCAGCTGATGTTAACCTTCTACCATTCTTGAATCTTAACGCTTTACTTGTCAGATTTATCACTGGTATTAAGATATGTCTTTTCTCAGAAACCTGGGCTAGATGATGAGGCACCAGGAAGGATTCTAGCTTCCCCGCTAATTGTAAGATACTTCCTGGCTCGACCTTCCTTCCCACTGAGCCTTTAATAAATTTGAATGTATTAGGTGGACATACCTGGTTATATAATACATGAACTGCATAATCTGCGTCTGCAGAGTTCACATTAGGTAACTGCGCTTCAAAAAGTGATTTAGATGGGGTTTTGAATAATTTATTACTCCTACTCATAGAAGCTACTATTGAGGGATGTTCTATGAATTTTATTGGAAAGGAAACCTCATCCAG
Source organism: Cherax quadricarinatus (assembly GCF_038502225.1). NCBI lineage: Eukaryota > Metazoa > Arthropoda > Malacostraca > Decapoda > Parastacidae > Cherax > Cherax quadricarinatus. The sequence continues at coordinate 6,026,725 of NC_091321.1, forward strand.
TATCAGCCGACTGGTTCCCCTTCCTTTGCCATACGACAAGAGGAAGTCAAACCTTCTGAGAAAATCCATACCTAAGAGTAAGTCCCCTGGAAACCTTACTCCAGACACTACTAAACAAGCGTGAACTTTATAACTTTCACCCAGTTCAAAGTACAGGTCCGTTTGTCCCTCGACATTAATATCATTACCATTTACAGCAGTAATATCTCTCTTAGCTTTGCTTATTTTACAACCCCTCCAGTTATTACATACATCTCGCTTAATTATTGACACCTGACTTCCCGTATCAATGAAAGCTACCAATTTTTTTCCATTTACTCTTATTTTAATCATAGGTCTTTCATCTTTGGTAACAAGGTTATCAGACCTATCTTTCTTAACCTTGTACCTTCTTCTTTCGTTAGGAACGAAAATTAGGGCAGTTGGCCCTAATATGGCCAATCCCGCCACACTCCCAGCATTGATTAGTTCTCCGAGCATTCTGTTTATTACGCCC
>NC_091321.1:6034720-6062220 GCF_038502225.1 Cherax quadricarinatus
TGGCGGCTATATATATATATATATATATATATATATATATATATATATATATATATATATATATATATATATATATATATATATGAAGAGAAGGCAGCAGGAGCATAGCTGAACTCTTGTAAATATAAATAGGTAATCACAACACCTCCAGCCTCAGGCCACTCAACCACAACCTCCACCACCATTCCCACCCCCGACCACCACCCCCACTTTCCATCAGGACCATCCACCCCTACCATCCACCCCGACCATTCACCCCGGCCATCCACCCCGACCATCCATCCCGGCCATCCACCCCGACCATCCACCCCGACCATCCACCCCGGCCATCCACCCCGACCATTCACCCCGACCATTCACCCCGACCATTCACCCCGACCATTCACCCCGACCATCCACCCCGACCATCCACCCCGACCATCCACCCCGACCATCCACCGCCACCCCCACTGTCCATAAGGACCTCCACCCCGACCATCACCTACCCACATTATCCCAAGAACAATAAAGAACAAGGAACATCATCAGACTGACAGGAATAACAAAAGGGAGGAGTGGAATAAATCAGAGGGAGATAGCGAAAGAGGAGAGGGAAGAGGAGGAAGAATAGGAGGAGGAAGAAGAGGAGGAGGAGGAAGAGGAGGAGGAGGAGGAAGAGGAGGAGGAGGAGGAAGAGCGCCACTGTGGTCTCCGGGGAAAGCACTTGACATTTGTCATCTAATTCGAGAGCATTTTAGTCTGCCCGAGAGAGAGGAATTTTACGGCCTCGTTTTTCTCTCTTTCCAGCCAAAGAAAATGGGAGAGAAATTGGCTGAATGAGTTACGATGAGGGATCTGGCGATGGGCAGGGAGGAGGAGGGAGAGAAAAAGTGTGTGTAAAGGAGGGAGAAGGAGAAAGTGAGAGATGGAGCTAACGACGAAAAGAGGCGGAAGGGAGAAATAGAATAGGGAAAAGTGAAGGGTTAATTATGTTGAATGGAGATGGAGAGAGAGTAAGAAACAGGGGAGTAAGTATAACATGGAAAATGAAGAACCAAGGGGAAATGAAAAGTAAGAAAATTAAAGATTTGCCTGGAAGAGTGTACAAAAAAGGCATAGAAAAAAAGATATAAAAATTAAAAAACATTAAGGAATCAAAACGTGCAGGAAACAGAAACAGCAACAACCTTAATGAGGAGAACACGTGGGTTGGATCTCCAGTCCGGGGGTAAACGTCACCCCCAAGGTGCCGCTGCCCACCTAGTTTACCTGAAGTCACTTCCAGAGGTCACAGCCATTTCCCCCCCCCCTCCCAACATCCGCGGCTCACCATGACGCGGGGCAGAACAGCATGGGTTCGAACCCTCGGCTAATACGATATATACTGTTTGTAAAGGCTAGTACACCAAACGGGGAGTAGAATGAAATCAAGTCTGAGGCACCCACACCATCGTATGTCCTCGGGTCACGGTACAACACCTAGCTCTGCTGGGTACGTGATCTTCGTAGGATTGAGTGGTCCTGTGGGTTAGAGCGTCGTGTGATTTTCGCTCACCATGAGGTGGGCCAAAACAACATGGGTTCGAACCCTCGGCTATTCGCAGTGTTGTTATTGGATATATGGCTCTGGTGGCCTGGTGGGGGCTCTGGTGGCCTGGTGGTTAACGCTCTCGCTTCACACGGTGAGGGCCTGGGTTCGATTCCCAGCCAGAGTAGAAACATTGGACGTGTTTCTTTCCACCTGTTGTCTATGTTCCCCATCAGTAAAATGGGTACCTGGGTGTTAGTCGACTGGTGTGGGTCGCATCCTGGGACACTGACCTAAGGAGGCCTGGTCACAGACCGGGCCGCGGGGGCGTTGACCCCCGGAACTCTCTCCAGATAAACTCCAGAATATAATAATTCGCAAACAGGCGAAATTATTTACAATGTCTCGACGTCTCTTTCGTTGTCCACTGCATGTGGCAGGATTTGATGAAATAACTTTGAAAACAAGCCTGGTGGCTCGGGGTATGGGGTAACATCGTCTAGCTTCGGCTAGGCACCCATACTTATCTGAGGTCTGACTCCGTGGTAAAGTACTGTGGACTCTAATACAGAGTTTGCAGGTTCGAGTCCTGCTGTGGACGTAGAGACAATGCTTATATATATATATATATATATATATATATATATATATATATATATATATATATATATATATATATATATATTCGTGCTGAATAGGTAAAACTGGTCAATTAGCAAGAACTCATTTAATAAAATTAAGTCCTTTCTAAAATTTTCTCTTAATAATTTTGTACCAAAAGAACCTTAAAAAACTTACCTAACCTTATTATAACAAGAGCAATTTAATTTAGCCTAACCCAACTAAATATATTTTAGATATGTTTACAATAATTTAGTAATAAACAAACACAGTGAAATATATATTTTTTTTTCGTTAGGTTCAGAATGATTTTTTTTTTAATTATTTCATACACAAATTTTAGCTTGCCTTATTCGGCAAGAATAACATTACTATTTAAGCCAAAATCGCGTTTTGCCTATTCGGGACGAGACACACACACACACACACACACACACACACACACACACACACACACTTGACATAAAATTCGGTGTATGCAACCTGTGAAAATGTGGTGAGGAAGTCTGAGAAATAAATCTCGTCCCGGAATACCCTCCAGGTAGACTCCAGGTAGTGCAAAGGTAACCTCGGGATATATTGACTCAGACACACTAAGTATACACAACAAACCTTCATTTGGACGACGTTTCGCTCTAGATATTTTCTTTCCTCCACGTTTTTTCCAAAGGCTTTTTTCCATGACTTGAGAAACAGTTCATCACTGAGTGGAGTGAATAACGTCATCAATATTAGAATCGAATCCGTATATCTGTAGCAGTTCTCAGATGACTTATAAAACATGTGTTGTTGGATGGAGGTTTACTGTATTGCGGAGGTTTATCAGGCTTGGACAGCCTGATAAATCTATGTAGCAGCGCAGGATGTCGACTGCTTCATACCCGAGGATTCTTGGCACTTCCCAACACTGTCTTTGTATCGGTATATTGACTCTCGGGAAGAGTCACTATACCGGTTAAACTGTTTACTGGGGTGTGTTTACTGGTGTGTATATTGGGGTGTTTACTGGGGTGAGCTTACTGGGTTGTGTCTACCGGGTTGTGTGCACTGGGATGTTTTTACCAGGTTGTGTTTACCGGGGTGTGTTTACTGGGCGGGTTACCGGGGTGTGTGTACTGGGGTGTGTTTACTGGGGGGTGTTTACCGGGATGTGTTTATTGGGCGTTTAGTGTTTTTACGAGTGGCGTACCTACTGGAGTGTGTTTACTGGGGTGTGTTTACCGGGGGGGGGATGTTTACCGGGGTGTGTTTACCTGGGTGTATCTACTGGGGTGTGTTTACTCACCCGACACTCTTCGTGGAAGTACATTTACTCCTGCAGAGTTCAAGACGTTATTGCTGTATATTCACTCAGGGGATGAGTGGACCTATCAAATACTATCTTAATGGCAATAAATTCACTCATGGAATGAGTGGCACTACCCAGTGGTTCTTTATGAGGGAATGTTGACTCTCGCCATGAGTATCTCTGGCCAAATAAATTTGTCCCCTCAGAGCTTTATCGGTGAATCAAAACAAAATGGGTGCATGTACATAAACGCTGGCATACGTGTTGACTCACAATTACACATCCATCAGGAGCTGTGACTCGACCCTTGCAACCACAACTAGGTGAGTACACACACACACACACACACACACACACACACACACACACACACACACACACACACACACACTTAAAATTTTATCTTCATTCACATCTTCAGCAATTATTTTGTCTTTTTTTTTTCCAAAATAACACCAAACTGAAAATGAACTAATTCCGCGGCCTTCTTTTTCTCCCGGGATTAGCGTAAGTTACGACAGAAGTACAGAAGTTGTCCTCGTCCGTCAGCGCGACCTCGACTCTCCGTCTTTCCCAGGGCAAGTCAGGCGGTATTAGGTCTTATCTCCACCACTTTATTGGCGTGTGTCCCAGCTCCTTTTTCGGGTGCCGTGGTGATGCACACATCAAGTGGAGCGTCAACTGCTTCAAGCACCCCGAGACTCTGAGCCAAGAATAACCAACGCAAGACATTACGCTTCAATCATCTTGTTGATGCGAAATGGAGACAATCTCTCTCTCTCTCTCTCTCTCTCTCTCTCTCTCTCTCTCTCTCTCTCTCTCTCTCTCTCTCTCTCTCTCTCTCTCTTTCCGCCCGACGACCTCTGATGGAGGTACATTGGTGCAATTTTCGTTTGGGTGGAATGGACTTGTTTGAAAAACATACGGGCGTCTTCGGGAGGAGTACGAGGCTGAAACAGTGTAAAGAGGGAGCTGCGTCTGGATAGATCTAGCAGCATGAGGTACGAACAGTGAGTGATTAGAGCAGAGTGAGGTGGAAAGTGTGTGAGGTTAGAGCGGAATGAGGTGGAAAGTATGCGAGGTTAGCGAAGAATGAGGTGGAAAGTGTGTTAAGTTAGAGCAGTTTTAGGTACAAACGGTGTGTGATATTAGAGCAGTGGGAGGTAGGTAAGGCTGAGCCAGCACGAGCAAAGTTAGGCCACTATGAGGGAGGTTAGAGCAGCATCGGTGAAGTTGAAGCAGTACAAGTGAGGAGGCTGGGCAGAATGCGAGATGAAGGGGTAAAAGAAATACCTGCAGGGGCCTAGCCTGTAAGGCACGGCCTGTATTGCTCGGCCTGTAGGACACGGCCTGCATTGCTCGGCCTGTAAGGCACGGCCTGTATTGCTCGGCCTGTAAGGCACGGCCTGTATTGCACGGCATGTAGGATGCGAGGTGCAGCGTGATGAGGTTTATCCTATAAAAAACAGCCTGACCATGGCATGCCACACCACAATAGAGATTTATTGAGACACTTTTGGTCTGGGGCGTTCTTCTCGTTGAGCCAGTTTAAAAGAAACAATTTTGATGTGCAAGTGACGACTGCAACATGCAAGACGGGGTATGTACAACAAGAGGTGTGTGTGTGTATATATATATATATGTAGTAAGAGGTATTTATATACACTGAGAGGTGTGTGTGTATATATGCTGAGAGGTTAGTATATTTAAGAGGACTGTATCTGCACCAAGAGATGTATTTACACCGAAAAGAGAGTATATCGACTGAGCTGCGTATATATGTATAGATGTATCTAAAAGTTCATCTCTTTAGAGACACGTCCAAATAAACAATACAAGAAAATGGCAAACAGCTGCTGGTTAATGATGAGTTGTCTGAAATCTTGAGGCTGTACCCGAACTTAGCACCGGCCGCAACGGTGAACTGTTTTGTGAGGAAAGTGTAATCTACAGAATGCCCAATATTTGCATTGTATTGGAAGGTTTTCTTGCGGGTGCACGAATTAGCCGCTCAGGAAGATTAGATTTTTGCCGCCGAAGTGGCTAGTTTATTGTGCATCCTATATCCATCTCTATCTTTTGTGTTTGACTTTGTAAATGGTCCAAGACGGACCGAAACGTCGTCGTAAGCTTCTCTCTTCAAGGTGCGAGATTTTTGTGCATTGTTCCAGCTACAGTATTGTGCCTTCTCTTCTACCATCCTGTGGACGGTAGCGCAAGAGCATACGGATACACTAAACGCCAGATTGTGCGTTTGTCGATAGTTTTTATTTAAAAAAAAATAAATACTCCCCGTATTTCTTTCACTCCTTTCCCCTCAATCTCCTGACCTCCCACACGAGAGACCCCGCCCCATTCCCACCCCCTCCCAAGAAAGGGGTCACTCTCCCCTCCCCACTCTCACTGCTCCATCCCAAACGACCCCACCAAGGCTTGTGTTGTTGACAAATGCTCGGGGCGGCCGGTGCTGTTCTTCCACAGTTTGTCAATTTTGGAACCCTCAGTATTTTATAGTTTTTAACAGTGAGGGTGGACGTGGAGGGAAGAATGAAAGGAAACAGGGATGGAGTGAATGACAGAGAGAAAGAGTGAAGGACACATGTAGGAAGATAACATTGGGACGGAGGGAGATAAAAGACTAAAAGAAGAGAAAGACATTAAAGTAGGGAGTGAGGGGTGAAAAGGGAAATAGGTACAGAGATGGGAAACAAGAGAGGGAGCAAGGAAAGAAAAGATGCAAAATAAGAGGGATAGAGGGAGTTCAAGATGAATATTTTATAATTGTTATTGTCGTTTATGAGTTGTTGTGGTTGCCAAGATGTTCATTACTGTTTAATATGTCTGTACTCACCGAGTTCTTTTCGCTGGGCTTGAATCTCGGCTCTTGGTCAGTGCCTGACTAGCCGGGCTGTGGTTCGTACGTTGGAATACGCGCGGCCAGCAAAGAGCCTGGCTGATCAGACCCTGATCCACCGCGAGGTATAGTCAAGGACTGGGCCGCGGGGGCATTGACCCCCGCAACACCCTTCACATAGAATCTGGTTAGTTGAAAGTTATGAAGTGATTTGTGTTCTTTTGGGAGGTAGACTCCAGGTAGGGCATTGATATCTGTTCCTAAATCTGTGTGGAGTTTACTTCCATCACCTGCCTTTCGCAATGGCTACCTAATAATAATATTAATTAATAATAATCTTTATTTCTACAAGTACATGGTAGTGTATACAGACCTAGCTGACAACAGTGACATACTATGTAGAAAGCCCCTTGTTATGCAGAGCATTTCTGGGGAATTAGGTTAATTTTGTTCAACAGTCACCCACCCTGCATAAGGGGAATTATCAATAGATCCCTGGTTGTCTTCAAGAGGGAGCTGGACAGATACTTAAAGTCGGTACGAACCACAGCCGGGCTGTGGTTCGTGCGTTGGACTACCTGCGGGCAGCAGTAACAGCCTCGTTCATCAGGCCTGGTCATGGACCGGGCCGCGGGGGCGTTGATCCCCAGAATACCCTCCAGGTAGACTGCAAGTAGTATGCGACCCACACCAGTCGGCTAACACTCGGGTATCTACTTGCTGCTAGGTGAGCAGGGACAGCCCGATGTTTCCACCCGTACCGGGGATCGAACCACGAACCTCAGCGTGTGAGCTGAGTGTGCTACCAACCGAGCTACGGCACACCTGCTACCTGGAGGTCGTTCCAAGGGTCAACGCCCCCGCTTTGACCTAGTCTTTGACCAGGCTCGACCATAGCCGATATAAACCAAGTCTTCCTCGTTGACCATACAACAGTACGATGGTCAACGAGGACAAGTTTCATTTACCACCTTACGGAAAACATAAAGGATGTTTTCCTGGCCGTAAGATTCATTAATTATTCAGTAATGAAGGTATTCAGAAAGGGAGACGCAAGTTACAGTTAACATGGCTTCAAGGGAATCCAAATTTCACATTTCACGCGTAAAACAGATGTACAGATGGACAGATACCTAAAGTCGGTGCCGGATCAGCCGGGCTGTGGCTCGTACGTCGGACTGCGTGCGGCCAGCAGTAACAGCCTAGTTGATCAGGCCCTGATCCATCGGGAGGCCTGGTCGTGGACCGGGCCGCGGGGGCGTTGATCCCCGGAATAACCTCCAGGTAACATCTTCATACTTGAAGTTCTTTCTGGGCCGTTGTCGAATATTACTAACGTTTGCAGCTAAGCTGCAGAGGATTTTGGTGGTTATCAGAGCCATTCCAGGATGCTGGACGGTTGTGATGTTATAATCATGGGGAAGCGCTAAACCCGTAGGATTATACAGTGCATGTTGGGGGGATGGAAGGTATTTAGGCTCAATTCTGGGAACTGGAGCACAAATCCAACTCCCTAGATCAAGAGCCCCTCACCAGCATCAAGGAACCTCCCTTGAGGGGACGACTGTGATAGCTTCCAGACCCTGTATTGACTAAAGTTTCCTAGAATCTTGTCTTAGTTACCGTACACCAGCATTGAAAATTTGAAGCCGATCGAATGAGGCGTTTATTAATTACCCTCACAATCGGAGAAACATTATTAGGACAAATCTCCCAAAAAATAAGCAACAAATTTAATTAAGAATTATGGGATGTAATCTACTGGTAAATTACAGAATTACGTTTAAGTATTATTGTAATTCCTCAACGTTATTTTTCTTATTATTCTCCCTAACCACAGAATATGAAATGGAAATTTTTAGCCATACAGAAGTTCTCTCTCTCTCTCTCTCTCTCTCTCTCTCTCTCTCTCTCTCTCTCTCTCTCTCTCTCTCTCTCTCTCTCTCTCTCTCTCTCTCTCTCCTCCCTTTATGTATCCTCATTCACAGTTTTATTTAGTTTTATATTCCACTTGTCTTCTGTCCACCCTTCTAAATTTCTCTCCAGTCATATTTCTTCATTATCACTCTCGTCTTTGTCTCCTTTCCTTTTCTGTTTACCCATTTTTTCTACCATTAAACTCTTGTCTGGCGTCTCCCTACCCGACACTTCATTCCCATGATGGTGATGTCAGAGTGAAGGCGCTGATGGCTGCCCGTCTTGTGGTATAAAAACATTGTTGTTTTTCTAGTTTTTCTTGTTGTATTTTTGTTTCCTTGTTTTGTTGTTGTTCCTCTTCGTCATACAGCCTCGTGAGACTGGGAGGTAACCAGGTGTGTTCCAGGGGAGTAGTGCCAGTTACCTGGATCAAGAGCCCTTCAACAGCATCAAGGGTGAGACCAAGTACACTGCACTGATGGAGGTGTGGTGGCAGGACGTCCAGGGCAGTGGTGCATACTCTACTGCTTCCTTACTGATCTTCCAGTATTCTACCTTCTGTTCTTCCTTGTGTTCTCACCTCTAAGTTCTTCCTCATACCCTCCTTTTCTCTCTTTTACCTCCCGTGCTCTCTTCTGCTGCCTCTCTTCTTTCATATTCCTCTTTACACTTCCATTTTATTAGTCTCTTCCCTCTCCCCTCCCGCTCCCACTCTTGCCTCTCCCACTCTCGCCTCTCCAGAAAAATGACAGGGATGCCAAGCCCATGATGACACTCTTCAGGTCACTTGTTCTATCTAGGCTGGAATATTGCTGCACACTAACAGCACCTTTCAAGGCAGGTGAAATTGCTGACCTAGAAAATGTACAGAGAACCTTCACGGCGCGCATAACGGAGATAAAACACCTCAATTACTGGGAGCGCTTGCGGTTCCTGAACCTGTATTCCCTGGAACGCAGGCGGGAGAGATACATGATTATATACACCTGGAAAATCCTAGAGGGACTAGTACCAAACTTGCACACGAAAATCACTCACTACGAAAGCAAAAGACTTGTCAGACGATGCAACATCCCCCCAATGAAAAGCAGGGGTGTCACTAGCACGTTAAGAGACCATACAATAAGTGTCAGGGGCCCGAGACTGTTCAACTGCCTCCCAGCATACATAAGGGGGATTACCAACAGACCCCTGGCAGTCTTCAAGCTGGCGCTGGACAAGCACCTAAAGTCGGTACCTGACCAGCCGGGCTGTGGCTCGTACGTTGGTTTGTGTGCAGCCAGCAGTAACAGCCTGGTTGATCAGGCTCTGATCCACCAGGAGGCCTGGTCACAGACCGGGCCACGGGGGCGTTGACCCCCGGAACTCTCTCCAGGTAAACTCTCTCACTCTCCCCTCTCCCACTCTCCCTCACATTCATATATCGTCCGGGACGACTTTCCTCCCCTCGCTCCACTTCTTTAAAAAAAGTTACCCAATGGAGCTTAAAATATTATAATAGATTAGTGCCCCCTTCCTCCCCTCCCTCCCCTTCCTCCCCTTCCTCCCCTCCCTCACCTACTTCCCCTTCCTCCCCTCCCTCACCTACGTCCCCTACCTCCCCTCCCTCACCTCCTTCCCCTTCCTCCCCTCCCTCACCTACTTCCCCTTCCTCCCCTCCCTCCCCTTCCTCCCTTCCCCCGTCCCTTCCCCCTCCCTGTGTATTTCTGTATAATATATATATATATATATATATATATATATATATATATATATATATATATATATATATATATATATATATATATATATATATGTCGTGCCGAATAGGTAGAACTTGCGATCTTGGCTTAAATAGCAACGCTCATCTTGCCATATAGGACAAGTGAAAATTTGTGTATGCAATAATTTCGCCAAAATCATTCTGAACCTAACGAAAAAAATATATTTCACTGTGTTTGTTTAGTATTAAATTATTGTAAACAAATCTAAAATATATTTAGTTGGGTTAGGCTAAAATAAATTGTTCTTGTTATGATAAGGTTAGGTAAGTTTTCTAAGTTCCTTTTGGTGCAAAATTATAAATTTTTACATCAACATTAATGAAAAAAATATATCTTTAAACGTATAAGAGAAAATTTTAGAAAGGACTTAATTTTAAATGAGTTCTTGCTAATTGACCAGTTTTACATATTCGGCACGACATATATATATATATATATATATATATATATATATATATATATATATATATATATATATATATATATATATATATAATATGTCGTGCCGAATAGGTAAAACTTGCGAGTTTGGCTTAAATAACAACACTCTTCTTGCCGAATAAAGCAAGCAAAAATTTGTGTGTTCTATAATTTCCAAAAAATCATTTTGAACCTAATGAAAAAAAATATATATCATTGTTTTTGTTTATTATGAAATTACTGTAAACTTATCCAAAATATATTTAGTTGGATTAGGCTAAATTAAATTGAGTTTGTTATAATAAGGTTAGGTAAGTTTTCTAAGGTTCTTTTGGTATGTTGTAAATAGCGTACTAAAAATATCTAGCCAATACAGAACTCGCAGCAGTACTTTAAGGTTGGAAAAATTCCGATTCAGGAAGGATATAGGAAATTAGTGGTTTGTTCATAGTTATGGATGGGTGGAACAAACTCCCGAGTACCATCATAGAAGCTAAAACGTTGTGTTGTTTTAAAAATAGGTTAGATAAATACATGAGTAGGTGTGAGTTGGACCTGACTAGCTTGTGCTAATAGGTCTGATGCCGTGCTCTTAAGTGGATGTGACCTGACCTGACTAGGTTGGATCATTGGCTTAAGCCGGCGGGCGACTTGGACCTGCCTCATATGGGCCAGTAGGCCTGTTGCAGTGTTCCTTCTTTCTTAGGTTCCTTATATATATATATATATATGCAAAACAACCACTCTGAAAGAATAGAGAAATTCCAAGCGCTTTCGTGACTACTCACATTATCATAGTTCCTTGATAATGTGAGTAGTCACGAAAGCGCTTGGAATTTCTCTATTCTTTCAGAGTGGTTGTTTTGCATATTTTGAAATCACCTGTTTACTGTGATCTTATTGCATATATATATATATATATATATATATATATATATATATATATATATATATATATATATATATATATATATATATATATATATATATATATATGCGATACAAGATGCAAATCAACCACGGGGGGGAGTTGAATGATAGCTCTAGGCCTTTCGTGTTGCAATCAACACATAGCTGCAGAAAGGATGAAATCCGAGCCAAAGTGCTCTGAACGTATTTGGTCAGATTTCATCCTCTTTTCTGCAACGTTGCAGGTTCCTGTTGATGTGTTGATTGCAATACGAAAGCCTTAGAGGTATCATTAAACTCCTCGTTATATTTACGGGGAGTAGCGCCAAACTCGTACGAGCAGTGTGGGAGGGGACGGGGAGGTCTTGTGAGCTACGTATCCATTTGTCTCCACCAAGTGTCATGTGGGATGGTGTAGTAGCCGCACACTGCGGTGTTCCGCTATGTAGCCGTCAGTGTAGCCGCACACTGTGGTGGTCCGCAGTGTAGCCGCACACTGTGGTGGTCCGCAGTGTAGCCGCACACTGTGGTGGTCCGCAGTGTAGCCGCACACTGTGGTGGTCCGCAGTGTAGCCGCACACTGTGGTGCTCCGCAGTGTAGCCGCACACTGTGGTGGTCCGCAGTGTAGCCGCAAACTGTGGTGGTCCGCAGTGTAGCCGCACTCTGTGGTGGTCCGCTGTGTAGCCATCAGTGTAGCCGCACACTGGTGGTCCGCATTGTAGCCGCACACTGTGGTGGTCCGCAGTGTAGCCGCACACTGTGGTGGTCCGCAGTGTAGCCGCACACTGTGGTGGTCCGCAGTGTAGCCGCACACTGTGGTGGTCCGCAGTGTAGCCGCACACTGTGGTGGTCCGCAGTGTAGCCGCACACTGTGGTGGTCCGCAGTGTAGCCATCAGTGTAGCCGCACACTGTAATGTCCGCAGTGTAGCCGCACACTGTGGTGGTCCGCAGTGTAGCCGCACACTGTGGTGGTCCGCAGTGTAGCCGCACACTGTGGTGGTCCGCAGTGTAGCCGCACACTGTGGTGGTCCGCAGTGTAGCCGCACACTGTGGTGGTCCGCAGTGTAGCCGCACACTGTGGTGGTCCGCAGTGTAGCCGCACACTGTGGTGGTCCGCAGTGTAGCCATCAGTGTAGCCGCACACTGTGGTGGTCCGCAGTGTAGCCGCACACTGTGGTGGTCCGCAGTGTAGCCATCAGTGTAGCCGCACACTGTGGTGGTCCGCAGTGTAGCCATCAGTGTAGCCGCACACTGTGGTGGTCCGCAGTGTAGCCATCAGTGTAGCCGCACACTGTGGTGGTCCGCAGTGTAGCCATTAGTGTAGCCGCACACTGGTGGTCCGCAGTGTAGCCGCACACTGTGGTGGTCCGCAGTGTAGCCATCAGTGTAGCCGCACACTGGTGGTCCGCAGTGTAGCCGCACTCTGTGGTGGTCCGCTGTGTAGCCATCAGTGTAGCCGCACACTGGTGGTCCGCATTGTAGCCGCACACTGTGGTGGTCCGCAGTGTAGCCGCACACTGTGGTGGTCCGCAGTGTAGCCGCACACTGTGGTGGTCCGCAGTGTAGCCGCACACTGTGGTGGTCCGCAGTGTAGCCGCACACTGTGGTGGTCCGCAGTGTAGCCGCACACTGTGGTGGTCCGCAGTGTAGCCGCACACTGTGGTGGTCCGCAGTGTAGCCGCACACTGTGGTGGTCCGCAGTGTAGCCACACACTGTGGTGGTCCGCAGTGTAGCCGCACACTGTGGTGGTCCGCAGTGTAGCCGCACACTGTGGTGGTCCGCAGTGTAGCCGCACACTGTGGTGGTCCGCAGTGTAGCCGCACACTGTGGTGGTCCGCAGTGTAGCCGCACACTGTGGTGGTCCGCAGTGTAGCCGCACACTGTGGTGGTCCGCTGTGTAGCCATCAGTGTAGTTGCACACTGGTGGTCCACAGTGTAGCCGCACACTGGTGGTCCACAGTGTAGCCGCACACTGTGGTGGTCCGCAGTGTAGCCGCACACTGTGGTGGTCCGCAGTGTAGCCGCACACTGGTGGTCCGCTGTGTAGCCATTAGTGTAGCCGCATACTGGTGGTCTGCAGTGTAGCCGCACACTGTGGTGGTCCGCAGTGTAGCCATCAGTGTAGCCGCACACTGGTGGTCCGCTGTGTAGCCATTAGTGTAGCCGCATACTGGTGGTCCGCAGTGTAGCCGCACACTGGTGGTCCACAGTGTAGCCATCAGTGTAGCCGCATACTGGTGGTCCGCAGTGTAGCCATCAGTGTAGCTGCATACTGGTGGTCCGCAGTGTAGCCACACACTGGTGGTCCGCAGTGTAGCCATCAGTGTAGCCGCATACTGGTGGTCCGCAGTGTAGCCGCATACTGGTGGTCCGCAGTGTAGCCATCAGTGTAGCCGCATACTGGTGGTCCGCAGTGTAGCCGCACACTGTGGTGGTCCGCAGTGTAGCCGCACACTGGTGGTCCGCTGTGTAGCCATCAGTGTAGCCGCATACTGGTGGTCCGCAGTGTAGCCGCACACTGTGGTGGTCTGCAGTGTAGCCGCACACTGTGGTGGTCTGCAGTGTAGCCGCACACTGGTGGTCCGCTGTGTAGCCATCAGTGTAGCCGCACACTGTGGTGGTCCGCAGTGTAGCCATCAGTGTAGCCGCATACTGGTGGTCCGCAGTGTAGCCGCACACTGTGGTGGTCCGCAGTGTAGCCGCACACTGGTGGTCCTCTGTGTAGCCATCAGTGTAGCCGCACACTGTGGTGGTCCGCAGTGTAGCCATCAGTGTAGCCGCACACTGTGGTGGTCTGCAGTGTAGCCGCACACTGTGGTGGTCCGCAGTGTAGCCATCAGTGTAGCCGCACACTGTGGTGGTCCGCAGTGTAGCCATCAGTGTAGCCCCACACTGGTGGTCCGCATTGTAGCCGCACACTGTGGTGGTCCGCAGTGTAGCCACACACTGTGGTGGTCCGCAGTGTAGCCGCACACTGTGGTGGTCCGCAGTGTAGCCGCACACTGTGGTGGTCCGCAGTGTAGCCGCACACTGTGGTGGTCCGCAGTGTAGCCGCACACTGTGGTGGTCTGCAGTGTAGCCGCACACTGTGGTGGTCCGCAGTGTAGCCGCACACTGTGGTGGTCCGCAGTGTAGCCGCACACTGTGGTGGTCCGCAGTGTAGCCGCACACTGTGGTGGTCCGCTGTGTAGCCATCAGTGTAGTTGCACACTGGTGGTCCACAGTGTAGCCGCACACTGTGGTGGTCCGCAGTGTAGCCGCACACTGTGGTGGTCCGCAGTGTAGCCGCACACTGGTGGTCCGCTGTGTAGCCATTAGTGTAGCCGCATACTGGTGGTCCGCAGTGTAGCCGCACACTGTGGTGGTCCGCAGTGTAGCCATCAGTGTAGCCGCACACTGGTGGTCCGCTGTGTAGCCATTAGTGTAGCCGCATACTGGTGGTCCGCAGTGTAGCCGCACACTGGTGGTCCGCAGTGTAGCCATCAGTGTAGCCACATACTGGTGGTCCGCAGTGTAGCCATCAGTGTAGCCGCATACTGGTGGTCCGCAGTGTAGCCGCACACTGGTGGTCCGCAGTGTAGCCATCAGTGTAGCCGCATACTGGTGGTTCGCAGTGTAGCCGCATACTGGTGGTCCGCAGTGTAGCCATCAGTGTAGCCGCATACTGGTGGTCCGCAGTGTAGCCGCACACTGTGGTGGTCCGCAGTGTAGCTGCACACTGGTGGTCCGCTGTGTAGCCATCAGTGTAGCCGCATACTGGTGGTCCGCAGTGTAGCCGCACACTGTGGTGGTCCGCAGTGTAGCCGCACACTGGTGGTCCGCTGTGTAGCCATCAGTGTAGCCGCACACTGTGGTGGTCCGCAGTGTAGCCGCACACTGTGGTGGTCCGCAGTGTAGCCGCACACTGGTGGTCCGCTGTGTAGCCATCAGTGTAGCCGCACACTGTGGTGGTCCGCAGTGTAGCCATCAGTGTAGCCGCATACTGGTGGTCCGCAGTGTAGCCGCACACTGTGGTGGTCCGCAGTGTAGCCGCACACTGGTGGTCCGCTGTGTAGCCATCAGTGTAGCCGCACACTGTGGTGGTCCGCAGTGTAGCCGCACACTGTGGTGGTCCGCAGTGTAGCCATCAGTGTAGCCGCACACTGTGGTGGTCCGCAGTGTAGCCGCACACTGTGGTGGTCCGCAGTGTAGCCGCACACTGTGGTGGTCCGCAGTGTAGCCATCAGTGTAGCCGCACACTGTGGTGGTCCGCAGTGTAGCCTTCAGTGTAGCCGCACACTGTGGTGGTCCGCTGTGTAGCCATCAGTGTAGCCGCACACTGTGGTGGTCCGCTGTGTAGTCATCAGTGTAGCCGCACACTGGTGGTCCGCAGTGTAGCCGCACACTGTGGTGGTCCGCAGTGTAGCCATCAGTGTAGCCGCACACTGTGGTGGTCCGCAGTGTAGCCGCACACTGGTGGTCCGCAGTGTAGCCGCACACTGTGGTGGTCCGCAGTGTAGCCGCACACTGTGGTGGTCCGCAGTGTAGCCGCACACTGTGGTGGTCCGCAGTGTAGCCGCACACTGTGGTGGTCCGCAGTGTAGCCGCACACTGTGGTGGTCCGCAGTGTAGCCGCACACTGGTGGTCCGCAGTGTAGCCGCACACTGTGGTGGTCCGCAGTGTAGCCGCACACTGTGGTGGTCCGCAGTGTAGCCGCACACTGGTGGTCCGCAGTGTAGCCGCACACTGGTGGTCCGCTGTGTAGCCATCAGTGTAGCCGCACACTGTGGTGGTCCGCAGTGTAGCCATCAGTGTAGCCGCACACTGGTGGTCCGCAGTGTAGCCGCACACTGTGGTGGTCCGCAGTGTAGCCATCAGTGTAGCCGCACACTGTGGTGGTCCGCAGTGTAGCCGCACACTGTGGGGGTCCGCAGTGTAGCCGCACACTGTGGTGGTCCGCAGTGTAGCCATCAGTGTAGCCGCACACTGTGGTGGTCCGCAGTGTAGCCATCAGTGTAGCCGCACACTGTGGTGGTCCGCAGTGTAGCCGCACACTGTGGTGGTCCGCAGTGTAGCCATCAGTGTAGCCACACACTGGTGGTCCGCAGTGTAGCCGCACACTGTGGTGGTTCGCAGTGTAGCCATCAGTGTAGCCGCACACTGGTGGTCCGCAGTGTAGCCGCACACTGTGGTGGTCCGCAGTGTAGCCATCAGTGTAGCCGCACACTGGTGGTCCGCAGTGTAGCCATCAGTGTAGCCGCACACTGTGGTGGTCCGCAGTGTAGCCGCACAGTGGTGGTCCGCAGTGTAGCCATCAGTGTAGCCGCACACTGTGGTGGTCCGCAGTGTAGCCGCACACTGGTGGTCCGCAGTGTAGCCGCACACTGGTGGTCCACAGTGTAGCCGCACACTGGTGGTCCGCAGTGTAGCCGCACACTGGTCGTCCGCAGTGTAGCCGCACACTGGTCGTCCGCAGTGTAGCCGCACACTGGTCGTCCGCAGTGTAGCCGCACACTGGTCGTCCGCAGTGTAGCCACACACACCCTAGCTGTTCACAATTTTATTTACTAATAAATTTATTTATTTCATCTCTTCCGCACGCTATCCACACAGCACTTAGCACTCGGCTTTTCCTCTTTGCCCGGCCCTTTCCTCACCCTCTTCCACAGCGCCATTCCTTTCCCATCTCTCCCATCCATCCCTACCTTTCCAAAGCTTGATCACATTCCCCTCCCCATCTACCAAACAACCGTTCTCTCCCTTTTGTGTGTAAGAAATGAGGGAAAATTGCCTTTTTTTTACTTTATTGCGGTAAAACCTCCCTTATCCTTACCGTCCCTTCCCTTGCTCCCGTTCGTTCCCCTTTCACCGACCGTTTTCCCTTCCCTTGCCCCTTCTCGATTTCCCCAATATTTACCTTCGAAATTATTCCTCTGATGACTCCCATCACCCGGCGAAGGACGGATAAAGGACTCTAGTACCTCCGTTGTATTAAAAATACGCTAACACACTGCACATTAAAGTCCAAATGTCTAACAGTGACTATGTTACTTTCCACGCACTGTTGTTTTGGCAGCTGATGTGTGCATCCCTGAAATTCCCTGTTATTTCTTTATAACTATAGAATAACAAATAGAGAGGCAGTGGCAGAGATGAACTTCATTCAGATCTTTCTCTTTTGCGAGGCTTCTTCACTAGATACGCGGAGATAAGACCATAAGAGAGGAGGAACACTGCAGCAGGTCTACTAGCCCATATTTGGCAAGTCCTTGTCAAACCCAAACCCACTAACAAAAATATTCGCCCAACCCATTATCAGTGTTACACTAGGAATAATAAGCTTTGATAACTCTATCACCTTACGTGCAACTCCCACTCAAATCTAACCCCTCTCACTTGTGTATTTATCTAACCTAAATTTGAAGCTACCCAAGCTTTTAGCTTCAATGACCCTACTAGATAGACTGTTCCACTCATTGACTACTCTGTTACGAAAACAATACTTTCCTATATCCTTTCTAAATCTAAACTCATCTAATTTGAAACCATTATTTCAGGTTCTTCCTTGAACATTAAAATGGTATAAAATACCGACAGGTTGTTAGGTAAGACACATATGCAACAGTTAGGTATCTTTATTTCGAAACGTTTCGCCTACACAGTAGGCTTCTTCAGTCGAATACAGAAAAGTTGATGGAAGCAGAAGTATCTTCAAGTATCTTCTGCTTCTATCAACTTTTCTGTACTCGACTGAAGAAGCCTACTGTGTAGGCGAAACGTTTCGAAATAAAGATACCTAACTGTTGCATATGTGTCTTACCTAACAGGTTCTTCCTTGGAGGGATATCCTCAGAACCTTATTTATATCTCCCTTATTGATGCTCATCTTCCACTTACACACTACAAGCAAATTTATGCAAGGGTAGTCAGGTGAGTGGCCGAGTTCAGGGTGATAACTTAGAGGCTGCGTCAAGAAACTAGGAACTTCATCTAGGCGGAAAACGTAAACACTGTTATGGAACGTGTAGTTGTAGACAGGGGTCTAGATTTTAGACTCTATGGGTTCTGCAGTCCGAAGGAAAAGTATTCCAAGAATTAAAAAAAAAATAAAGCCAGTGTAAATTGTGAATCATGAACATCAAAATGGTATACAATACCGACAGGTTGTTAGGTAAGACACATATGCAACAGTTAGACAACTTTATTCCGAAACGTTTCGCCTACACAGTAGGCTTCTTCAGTCGAATACAGAAAGTAGGCAGGAACAGTAGAGATGTGAAGACGATGTAATCAGTCCATCACCCTTAAAGTCGTAGAATTTGAGGTTGTCAGTCCCTCGGCCTGGAGAAGTTCAGTTCCATAGTCAGGAACTATCTCAGATAGTTCCTGACTATGGAACTGAACTTCTCCAGGCCGAGGGACTGACAACCTCAAATTCTACGACTTTAAGGGTGATGGACTGATTACATCGTCTTCACTTCTCTACTGTTCCTGCCTACTTTCTGTATTCGACTGAAGAAGCCTACTGTGTAGGCGAAACGTTTCGGAATAAAGTTGTCTAACTGTTGCATATGTGTCTTACCTAACAAATTGTGAATCAGCTAAGAGGACAGCCCTGAGGATTATGCATACTATCTAATGTTACAGAGAATGAGAGTTCAAGAGGAGTATCAAATGTAGTGAAGGAGAATACGAAAGAAGACTTGCTGGCAACACAAAGGCCAACTCTCTTTAATCACGTAACAGGACCCAGCTGGATTTGAATGGATTGCAATGGTAAGACGACTCTTCGTATCTAAGAAACGCAGTGTTTACCCAGCACAACACAGTTCAGTTTTCACCATCGACGATGCTATAAAGATACCCGAAGGACAACTTTTTTTTCTCTCTCTCTCGGAAGATGTCAAATTAGCATCCTGAATATTTTTCGAGATTATTGTACTCTAGCCATTCAAATACATATAAATATGATGTGTGTATAAAAAAATATTGCCCTAAACATTGGCGAAATTGGTATTCCCCCGAGATGTAAATACGAAAAATAAACATAACCCGCTGGAGTACACGTCTGAACACTCCCCGACGGGAAACATTATGCTGCAGGAGGCCTGGTCAAGGCCTTGACCGCGGGGGCGTTGACCCCCAGAACACCCCTCCAGGTAGACTCCAGGTAACCTTGACGTACGAATATATGAGTGGATGGAAATCAATAATTGAAGTACTTGCGAATAAAACCACAGGTAGTGGAACAAGCTTTTATTGTTCCAATAAAAGTTTCTATCTCTTGTACATTTCCTTTATTGTTCTAATTTCACTGTTTAGATCCAACTGTGGTCCTTCAAGGATCTATCCTCGGCCTCTTTCTTTTGTAAATACACGTTACTCTAATTCACCAAAACCCCAAAATCTAATAATTTAACTTATTATTTTTTTTCTCAGGTGACCGTGTGAGCCAGGATGAAGTGCAGAGATGTTGCTCTGCTAATCTCACGCAGAGCGGTGCTGCAGACAGTACGCCAGACAGCGGTACCGCAGACATCAGGTTAGTCACACTGCAGAAGGAGAAATCTTTTGTATCTTGTCTCTCCCATGTACTCCCATTAACTCCCACAAGTCCTGTGGAGGCGAGAGACGAGAATAAAAGGCTACCTTAGGTTAGAGACAAGGAATGTTGAGAGAGAGAAGGCAAGATAATTAGGAATACTGGTGTCAAGTTTGTTGTGAGGGAAGGGAGCTGGAGGAACCGAGAGTAGGGAGGGAAATTAGGGAAGAGGGCTTAGGGTCTGAAAACTGGGGAGAGAAGCTAGAGAGGGAGTTGGGGAGGGAAAACTGTAAGAGGGAATTTGGTAGGGCACTTGGGGAGTTAACCTAAGCTATGTAAACTAACTTACATTTACGTACACCTAACCGTTTCAGACCACAAAAACAGAAACGAACGGTTTATTTGTGACAGCGAGGAACACGTTATTGCTGTTTACAACGTGGGTAAGCCCACGTTGTCTGTTCATATGGTAAGACGAGACGCAGGAGGAAACAAAGACGACGATATTTAAGGAAGGCGTGGGAAGGGTAAGAGCAGAGAGAGAGAGAGAGAGAGAGAGAGAGAGAGAGAGAGAGAGAGAGAGAGAGAGCAGCCACTCTCCTCCTCCTCATAACCTGACATCGTGGCTCTTGTAAAAATAATCAAATAAATGACTGTTGGCGAAGGGTTCAACAACTGAAGTGAGACTGTTTTCAGTTCGCGAGGCAGAATATATATATATGTCGTGCCGAATAGGCAGAACTTGCGATCTTGGCTTAAATAGCAACGTTCATCTTGCCATATAGGACAAGCGAAAATTTGTGTATGCAATAATTTCGCCAAAATCATTCTGAACCTAACGAAAAAAAATATATTTCACTGTGTTTGTTTAGTATTAAATTATTGTAAACAAATTTAAAATGTATTTAGTTGGGTTAGGCTAAAATAAATTGTTCTTGTTATAATAACGTTAGGCAAGTTTTCTAAGATTCTTTTGGTGCAAAATTAAAATTTTTTACATTAACATTAATGAAAAAATATATCTTTAAACGTATAAGAGAAAATTTTAGAAAAGACTTAATTTTAAATGAGTTCTTGCTAATTGACCAGTTTTACATATTCGGCACGACATATATATATATATATATATATATATATATATATATATATATATATATATATATATATATATATATATATATATATATATATAATTATATATATATATATAATTATATATATATATATATATATATATATATATATATATAATTATATATATATATATAATATTATATATATATATATATTATATACCTGGAGGTTACCTGGAGGTTATTCCGGGGATCAACGCCCCCGCAGCCCGGTCCACGACCAGGCATCACGATGGATCAGGGCCTGATCAACTAGGCTGTTACTGCTGGCCGCACGCAGTCCGACGTAGGAGCCACAGCCCGGCTGATCCGGCACTGACTTTAGGTATCTGTCCAGCTCTCTCTTGAAGGCAGCCAGGGGTTTATTGGCAATTCCCCTATATAATATATATATATATATATATATATATATATATATATATATATATATATATATATATATATTTTTTTTTATTATTATCACACCGGCCGATTCCCACCAAGGCAGGGTGGCCCGAAAAAGAAAAACTTTCACCATCATTCACTCCATCACTGTCTTGCCAGAAGGGTGCTTTACACTACAGTTTTTAAACTGCGACATTAACACCCCTCCTTCAGAGTGCAGGCACTGTACTTCCCATCTCCAGGACTCAAGTCCGGCCTGCCGGTTTCCCTGAATCCCTTCATAAATGTTACTTTGCTCACACTCCAACAGCACGTCAAGTATTAAAAACCATTTGTCTCCATTCACTCCTATCAAACACGCTCACGCATGCCTGCTGGAAGTCCAAGCCCCTCGCACACAAAACCTCCTTTACCCCCTCCCTCCAACCCTTCCTAGGCCGACCCCTACCCCGCCTTCCTTCCACTACAGACTGATACACTCTTGAAGTCATTCTGTTTCGCTCCATTCTCTCTACATGTCCGAACCACCTCAACAACCCTTCCTCAGCCCTCTGGACAACAGTTTTGGTAATCCCGCACCTCCTCCTAACTTCCAAACTACGAATTCTCTGCATTATATTCACACCACACATTGCCCTCAGACATGACATCTCCACTGCCTCCAGCCTTCTCCTCGCTGCAACATTCATCACCCACGCTTCACACCCATATAAAAGCGTTGGTAAAACTATACTCTCATACATTCCCCTCTTTGCCTCCAAGGACAAAGTTCTTTGTCTCCACAGACTCCTAAGTGCACCACTCACTCTTTTTCCCTCATCAATTCTATGATTCACCTCATCTTTCATAGACCCGTCCGCTGACACGTCCACTCCCAAATATCTGAATACGTTCACCTCCTCCATACTCTCTCCCTCCAATCTGATATTCAATCTTTCATCACCTAATCTTTTTGTTATCCTCATAACCTTACTCTTTCCTGTATTCACCTTTAATTTTCTTCTTTTGCACACCCTACCAAATTCATCCACCAATCTCTGCAACTTCTCTTCAGAATCTCCCAAGAGCACAGTGTCATCAGCAAAGAGCAGCTGTGACAACTCCCACTTTGTGTGTGATTCTTTATCTTTTAACTCCACGCCTCTTGCCAAGACCCTCGCATTTACTTCTCTTACAACCCCATCTATAAATATATTAAACAACCACGGTGACATCACACATCCTTGTCTAAGGCCTACTTTTACTGGGAAAAAATTTCCCTCTTTCCTACATACTCTAACTTGAGCCTCACTATCCTCGTAAAAACTCTTCACTGCTTTCAGTAACCTACCTCCTACACCATACACTTGCAACATCTGCCACATTGCCCCCCTATCCACCCTGTCATACGCCTTTTCCAAATCCATAAATGCCACAAAGACCTCTTTAGCCTTATCTAAATACTGTTCACTTATATGAAGGTAGTAGGTTGGTAGACAGCAACCACCCAGGGAAGTACTACCGTCCTGCCAGATGACTGTGAAACAAAAACCTGTAACTGTTTTGCATGATGGTAGGATTGCTGGTTTCTTTTTCTGTCTCATAAACACGCTAAGATAACAGGGATATCTTGCTACTCCTACTTACACTTTGGTCACACTTCACAGACACGCACATGCATATATATATATACATACATCTAGGTTTTTCTCCTTTTTCTAAATAGCTCTTGTTCTTTTTATTTCTTCTATTGTCCATGGGGAAGTGGAAAAGAATCTTTCCTCCGTAAGCCATGCGTGTCGTATGAGGCGACTAAAATGCCGGGAGCAATGGGCTAGTAACCCCTTCTCCTGTATACAATTACTAAAAAAGAGAAGAAGAAAAACTTTATAAAACTGGGTTGCTTAAATGTGCGTGGATGTAGTGCGGATGACAAGAAACAGATGATTGCTGATGTTATGAATGAAAAGAAGTTGGATGTCCTGGCCCTAAGCGAAACAAAGCTGAAGGGGGTAGGAGAGTTTCAGTGGGGGGAAATAAATGGGATTAAATCTGGAGTATCTGAGAGAGTTAGAGCAAAGGAAGGGGTAGCAGTAATGTTAAATGATCAGTTATGGAAGGAGAAAAGAGAATATGAATGTGTAAATTCAAGAATTATGTGGATTAAAGTAAAGGTTGGATGCGAGAAGTGGGTCATAATAAGCGTGTATGCACCTGGAGAAGAGAGGAATGCAGAGGAGAGAGAGAGATTTTGGGAGATGTTAAGTGAATGTATAGGAGCCTTTGAACCAAGTGAGAGAGTAATTGTGGTAGGGGACTTGAATGCTAAAGTAGGAGAAACTTTTAGAGAGGGTGTGGTAGGTAAGTTTGGGGTGCCAGGTGTAAATGATAATGGGAGCCCTTTGATTGAACTTTGTATAGAAAGGGGTTTAGTTATAGGTAATACATATTTTAAGAAAAAGAGGATAAATAAGTATACACGATATGATGTAGGGCGAAATGACAGTAGTTTGTTGGATTATGTATTGGTAGATAAAAGACTGTTGAGTAGACTTCAGGATGTACATGTTTATAGAGGGGCCACAGATATATCAGATCACCTTCTAGTTGTAGCTACACTGAGAGTAAAAGGTAGATGGGATACAAGGAGAATAGAAGCATCAGGGAAGAGAGAGGTGAAGGTTTATAAACTAAAAGAGGAGGCAGTTAGGGTAAGATATAAACAGCAATTGGAGGATAGATGGGCTAATGAGAGCATAGGCAATGGGGTCGAAGAGGTATGGGGTAGGTTTAAAAATGTAGTGTTAGAGTGTTCAGCAGAAGTTTGTGGTTACAGGAAAGTGGGTGCAGGAGGGAAGAGGAGCGATTGGTGGAATGATGATGTAAAGAGAGTAGTAAGGGAGAAAAAGTTAGCATATGAGAAGTTTTTACAAAGTAGAAGTGATGCAAGGAGGGAAGAGTATATGGAGAAAAAGAGAGAAGTTAAGAGAGTGGTGAAGCAATGTAAAAAGAGAGCAAATGAGAGAGTGGGTGAGATGTTATCAACAAATTTTGTTGAAAATAAGAAAAAGTTTTGGAGTGAGATTAACAAGTTAAGAAAGCCTAGAGAACAAATGGATTTGTCAGTTAAAAATAGGAGAGGAGAGTTATTAAATGGAGAGTTAGAGGTATTGGGAAGATGGAAGGAATATTTTGAGGAATTGTTAAATGTTGATGAAGATAGGGAAGCTGTGATTTCGTGTATAGGGCAAGGAGGAATAACATCTTGTAGGAGTGAGGAAGAGCCAGTTGTGAGTGTGGGGGAAGTTCGTGAGGCAGTAGGTAAAATGAAAGGGGGTAAGGCAGCCGGGATTGATGGGATAAAGATAGAAATGTTAAAAGCAGGTGGGGATATAGTTTTGGAGTGGTTGGTGCAATTATTTAATAAATGTATGGAAGAGGGTAAGGTACCTAGGGATTGGCAGAGAGCATGCATAGTTCCTTTGTATAAAGGCAAAGGGGATAAAAGAGAGTGCAAAAATTATAGGGGGATAAGTCTGTTGAGTGTACCTGGTAAAGTGTATGGTAGAGTTATAATTGAAAGAATTAAGAGTAAGACGGAGAATAGGATAGCAGATGAACAAGGAGGCTTTAGGAAAGGTAGGGGGTGTGTGGACCAGGTGTTTACAGTGAAACATATAAGTGAACAGTATTTAGATAAGGCTAAAGAGGTCTTTGTGGCATTTATGGATTTGGAAAAGGCGTATGACAGGGTGGATAGGGGG
The DNA here is from genome assembly GCF_038502225.1 of Cherax quadricarinatus. Lineage (NCBI taxonomy): Eukaryota > Metazoa > Arthropoda > Malacostraca > Decapoda > Parastacidae > Cherax > Cherax quadricarinatus. The sequence goes on from NC_091321.1 coordinate 6,059,785, forward strand.
GCAATGTGGCAGATGTTGCAAGTGTATGGTGTAGGAGGTAGGTTACTGAAAGCAGTGAAGAGTTTTTACGAGGATAGTGAGGCTCAAGTTAGAGTATGTAGGAAAGAGGGAAATTTTTTCCCAGTAAAAGTAGGCCTTAGACAAGGATGTGTGATGTCACCGTGGTTGTTTAATATATTTATAGATGGGGTTGTAAGAGAAGTAAATGCGAGGGTCTTGGCAAGAGGCGTGGAGTTAAAAGATAAAGAATCACACACAAAGTGGGAGTTGTCACAGCTGCTCTTTGCTGATGACACTGTGCTCTTGGGAGATTCTGAAGAGAAGTTGCAGAGATTGGTGGATGAATTTGGTAGGGTGTGCAAAAGAAGAAAATTAAAGGTGAATACAGGAAAGAGTAAGGTTATGAGGATAACAAAAAGATTAGGTGATGAAAGATTGAATATCAGATTGGAGGGAGAGAGTATGGAGGAGGTGAACGTATTCAGATATTTGGGAGTGGACGTGTCAGCGGATGGGTCTATGAAAGATGAGGTGAATCATAGAATTGATGAGGGAAAAAGAGTGAGTGGTGCACTTAGGAGTCTGTGGAGACAAAGAACTTTGTCCTTGGAGGCAAAGAGGGGAATGTATGAGAGTATAGTTTTACCAACGCTCTTATATGGGTGTGAAGCGTGGGTGATGAATGTTGCAGCGAGGAGAAGGCTGGAGGCAGTGGAGATGTCATGTCTGAGGGCAATGTGTGGTGTGAATATAATGCAGAGAATTCGTAGTTTGGAAGTTAGGAGGAGGTGCGGGATTACCAAAACTGTTGTCCAGAGGGCTGAGGAAGGGTTGTTGAGGTGGTTCGGACATGTAGAGAGAATGGAGCGAAACAGAATGACTTCAAGAGTGTATCAGTCTGTAGTGGAAGGAAGGCGGGGTAGGGGTCGGCCTAGGAAGGGTTGGAGGGAGGGGGTAAAGGAGGTTTTGTGTGCGAGGGGCTTGGACTTCCAGCAGGCATGCGTGAGCGTGTTTGATAGGAGTGAATGGAGACAAATGGTTTTTAATACTTGACGTGCTGTTGGAGTGTGAGCAAAGTAACATTTATGAAGGGATTCAGGGAAACCGGCAGGCCGGACTTGAGTCCTGGAGATGGGAAGTACAGTGCCTGCACTCTGAAGGAGGGGTGTTAATGTTGCAGTTTAAAAACTGTAGTGTAAAGCACCCTTCTGGCAAGACAGTGATGGAGTGAATGATGGTGAAAGTTTTTCTTTTTCGGGCCACCCTGCCTTGGTGGGAATCGGCCAGTGTGATAATAAAAAAAATTAAAAAAAAAAAATATATGTTTCAATGTAAACACTTGATCTACACATCCCCTACCCACTCTGAAGCCTCCTTGCTCGTCCGCAATTCTACATTCTGTCTTACCTCTAATTCTTTCAATTATAACTCTACCATACACTTTACCAGGTACACTCAACAGACTTATCCCCCTATAATTTTTGCACTCTCTTTTATCCCCTTTGCCTTTATACAAAGGAACTATGCATGCTCTCTGCCAATCCCTAGGTACCTTACCCTCTTCCATACATTTATTAAATAATTGCACCAACCACTCCAAAACTATATCCCCACCTGCTTTTAACATTTCTATCTTTATCCCATCAATCCCGGCTGCCTTACCCCCTTTCATTTTACCTACTGCCTCACGAACTTCCCCCACACTCACAACTGGCTCTTCCTCACTCCTACAAGATGTTATTCCTCCTTGCCCTATACACGAAATCACAGCTTCCCTATCTTCCTCAACATTTAACAATTCCTCAAAATATTCCTTCCATCTTCCCAATACCTCTAACTCTCCATTTAATAACTCTCCTCTCCTATTTTTAACTGACAAATCCATTTGTTCTCTAGGCTTTCTTAACTTGTTAATCTCACTCCAAAACTTTTTCTTATTTTCAACAAAATTTGTTGATAACATCTCACCCACTCTCTCATTTGCTCTCTTTTTACATTGCTTCACCACTCTCTTAACTTCTCTCTTTTTCTCCATATACTCTTCCCTCCTTGCATCACTTCTACTTTGTAAAAACTTCTCATATGCTAACTTTTTCTCCCTTACTACTCTCTTTACATCATCATTCCACCAATCGCTCCTCTTCCCTCCTGCACCCACTTTCCTGTAACCACAAACTTCTGCTGAACACTCTAACACTACATTTTAAACCTACCCCATACCTCTTCGACCCCATTGCCTATGCTCTCATTAGCCCATCTATCCTCCAATAGCTGTTTATATCTTACCCTAACTGCCTCCTCTTTTAGTTTATAAACCTTCACCTCTCTCTTCCCTGATGCTTCTATTCTCCTTGTATCCCATCTACCTTTTACTCTCAGTGTAGCTACAACTAGAAAGTGATCTGATATATCTGTGGCCCCTCTATAAACATGTAC
>NC_091321.1:6067220-6217220 GCF_038502225.1 Cherax quadricarinatus
ACAGACTGACGAGTAGTTTGTGTGTATGGAAGATTGGATGGATTGTCGCATGGATAAATGCATAGTTGCATAACTGGCTGGGTGGATAGTTTAGTAGATGGATGGAAGGATGAGTAGACAAATGGATGGGTGGTTATATGGACGGCTAGTGAGATGGGCGAAGCTAGGTCATGGTGCAACACACACACACATACACTGTGTGTTCTGTACATGACTACAAAATCAATGAGACTCAATAAAGCCTTACACAGAGCGAAACTTTTCACATTGAATCCCCTATCTGCCTTTTTTTTGCTCCCACTTAATATTATGACTGTGATCCTTAACATGCTGGAAAACTGCTAATATTGAAAATACCGATCTGTGCTGATTGTCAACAACATATTTTCCTGGTGCGTTCTTTAACAGTCGTTTCAGCTTCAGTGCATCAAATGCTGCTGTGTTTTTTCCCTGTGTGTAATGTAGGCAGTCTCCTAGTTATATCTTACATCAGTATATATATATATATATATATATATATATATATATATATATATATACACATACAAGGACTGGCGAGTTGAGGTTCCGTTATTACATTAATAGTAAGCAGTAGCAGGGAGTTGATATACAAATAACCCGCATACGGGGGGGGGGGTTAACTAGTCACAGGCTTGTGACAAGTTAACCGTCAAGGTTGGACCGAAACGTCGTCATAAGTTTCATTCTCCTATGTGCTGGCTATTTGTGTATTGTTCCAGTCACGGTATTGTCCTTTTGTTCTTCAAGACGTTGATGAACAAGACTCGTGTGCATCACTTGGATAACTATATTGATGAAATGTTTCGCGGACCAGCGGCCTTTTCAGTCCAGTATGAAGAATATCATCTGGAAACAGTGAAGAAAGTGGAGAGGGTATTTTGAAATGTGCAGACCCTTAGCCTTAATGCACGTTCCGTGCTGTTCCACCAATGTATAATGTGTCATACCCACCACAGGGGATTCTGCAGATGTCTGCTGCAATTTTGTTATTGTTGCTGGTAATTTATCCGGTAATATTCCACATGGTTTTTCGTGAGAACGTAGTTAATAAATCCTTAATGAAATCCTTGACTATATCCTAGGTAATTTACACACTTTTTTTTTTTTTTTAGATTTTGCCACCGAAGTGGTTAGTTAATTGTGTACCTCATATCCATCCTGTGGAGGGTAGCGCAGGAGCATATGGATACACAAAAGGCCTAGGAACTTGGCCCCAAAAGGATTAACAGTAGTACATCTTGATTTATCTACAGTTCAGTTATCTGTTACAAGCAGCAAATTTAGGAAATTTGCTTAATATATCTGGTATCTTATTTTCATTAATAAGATATCTTGACATGTCACAAAGGTTATTATACTATCTATATATCTATATATATAATTGTCCACCTAATTTACACATATGTTACTACTATGTATGATGATTTGTGTAACTATATTTGTGTACCTGTAACTAAATAAACTTGCTTAATCCTCACTGATCTGTCGAAGTCTTCCAGCTTAGGCCGGGAGCACGTTCAGCCCTATCTTACGTGAAGGAGTACAGCAGGGAAACAGCTTTGTTCCCACTCTGTAACTATGATGTAGAATAAGATAGCAGCACACTGCTGATGTATCCGGAGGGACTAGGAAATTGGTTGGCCATGGAGCCTTGGTTGTCCACACCTTCAGTGGAATGAATTGAGACACTGTTAGCTGTTATTTCTAAGAATGTTTTGTACATTGCATTGACAGTCGAAACCGAAATAGGAGAACTTTAGTTTCAAGGTGTTGATGTTCATGGTACATTCCTTGCGAAGCACTTTTGGACTGCAAATTTTGTAAGGGAAAAAGGTCCCAGTAACAACCGAGCTGTGTAGTGGATTTGTCATGGTGGGGAAAAGAAGTGTAGTAGGTCAGTTTTATTCATGGGTTCGCTGTGGACCTGAAACCATCCATTCTGTCTCCCATTCATTCTGTCTGTCATCCAGTCTGCCAGACAGTCTGCCAGCCTGTCTGTCCCCAGCAACAGACAACAGCACTCATAATTAAAACAGGCTTCGCCTCATTTCCACAACGAGCATCACAAAAACAACAGTATAGAAAACGGCTCATAGTTTCCATAACAATTTTTATTTTGCAAATTAATCCTGGGCGTTAAAATTTCCCATCAACATTTTTTCCCAGCATCAGTTAAACGTGAACAAAAAAAAAAAAAAAAAGAAAATTGTGTGTGTGTGTATATATATATATATATATATATATATATATATATATATATATATATATATATATATATATATATATATATATATTTATATTCAGGGAAACCGGCAGGCCGGACTTGAGTCCTGGAGATGGGAAGTACAGTGCCTGCACTCTGAAGGAGGGGTGTTAATGTTGCAGTTTAAAAACTGTAGTGTAAAGCACCCTTCTGGCAAGACAGTGATGGAGTGAATGATGGTGAAAGTTTTTCTTTTTCGGGCCACCCTGCCTTGGTGGGAATCGGCCAGTGTGATAATATATATATATATATATATATATATATATATATATATATATATATATATATATATATATATATATATATATATATATATATAGGATGGGGTCCACCTCTGGTGTAAATTGTGGGACCCATAGCCTCGGAGAAGTGGATAAAAAGGCTTCAAGGAAGAATATTTGGATTTCTTCCTGAAGCCGTTTGAATATTCCACTTCCCCTACCACCCCATCTTTTAAACTATTTTTTTTACCAATAGGAATACTTTATTACATAATATGGTACAGAAGATTTAAGAGATACATTGTTAATATAAAGGTGGCATATACGGTACATGTTGTTACGTGTGTATCACCGATTATAAGGCGAAAATCTCATCCAGCTCCTCAGAGCTGGGGCGTGTGCCCAAAATGCAGCATGCATTACCCCTTTGAACAGCCGCACTGAGCCGCTGGAACAGAAAACTAGCTGCCCTGGGATCCCTAGTTACCCTGATGATTCTTTTTCCCAGCTCCTTAAGGAAATTAGATGCACTCTTTCCCCATGAGCCAAGGGTCTCTGAGCCTATGGGGACAAACATATAATGATGGGCAAGTTCTCCATATTTTCTAGACTTTTGGGACTCCCTGAAGCTGGCAGCTGCCCCTCCTTCCTCCCTGGTGTATTGGAGATAGGTATCAGCCAAGGTAGATGCACATGTATAGTCCCACACCACCTGCTTCCCATCTGTCCAGGCTTGAAGGGTGATACCATCTGGTCGCTTCTGGCTGCCATCAGATCTGCATAGTTGGGGTGGCTCCCTTACTGCTGGGCATCCAGCTGTTGCGAGGCTCCTCTTGATAATGTTATTAACCTCCTCATGTATAATGCAACAAACACAGATGTTGATCTTTTTTTTTGTTCCCGTGAGGAGAAGAATTACGCAGACATCCAAAATTTGTGGTGTATAATTTTTTCCACCTGTATACATAGGTGTATTTTATAGACTGTGTATGACGCGTCCCCCCTGGCTTGTTTAGAGCTACCAGATGAATATACAAATCATACACAAATAACCCACACATATGAAAAAGTAACTTGTGACGACGTTTCGGTCCGACTTGTATCATTTTTGACCAGCCACAGTGTTAGTATAATAAGCGTAGCCAGAACTAGGCTGCAGTGTCGTGAAAATTACTTTAAGAGGTTGGTTAGGTGATAGATTTAAAGCCTATCGACTGCACGAGGCTGCATACGACCTCTACACCGTCAGGTATACAACAATCCCTGGATAGAAGTAGATTCTCTGTGTATAAACACAGAGAGATTGGTTTATTTTTTGGGGGGTTAGGTTTTAAGTCTGTCGGCTATACGAGGGGTCATTGAAGGCAGCGTCGAATGCGACACAGCAGCAGCAGCAGCAGCAACAGCAGCAACAGCAACAGCAGCAGCAGCAGCAGCAGCAGCAACAGCAGCAGCAGCAGCAGCAGCAACAGCAGCAACAGCAGCAGCAGCAGCAGCAGCAGCAGCAACAGCAGCAGCAGCAGCAGCAACAGCAGCAGCAGCAACAGCAGCAGCAGCAGCAACAACAACAGCAGCAGCAGCAACAATAACAACAGGAGCAGCAACAACCAAAACAACAGCAGTAGCAACCACAAAGTAACAAGAATAATTTCAAAACAACAGCAACCAGACAACCAACACAAAATAGCAAGAACAACAACATCATGGGTGGATATGAAGCCTCGTACACACAACACTTCTCCGTCATATCAAGGGCGACCTCGTCACTTCACTTCATCACATAAACAAACATTTAAACACGCATCATGCGTGTTTTTTTTTTTTACGACTCGTAAAGCCTCATGACTAGTGTGTTTACATTAAGTTAAGCTATTTTATATTCCTGACCCCCGGCCCATAAACAACAAAATATTGCACATAAAGATATATATCCAGGTTAATGGGTGAGGAAATCATCGCCCCTTCTCCCCGGTCTGATACCAAGCCTAAATTCGGGTGAAAATGATGCTATGGTGAAGCCATTAAAGACTATTAATGTGCGCTCTAAATGTAACTAAAGTCTTACCTGTTTTCTTAGGTATTCTTGAGATAGATAAGGTCGATTATGCTGCTAGAGTGCAAATATGTATAACAGACTTAAATTTTATGCTAAAATAGCTGGAATACATGACTGGATGTACCACCTGGAGTCTACCTGGAAGGTATTCCGGGGATCAACGCCCCCCGCGACCCGGTCCACGACCAGGCCTCCCGGTGGATCAGGGCCTGATCAACGAGGCTGTTACTGCTGGCTGCACGTAGTCCAATGTACGAACCACAGCCCGGCTGATCCGGCACCGACTTTAGGTATATCTCTCCAGCTCACTCTTGAAGACAACCAGGGGTCTACCGGTAATGCCCCTTATTGCTGGTGGGAGGCTGTTGAACAGTCTTGGGCCCCAGACACTTATTGCATTTTCTCTTAGTGCACTAGTGACGTCCCTACTGGGGGTATGTTGCATCACCTGCCAAATCGTATAAAGTGATTTCTGTGTGCGTTTTAGGAACCAGTCCCTCCAGAATCTTCCAGGTGTAGATTATGATGTATCTCTCTCGCCTGCGCTCCAGTGAGTACAAGTCAAATGTTGAGTATTCTTGATAAGTATTCAGTCAAATGTTCCTGTCTTCGAGTATTCTTGACTGGTGGTGACCAGGCTACATGACCCTTTGTTAAGTCGATAGGCTCTAAATCCAATTAACCAACCCTGCCACCAACTGAAACGAAAAAACAAACTCGAGACATTTAATAGAATTCAACATAAAAAAAACTTGGTATTGATTATTAGAGGATCTGCATTGAAGGATATAAACAATGTTACCGCAACTGCAAGACAAATGATACCCTGGATAACTACAATATTCAAAACAGAAATGCCGAGCCAATGGAGATTCTCTGTAAATTACTTGATCTCTCCAGATTGGAATATTACTATGTAGCAACGGCCCGTTCTTCTCTGTATAACTTTGTGGCCCAGTCCTTGGACTCATTATGTACCTCTGTAATCCTTTGATACCGCCCACAGGATGGGTATGGAGTGCATAATAAAGATACTTATCTAAAAAATCTCTGTATTAGCCTCAAGAAGCCACTGGTTGACGAATGGTTTCCTCAGGAAAGATTCCCAAATGTTAAGCAAGCGTCTCATTCTTCGTATTAATAGTTCCTACAAGGCGGAGGAAAACGTCCAGGAAACCTTCACTGCTCGTATAAATTCAGTCAAGCATTTGAACTACTGGGAACACTAGAGGTTTCTTCAGTTGTACTCCTGGAACGTAGACGAGAGAGACGAGTCATAATTTTCACTTGGGGGAATTCTGGAGGGATTGGTCCCTGGAGGTTACCTGGAGGTTACCTGGAGGTTATTCCGGGGATCAACGCCCCCGCGGCCCGGTCCACGACCAGGCCTCCCAATGGATCAGGGCCTGATCAACTAGGCTGTTACTGCTGGCCGCACGCAGTCCGACGTACGAGCCACAGCCCGGCTGATCCGGCACTGACTTAAGGTATCTGTCCAGCTCTCTCTTGAAGGCAGCCAGGGGTTTATTGGCAATTCCCCTAATGCTTGATGGGAGGCTGTTGAACAGTTTTGGGCCCCGGACACTTATGGTGTTTTCTCTTAGTGTACCAATGGCGCCCCTACTTTTTATTGGCGGCATTTTGCATCGCCTGCCCAGTCTTTTACTTTCGTAGGGAGTGATTTCTGTGTGCAGATTTGGGACCATTCCTTCCAAGATTTTCCAAGTGTAGATTATGATATATCTCTCCCTCCTGCGTTCCAACGAGTACAAGTCAAGTGCTTTCAAGCGTTCCCAGTAGTTAAGGTGCTTGACAGAACTTATACGTGCAGTAAAGGATCTCTGTACACTCTCTAGATCTGCGATTTCACCTGCTTTGTATGGAGATGTTAATGTACAGCAGTATTCCAGCCTAGAGAGAACAAGTGATTTGAAAAGGATCATCATGGGCTTGGCATCTCTCGTTTTGAAAGTTCTCATTATCCATCCTATCATTTTCTTTGCACGTGCGATCGTGGCACTGTTGTGATCCTTGAAAGTGAGATCCTCAGACATTACTACTCCCAGGTCCCTTACATTATTTTTCCGCTCTATTGTATGGCCGGAGTCAGTAGTATACTCTGTTCTAGTTATTATCTCCTCCAGTTTTCCATAACGGAGTAGTTGGAATTTGTCCTCATTGAACATCATATTGTTTACCGTTGCCCACTGGAAAACTTTGTTTATATCTTCTTGGAGGTTAACCGCGTCCTCAGCAGATGACAGCCTCATGCAGATCCTAGTATCATCCGCAAAGGATGATACGGTGCTGTGGTGTATATCTCTGTTTATGTCTGATATGAGGATAAGGAATAAGATGGGGGCGAGTACTGTGCCTTGTGGAACAGAGCTCTTCACTATGGCAGCCTCCGATTTAACTCTGTTGACCACTACTCTTTGTGTTCGATTTGTTAGGAAGTTGAAGATCCATCTCCCCACTTTCCCAGTTATTCCTTTAGCACGTATTTTATGGGCTATTATGCCATGATCGCATTTGTCAAATGCTTTTGCAAAGTCTGTGTATATTACATCTGCATTCTGATTTTCTTCCAGTGCATCCAAGGCCATGTCATAGTGATCCAGTAGTTGTGAGAGGCAGGAGCGACCTGCCCTGAACCCATGTTGCCCTGGATTGTGGAGATTTTGGGAATCCAGGTGATTTGCAATCCTGCTTCTTAGCACTCTTTCAAAGATTTTTATGATGTGGGACGTCAGAGCTATTGGTCTATAGTTCTTAGCTAATGCTTTGCTGCCACCTTTATGGAGCGGGGCTATATCCGTTGTTTTAAGTGACTGTGGAATTTCACCCATGTCCAAGCTCCTCCTCCATAGTGTACTTAGGGCACGCGAGAGGGGTTTCTTGCAGTTCTTAATGAAAACAGAGTTCCACGAGTCTGGGCCCGGGGCTGAGTGCATAGGCATGTTGTCAATGGCTTTTTCGAAATCTATCGGAGTTAGGGTAATGTCGGAAATCTGGCATACATTTATGGAGTTTTGAGGCTCATTCATGAAGAAATCATTTGGGTCGTCGATCCTCAGACCGATTAGTGGTTCACTAAACACAGAGTCGTACTGGGATTTCAATATTTCACTCATTTCCTTGTTGTCGTCTGTGTAAGTCCCATCCTGTCTGAGTAAGGGCCCGATACTAGATGTGGTATTTGCCTTGTTTTTGGCATATGAAAAGAAATATTTGGAATTTCTTTCAATTTCACTAATAGCTTTAAGCTCCTCCTGCCTCTCCTGGTTCCTGTAAGAGTCATTTAGCTTAAGTTCGATAGTTTCCACTTCCCTGGTCAGCGCCTCCTTTCGTGTATCAGATATTCTAGCACTCCTGAGGAGCTCAGTGACTCTTCGTCGTCTTCTGTAGAGGGAGCGTCTTTTTCTCTCCAGTTTACTCCTGCTCTTCTTCTTTCTTAGGGGAATATGCCTAGAACATGCTTCGGCTACCAGGAAGTTGATCCTTTCAAGGCACTGGTTTGGGTCCATGTCATTTAAGACATCTTCCCAACATGTTTCGTTTAGGACATGGTTTACCTGGTCCCAGTTGATGTTCTTGTTGTTGAAATTGTATTTTGTGAAGACACCTTCACAGGTACATGCATTCTGCTGTTCAGGACCCCTATGCATGTACGTCTGGACTTCGATTAGATTGTGATCGGTAACCTGGAGGTTACCTGCACACTGAAATCACTCCACATGAGAGGCTTGGCAGACGGTGCACTTTACGTCCAATGAAAAGCAGAGGAGCAACTAGTTCAGCAAGAGACCCCGGAATAACCTCCAGGTAAGTGTATGAGGACCAAGACTCCACAATACGTTCGTTCCCTTTATGTGTAGGGACGATTACCAACTAAACCCCCTAGCTGTCTTCATGAAAGGACTTGATAAGTTCCTCTAATCATTGCTCGATCAGCTGGGCTGTCACGCATGCGCTGGATCGCGGGTGGTTGGCACCAACAACCCGGTCTATCAAGCCAGCAACCAGGAGGACCGATCTAGGACTGGACCAGGGAGACTTTGGCCCCCACCCCACCCCGTCGCCCAGCCTCGGCTCCAGGTAATATTACAGGAGTAAAGAGGCGAAGATATGACAAATATTTTCACAGGCATATAAATAAATACATAACTTCAGATAAGAGTTGATGTCAACAACTGTAGTGAGATAAACATGACGTAGCAACAGTGAGACGTGTGTATATTTCTCGCCGAGATGTGTGTATATATCTCCCGGTGTATATACACAGTTTAATCCATTTTTTTAGTGATTAAAATATTGATGTTAGTGTTGAGGGATACGACAGACTTGATAACCTACGTGAAGTCATCGACTTAAACCTAACAAGTAATGTATGTACCGACGTAAACAGAGCAGCAGTTACCAGATGTGTGTTGCTGGGAGGTGTGAGGGTTGACTGTGAGTGGTGTGGGGTGGATTGTGAGTGGTGGTGTGGGTTGAGGAAGTGTGGAAGGATATGTGGGTACGGGATTGGGGAAGGTGTGAGAAGAGGGTGTGGTTGCTTTGATGGATGGGGAGGTGTTGTGGATGTTGGGGAAGGTGAGGGGGTGTGTGTGTGTGTGTGTGTAGGGGGGAAGAGGGAGAGGATTGAAGGTATGGTGGAAAACGAGTTGGGGGGAAACGTGGCAAACTGTGGATATTATGTGTGGTGGTGGGGGAGGGGAGGTGTAAGAGCAGTTTGGTGGTGCCTGGCAGTCAAAAGTCAACCACTTTACGGTTGTTAGCAATTAGTCGGCAGATCCTTCCTAGAATGCAATTAAAACCCGAGATTCTTCTAATTAGTTCTCTCCTCCCCCCGGGGGGGGGGGTAAGAGGAACCTTCTGCAATCACACCCACTCAAACCAACCCCATGAACAGCCGTAATAAAGACGATAGTCCCTTAAATTGTATTTGTTCGAAAAATCTTTGTTGTTCAGATTCGCAGAGGCTGCCGGTTCGTATTTTTAAAGAGCTTGTTTATAAGTCTGGGACACTGACTCAATCAGGGAAGCGCATATATTTTTTGTATTGTCACGAGAAAGTGTGTGGGTGGATGTGGGGAATTGTCTGGGTGTGGGGAGTTGTCTGGGTGTGGGTGGGTTTGGGCAGGGTTGCAGAAGTCGAGTCTGACACACTAGCGAAGAACCAGGGTCAGAAGCTGTGACTCGACCCCTCCAACCAGAAATAGGTGAGTACACACACACACACACACACACACACACACACACACACACACACACACACACACACACACACACACTGCAGCAGGCCTACTGACCTATGCTAGGCAAATTACTAAGAACACGCAAAAGCTCGCCATTCACATATACCAAAAAAAAAAAAAAAAACTTGTACACAAAAGCAGTCACAAAGTAGTTAATTTTTTTCCAACTTATCTACGTCTATCCTCTCTTTCCAATCACAAAATCTACTTCTCATTCCTCCTGCCCATCACAAAATCTACTTCTCATTCCTCCTGCCCATCACAAAATCTACTTCTCATTCCTCCTGCCAATCACAAAATCTACTTCTCATTCCTCCTGCCAATCACAAAATCTACTTCTCATTCCTCCTGCCAATCACAAAATCTACTTTTCCACCTACCTGTTTTTTCCCTCTACCTCCCTCCCCCCAGCCACATTAATGAGAGCAGAACTATAAATACAAGGATGTCCCTGACAGGTTAATTAAGCCACTGGGAGATATAATACCTGGCAATGTAATCACCTGACTTGCATCACCTGACTTTAATGGATAACTTGTCAATACCATGAAAAACGTAATTGAACTAAAATCACATTATATTCCATAGTTGGTCATTTATAAATGATCTTTTTTTTTAATTAAACTTTGCATATTTCTACCAACACCGGAAGTAGTTTATTATTTGTTATTTATTTGTTACATCTAAGAGAGAGAGCCTTAGAAAGTTTATTAGTGGAATAAGGATACCTTTAAGTGGGTTGCAGAATTTCTTCTCTTTCTTCTGTCACTGTTTTCGTTTATAACTAGAGAACGCCTCATCCGATCGGCTTAAAATTTTCAACACTGGTTGACTGTTACTAAGGAAAGGTTATGACTCAAGAAATCGCATTGACACGATTGCAAACAAGCCACGGTAGAGGCGGGGATTGAGTCGTAAAACTCCAGACCGACGCATTAACCACTGTGCCAGCTGGTTATAATAAGATTCATCCAGTTGGGTATATTTATACAGCGTAGGAAGGTTAACATACATACCTGGAGGTTACCTGGAGGTTATTCCGGGGATCAACGCCCCCGCGGCCAGGTCCATGACCAGGCCTCCCGATGGATCAGGGCCTGATCAACTAGGCTGTTACTGCTGGCCGCACGCAGTCCAACGTACGAGCCACAGCCCGGCTGATCCGGCACTGACTTTAGGTATCTGTCCAGCTCTCTCTTGAAGGCAGCCAGGGGTTTATTGGCAATTCCCCTAATGCTTGATGGGAGGCTGTTGAACAGTTTTGGCCCCCGGACACTTATGGTGTTTTCCCTTAGTGTACCAATGGCGCCCCTACTTTTTATTGGGGGCATTTTGCATCGCCTGCCCAGTCTTTTACTTTCGTAGGGAGTGATTTCTGTGTGCAGATTTGGGACCATTCCTTCCAAGATTTTCCAAGTGTAGATTATGATATATCTCTCCCTCCTGCGTTCCAACGAGTACAAGTCAAGTGCTTCCAAGCGTTCCCAGTAGTTAAGGTGCTTGACAGAACTTATACGTGCACTAAAGGATCTCTGTACACTCTCTAGATCTGCGATTTCACCTGCTTTGAATGGAGATGTTAATGTACAGCAGTATTCCAGCCTAGAGAGAACACTCATCACCAGCACCACTCACCACCACCAGCATCACTCACCACCAGCACCACTCACCACCAGCACCACTCACCACCAGCACCACTCACCACCAGCATCACTCACCACCAGCATCACTCACCACCAGCACCACTCACCACCAGCATCACTCACCACCAGCATCACTCACCACCAGCATCACTCACCAGCAGCACCACTCACCACCAGCACCACTCACCACCAGCATCACTCACCACCAGCACCACTCACCACCAGCACCACTCACCACCAGCACCACTCACCACCAGCACCACTCACCACCAGCATCACTCACCACCAGCATCACTCACCACCAGCATCACTCACCACCAGCACCACTCACCACCAGCATCACTCACCACCAGCATCACTCACCACCAGCACCACTCACCACCAGCACCACTCACCACCAGCACAACTCACCACCAGCAACACTCACCACCAGCAACACTCACCACCAGCAACACTCACCACCAGCAACACTCACCACCAGCAACACTCACCACCAGCAACACTCACCACCAGCACCACTCACCACCAGCACCACTCACCACCAGCATCACTCACCACCAGCACCACTCACCACCAGCACCACTCACCACCAGCATCACTCATCACCAACACCACTCACCACCAGCATCACTCACCACCAGCACCACTCACCACCAGCATCACTCATCACCAACACCACTCGCCACCAACACCACAGGATCAAACTCCATTTCGACGATCGAGCTCCATCAGGAGGATCAAGCTTCATTAGGATGATCTAGCTCCACTAGGAGGATCAAACTCTATGAGGATCAAGCTCCATTAGGAGGCTCAAACTCCACTATAAAGGAGGATCAAGCTCCATTAGGAGGCTCAAACTCCACTATAAAGGAGGATCAAGCTCCATTAGGAGGCTCAAACTCCACTATAAAGGAGGATCAAGCTCCATTAGGAGGCTCAAACTCCACTATAAAGGAGGATCAAGCTCCTTTAGGAGGTTCAAACTCCATTATGAAGAAGGCTCAAGCTCCACTACCTGCCTTGAATGACCCATACGGGTTTAGCTCACCACCAAAAAAAATTGACAGGTGCAGGACCTTGAGAACTGTTTTTTTTATCTAGCAAATTTATTTAAAAAAAAATATTTTCATCCTAATTAACTGACAGACCCTTCATTTTGCGGCTGGCAGCGGTGTTGCAGAAGATTCTTGCGGTTGGCAGGAGTGCAGCGAATTACGATTACGACGGCGTAGTGATTATTATTTTCCTTGTTATTTTTATTATTGTTATTTCGTGGAACGAGATGGGCTAACACCACTTGCTGTCCTATGTAATATATATATATATATATATATATATATATATATATATATATATATATATATATATATATATATATATATAATATATATATAGCCCCACTCCATAAAGGTGGCAGCAAAGCATTAGCTAAGAACTATAGACCAATAGCTCTGACGTCCCACATCATAAAAATCTTTGAAAGAGTGCTAAGAAACAGGATTGCAAATCACCTGGATTCCCAAAATCTGCACAATCCAGGGCAACGTGGGTTCAGGGCAGGTCGCTCCTGCCTCTCACAACTACTGGATCACTATGACATGGCCTTGGATGCACTGGAAGAAAATCAGAATGCAGATGTAATATACACAGACTTTGCAAAAGCATTTGACAAATGCGATCATGGCGTAATAGCCCATAAAATACGTGCTAAAGGAATAACTGGGAAAGTGGGGAGATGGATCTTCAACTTCCTAACAAATCGAACAAAAAGAGTAGTGGTCAACAGAGCTAAATCGGAGGCTGCCATAGTGAAGAGCTCTGTTCCACAAGGCACAGTACTCGCCCCCATCTTATTCCTTATCCTCATATCAGACATAAACAGAGATATACACCACAGCACCGTATCATCCTTTGCGGATGATACTAGGATCTGCATGAGGCTGTCATCTGCTGAGGACGCGGTTAACCTCCAAGAAGATATAAACAAAGTTTTCCAGTGGGCAACGGTAAACAATATGATGTTCAATGAGGACAAATTCCAACTACTCCGTTATGGAAAACTGGAGGAGATAATAACTAGAACAGAGTATACTACTGACTCCGGCCATACAATAGAGCGGAAAAATAATGTAAGGGACCTGGGAGTAGTAATGTCTGAGGATCTCACTTTCAAGGATCACAACAGTGCCACGATCGCACGTGCAAAGAAAATGATAGGATGGATAATGAGAACTTTCAAAACGAGAGATGCCAAGCCCATGATGATCCTTTTCAAATCACTTGTTCTCTCTAGGCTGGAATACTGCTGTACATTAACATCTCCATTCAAAGCAGGTGAAATCGCAGATCTAGAGAGTGTACAGAGATCCTTTACTGCACGTATAAGTTCTGTCAAGCACCTTAACTACTGGGAACGCTTGGAAGCACTTGACTTGTACTCGTTGGAACGCAGGAGGGAGAGATATATCATAATCTACACTTGGAAAATCTTGGAGGAATGGTCCCAAATCTGCACACAGAAATCACTCCCTACGAAAGTAAAAGACTGGGCAGGCGATGCAAAATGCCGCCAATAAAAAGTAGGGGCGCCATTGGTACACTAAGAGAAAACACCATAAGTGTCCGGGGCCCAAAATTGTTCAACAGCCTCCCATCAAGCATTAGGGGAATTGCCAATAAACCCCTGGCTGCCTTCAAGAGAGAGCTGGACAGATACGTAAAGTCAGTGCCGGATCAGCCGGGCTGTGGCTCGTACGTCGGACTGCGTGCGGCCAGCAGTAACAGCCTAGTTGATCAGGCCCTGATCCATCGGGAGGCCTGGTCATGGACCGGGCCGCGGGGGCGTTGATCCCCGGAATAATCTCCAGGTAACCTCCAGGTATATATATATATATATATATATATATATATATATATATATATATATATATATATATATATATATATATATATATATATAATATATATATATAATCGATTTCACGGGAATTAAAATGCAAGATGAGTGTGGTAGTTCATCGTTTAACTTTTTTTTTTTTCCCTGGTTGGTAATCATCGTTCATCCGCATCGCATGAAGCGTCGTACCGCACGCTGCGATTTGCATACCATGGCTCATTGCCTCCTGCCTGACGTATAATCACACAGCCTATTACAATACTCCTGTAAACACTACATGGTACACGCTCACCTCCCACTCATCCTGGGCGGAGTGCTTGCTCTCTCTCTCTCTCTCTCTCTCTCTCTCTCTCTCTCTCATATCCTTCACCTTCTCTCTTACATATAAAAATATTAAGATATAAAACTTTAGAAATTATTGATAATGGAAGAATCGTCGAAGAGCATGACTAAGATGGTCATTGATAGTGACTTTGACGACTTGAAGATGGTCATTGATAGTGACTTTGACGACTTGAAGATGGTCATTGATAGTGACTTTGACGACTTGAAGATGGTCATTGATAGTGACTTTGACGACTTGAAGATGGTCATTGATAGTGACTGGCGACTTTAAGATGGTCATTAATAGTGACTTTGACGACTTTAAGATGGTTATTGATGGTGACTTTGACGACTTTAAGATTGTCATTGATAGTGACTTTGACGACTTTAATGTGGTCATTGATAGTGACTTTGACTTTAAGATGGTCATTGATAGTGAGTTTGACGACTTTAAGATGGTCATTAATAGTGACTCTGACGACTTTAAGATGGTCATTGATAGTGACTCTGACGACTTTAAGATGGTCATTACCAGCAAATTCATATATGCTAATCTAATAAAATTTATTTGGCGAAATGCGATCACATCACAATTTGTGTTAACATCCTGATTAGTCTATAGGTGGAAAAGATGCGTCGGTTAATGGGTTTCTCCACGAGAGCTTCACAAAAAACCCCCGTGCAGGCGAAACGTCGCCACGAAAAGGTTTCCTTTTGGCTCTATGTTCTTTAACAGGTTTCCGATAAACTCTTAGAAACGAAATTAGTTTTTACCGTCAAAGTTGCGGGTTATTTGTTTATCTTAACCACGGTCTTGGTGTCTAGTGCAGTAAACTAACCATATGCATCTTCCCCTTTATCCCTCGCCTTCTCTTCACCATTCGTTATTTTCTTCCTCCCCTCCCCCTTGTCTCTCTCCCATTTTCTCACCTGTCTTTTCCCTCTCCGCACCTCTCGCTCTCCT
The DNA here is from genome assembly GCF_038502225.1 of Cherax quadricarinatus. NCBI lineage: Eukaryota > Metazoa > Arthropoda > Malacostraca > Decapoda > Parastacidae > Cherax > Cherax quadricarinatus. The sequence goes on from NC_091321.1 coordinate 6,082,870, forward strand.
CTTCAACCCGTGTCTTCTCTGTTCTTTCCCCATCTCCGTCTCGTTCCCTACTCTACAGTACCTACATCGTTTTCTACAGTACCTACATCGTTTTCTACAGTACCTACATCGTTTTCTTTCAGCCTCTCACCGCCTCTCGCCCCGTTGAAACTAGTCACTGTGTTTGGCTTTATTGGTCCACTTTTGGTTGTTCTATATAGCTTTGTATACAACATCTGAATAAAGGTTTCTTCCTCCCTGCCTCTGCCCCCATCAGCACCTCCCTCAGCTTCCATTAACACCTCCCCCAGCCTCCAACAGCATCTACCCCTGCCTCCAGCAGAACCTCCCTCAGCCTCCAACACCTTCCCAACCTCCACTAGCATCTATCCCAGCCTCCATCAGCACCTCCCCCAGCCTCCAACGACATCTACCCCTGGCTCCAACAGCACCTCCCCCAGCCTCCAACGACATCTACCCCTGGCTCCAACAGCACCTCCCCCAGCCTCCAACGACATCTACCCCTGCCTCCAACAGCACTTCCCCTAGCCTCCATCAGCACTTCCCCAGAATCCAACAACACTTTCCCCCAGCCTCCAACAACACCTCCCCAGCTTCCTACAGCACCTCCTTAGCCTCCAACAACACCTCCCCCAGCCTCCATCAGCACCTCTCCCAACCTCCATCAACACCTTTCCCCAGCCTCCAACAACACCTTTCCCCAGCCTCCAACAACACCTCCCCAGCCCCCAACAACTCCCCAACCTCCACCAGCATCTACTCCAGTCTCCATCAGCATCTCTCTCCCCTCCTTAACCCTCTTCAGTTAAGTGAAACATTTGGACACTCGGCTAACACAAGCTGGGATATTGATCTACACTGGACTTTATTCGGCACATAAAAGAATATGCAGGTGTGGTGGTTGTGTAGGCTTGGTGCAGGTGTGGTGGTGCATGTATGGTGGTGATTGTGTAGATGTGGGTGTGGTAGTTGTGTAGGTTTGGTGCAGGTGTGGTGGTGCATGTATGGTGGTGATTGTGTAGATGTGGGTGTGGTGGTTGTGTAGGTTTGGTGCAGGTGTGGTGGTGCATGTATGGTGGTGGTTACCTGGAGGTTACCTGGAGGTTATTCCGGGGATCAACGTCCCCGCGGCCCGGTCCACGACCAGGCCTCCCGATGGATCAGGGCCTGATCAACTAGGCTGTTACTGCTGGCCGCACGCAGTCCAACGTACGAGCCACAGCCCGGCTGATCCGGCACTGACTTTAGGTATCTGTCCAGCTCTCTCTTGAAGGCAGCCAGGGGTTTATTGGCAATTCCCCTAATGCTTGATGGGAGGCTGTTGAACAGATTTGGGCCCCGGACACTTATGGTGTTTTCCCTTAGTGTACCAATGGCGCCCCTACTTTTTATTGGGGGCATTTTGCATCGCCTGCCCAGTCTTTTACTTTCGTAGGGAGTGATTTCTGTGTGCAGATTTGGGACCATTCCTTCCAAGATTTTCCAAGTGTAGATTATGATATATCTCTCCCTCCTGCGTTCCAACGAGTACAAGCCAAGTGCTTCCAAGCGTTCCCAGTAGTTAAGGTGCTTGACAGAACTTATACGTGCAGTAAAGGATCTCTGTACACTCTCTAGATCTGCGATTTCACCTGCTTTGAATGGAGATGTTAATGTACAGCAGTATTCCAGCCTAGAGAGAACAAGTGATTTGAAAAGGATCATCATGGGCTTGGCATCTCTCGTTTTGAAAGTTCTCATTATCCATCCTATCATTTTCTTTGCACGTGCGATCGTGGCACTGTTGTGATCCTTGAAAGTGAGATCCTCAGACATAACTACTCCCAGGTCCCTTACATTATTTTTCCGCTCTATTGTATGGCCGGAGTCAGTAGTACTCTGTTCTAGTTATTATCTCCTCCAGTGTTCCATAACGGAGTAGTTGGAATTTGTCCTCATTGAACATTATATTGTTTACCGTTGCCCACTGGAAAACTTTGTTTATATCTTCTTGGAGGTTAACCGCGTCCTCAGCAGATGACAGCCTCATGCAGATCCTAGTATCATCCGCAAAGGATGATACGGTGCTGTGGTGTACATCTCTGTTTATGTCTCCCCAGCCCCGGAATAACCTCCAGGTATGTCTGATATGAGGATAAGGAATAAGATGGGGGCGAGTACTGTGCCTTGTAGAACAGAGCTCTTCACTATGGCAGCCTCCGATTTAACTCTGTTGACCACTACTCTTTGTGTTCGATTTGTTAGGAAGTTGAAGATCCATCTCCCCACTTTTCCAGTTATTCCTTTAGCACGTATTTTATGGGCTATTACGCCATGATCGCATTTGTCAAATGCTTTTGCAAAGTCTGTGTATATTACATCTGCATTCTGATTTTCTTCCAGTGCATCCAAGGCCATGTCATAGTGATCCAGTAGTTGTGAGAGGCAGGAGCGACCTGCCCTGAACCCATGTTACCCTGGTTGTGCAGGTGTGGTGGTTATGCAGGTGTGATGGTAGTTCAGGTGTGGTGGTTGTGCAGGTGGTGGTTATGTAGGTGTGGTGCAGGTGTGGTTGTGCATGTATGGTGGTGAATGTGTGGTGGTGCATGTATGGTGGTGGTTGTGTAGGTGTGGTGCAGGTGTGGTGGTAGCGCAGGTGTGGTAGTGCATGTATGGTGGTGCATGTGTGGTTGTTGTGCAGGTGTGCGCGTTATGTTGATGTGGTGCAGGTGTGGTAGTGAATGTATGGTGGTGCAGGTGTGGTGGCGCATGTATGGCGGTGCATGTGTGGTGGTCGTGTAGGTGTGGTGGTTGTGCAAGTGTGTGTGTGTGTGTGTGTGTGTGTGTGTGTGTGTGTGTGTGTGTGTGTGTGTGTGTGTGTGTGTGTAGCTACGATCCCCACTCCCAACCAGCTGATGCTAATCTCTTCCCTCCCTCAACCCATCCTCACTAATCCCTCCCTCCCATCACCCCTCCCCAAAAGCCGCACCCCTAACCAAGGTCCCACCACCCGCAATGTCCAATGGGACCTGTTGGAAGAGGGAGTGGCGCAGGGATGAGAGGTAGGCAGTGAAAAGAACCATTTCTCCCCAGTCTCCTTGGTCGTCCCTCTCCGACAATCCCAACCACAACGACCACCCTTACCACCCCGATCCCACCCCCCTAAACCTTAGTGGGTCAGGTTCCACCTTGTGTAGAACGTTTGTTCTTTTGTTTTGTGGTAATGGTGGTGGAGGTTGTTATGGTGGTAGTAGTGATGGTGGTGGTCGTCGTCATTGTAATAGTAGTAGTAGTAGTAGTAGTGCTAGTGGCGATGGAAAACAGCTGGAGTGTCATACCAGGAGTAAGGAATGCGCTTCACAATTACTCTTGGCAGAATTAATTGGTAAAAACCAGTGTATCCAAGACCATACCGCAATGGTTCAGCATCTGCGAGAGGCAGGAGCGACCTGTTCTGAACCCGTGTTGACCTGGGTTGAGCACCTGCTGCGATTCCACGTGACTGGCAGTCTTGCTTCTTAAGAACCTTCCAAAAACCTTGATAATGTGGGACGTCAGCGCCATCGCTCTATACTTATTATTTTTTTTTTTTACAGTTGATTTACTGTGTTAGGTCAAAAGGACACAAATGGAACTAATGTGACATTTTATTGTGTGAAAGTTCCACTCTCCAGGAGCTTTGTCAAGCTGTTACTCTACTGACACCTTTGTGGAATAAGCTGTGATGGTGACCTTGCTAGTAATGTCATAACAGCGGGAATTGTGTGACAGGCAACTATCGCACCATACCATTTCTCAACTATCGCGCTACCCACTCGATTCATGGCGGCTACACCGCGAACCTTCGCCACTCCTATAGTTTACTAAGAAAATTACACCGTCGAGAAATCCTTAATAATGAAAATATTGCGACACTTACTGCTTCGTGTTTGACACTAGTTACATAAATAATAATATTGACACATTAACGTGGAAACTGACTTAACTAAGACGTGCGTTGAGTGTAGAGAGTTGCAGGTGTAGCAAGGTGAACGTACAGGTGCTGTAATGTGGCGAAATGTGAAGAAGCGGAGTAACAGCTCCTGGGCCAGCCACTTAATTCTTAAATGAGCGGCTTAATTAACTGATCTCTTACTTCCAAAGCTCCATCATACTTATTGGTTGGGCAGGTGAAGAATTAGGCACAGATGCGACATCTGGGTATCTTTCAGTGGCTTTATCAATATAAGACGAAGACTAGATAGGTGGAAAATAAGGAGTTACAGGTGTTGGAATTACAGGAGTTGGGGTTACAGGTGTTGGGGTTACAGGTGTTGGAGTTACAGGTGTTGGGGTTACAGGTCGCGTGTTTCCCCATTTTCCTTCCCTGTTCCACCTCTTCCTTCCTCTTCCTCCTTTCATCTTGTCTCACAATTTTCACTTCTCCATCATCACTCCCTCTTCCCCCCCCCCCGTCCCTCCCTCCCTCTCTCTCTCTCCCCCCTCTCTCCCCCTCACATTCCCTCCCTTCTTCCCTCTTATCGAACCGACAGGCCCTTCCATCTATCACTGGGTCTCACTCAACTGAAGACATGAATAAGCAGGAGTGTGGTAAACTCAGTGAACTAGTGAGGCAGAATTATCCGGTGAGGCAGAATGATCCGGTGAGGCAGAATGATCCGGTGAGGCAGAATGATCCTTGAGGAAGAATGAGGTGACGCTTAATGATTCCATGAGAAAGACACACACACACACACACACTCACACACACACACACACACACACACACACACACACACACACACACACACACACACACACACACACACACACACACGGTCATGTGTGTGGAAGGTGTACAGGTGTGTCGAGGGCAGGTGATTTCTGCAGGTGATAGGCCTGGCCAGGTAGGCAGAACCCGGCCTATGTTCCCCGAGACCAGCGGTCCCTCCCTCGAGGATTGTCGCGGCCGGTTTCTTTGTGGGGGGTCGGACCAGCGGGCCCGACCTGTTTCGGTTGTTAGGGCTGTCCTGTTTAACCGAGGTCGGCAACACTAACAGCAGTACAACAACAAAAGTACGAGAAGAGCAGTTTACCTGGAGTTTACTTGGAGAGAGTTCCGGGGGTCAACGCCCCCGCCCCTCGGTCTGTGACCAGGCCTCATGATGGATCAGGGCCTGATCAACCAGGCTGTTACTGCTGGCTGCACGCAAGCAAACGTACGAACCATAGCCCGGCTGATCTGGCACCGTCTTTAGGTATCTGTCCAGATCCCTCTTGAAGACAACCAGGGGTCTACCCTGGTGGGTCCCGGACACTTATTGTGTTTTCTCTTAATGTACTAGTGACGTCCCTACTTTTCACTGGGGGTTATGTTGCATAACCTGCTTTCGTAGGGAGTGATTTCTGTGTGCAGATTAGGGACTAATCCCTCCAGGATCTTCCAGGTGTAGATTATGATACATCTCTCTCGCCTGCGCTCTAGTGAGTACAAGCCAGGCGCTTCCAGGCGCTCCCAGTAGTTAAGGTGTTTGACGGAACTTATTCGTGCAGTAAAGGTTCTCTGCACATTCTCTAGCTCTGCAGTTTCACCTGCCTTGGGTATACTTGGAGTACACCTGGAGAGGGGTTTCAGGGATCAACGCCCCTGCGGCCCTTGTCTGGTGGCCTGGTGGTTAACGCTCTCGCTTCACACGACGAGGGCCTGGGTTCGATTCCCAGCCAGAGTAGAAACATTGGACGTGTTTCTTTCCACCTGTTGTCTATGTTCCCCATCAGTAAAATGGGTACCTGGGTGTTAGTCGACTGGTGTGGGTCGCATCCTGGGACACTGACCTAAGGAGGCCTGGTCACAGACCGGGCCGCGGGGGCGTTGACCCCCGGAACTCTCTCCAGATAAACTCTCCTAAACTCCAGATAAACCAGGCTTCATGATGGCCTGGTCGTATATACCTACCTGGAGTCTACCTAGATAGTATTCCGGGGATCAACGCCCCTGCGGCCCGGTCTATGACCAGGTCTCCCTCTTGAAGGCAACCAGGGGCCTATTGGTAATTCCCCTTATGGCTGGTAGGAGGCTGTTGAATAGTCTTGGGCCCCGGACATTTATTGTGTTTTTCCTTAGTGTACTAATGGCGCCCCTACTTTTCTTTTGTGTATAATTGTACATTCTTCACATTATGCTCTTATCTTGATAGTCACTGAATGGCGAAACTTTTATGAATTAAAGATACCCAGATATTGCATATGTGTCAAATTCTTAACAGTAGTTTTGAAGTGGTCAGACCGTCAGCCTTGGTGGGCGGTGATCAGTCCATCGAGTCTAAATCACAGCGAAAGTGATGTGAAGCAGCTGGAGGTGGCATCACAAGTAGGTGTGGCCCACTAGTGGAAGCAGGTTGTAGTTCTGAACAACTGTTTAGCAAAGGACTGGCAAAAGAATTCTCCTTTACCATAAAGGGCAGATCCAACTCACAGCTACTCACACCCACTCATATTATCCAGCCTGATGGCTAAGTATTGCACATGTGTCTAATTTATATAGACTGAAGATTCCTACTGTGTAGGCAAAACGTTTCGGAATAAAGATACCCGCAGTAACCTCGTGAAGCCTCATAGAAGTTGAAAATGATGTTACTCAGAACCAGAACAGCATCGATCATAAATAATTTTGTAGCCTAGAGTATTACACCATCTCTATTATAGTTGGTAGAATTACTGACAATATGTTATGTAAAAGGACACTAGTGCAACTAATTTGACTTTTTATTGTGGCAACGTTTCGCTCTCCAGTAACGGCTTGCCAAAACTCCTAGAGAACGAAACGTTATAACAGTATGTCACCTTAGTTACATTTGTGTTCGTTTTACCTAACATTATAGTATCTCTTGCACAAGTTATTCTCCCAGGCTATTGACCACCACCTGACCAGATGACTTCAACTTCCTTCATTTGCACGTTGCAACCGCTTGCAACACCTCTCCTTAATAGCTGTGGCTGAGTTGGTGTCTGAAGGGCTTCGTGGCGCTAAGCAAAACGTTGACCATTGAAGGGATGTTGTAGATAAAATAAGATTTGGTTACAGAAATGTATGACACCCAATCTCTCTCTCTCTCTCTCTCTCTCTCTCTCTCTCTCTCTCTCTCTCTCTCTCCTTCCTGTGTGCCACGTGGTCCTTTCCTTTTTCATTATCTTTCATCCCCTATCCATCCCCCTTCTCCTCCTCTCCCAACAATAAACCCATCCCTCCCACCCACCACAACCCACCAGCACCAAGAAGCCACCATCCCCCGAGGGTCTGGCTTTCCTCTATTGAACAGTCCACATTGAAATATGAACATAGGGGGAAGGGGGGATGTGGGTGAGGACATTTTTTTTAATTACCATTATTAGGTACCCGGATACCTTTTGCCCAACACCTGAATACTACCAGCAGGAACTGGAGCTTCTTACACCCGTGATTGGAATGCTTTTCTACAAAGAATATGACTCCAAGTAAGGACTGGAAATTTTTTCCAGGATACAGGCTACAACAGTGGGCTGGCAGGGGTGTAAGGAAGCTGGTCTAAATGTTGCTTCGTGTCAGGTAGTCGAACGCTTTGGTGGTTGGTGTGGGTGGTTGGTGGTAGTTGTGGTTGTGGTGTTAATACCTGGAGGTTACCTGGAGGTTTTTCCAGGGATCAACACCCCCGTGGCCCGGTCCACGACCAGGCCTCCCGATGGATCAGGGTCTGATCAACTTGGCTGGTGAGTAATTTTGGCTGGTGAGTAATTTTGCTAGTACTGGTTTAACAAAAAAATAGATAACATTCTCAGTGTGGGCTGCTATCATATTCCACTTAATTGAAGGAACACCGCCTGCTGTGTGGTGTACCATCACACAGAATGACCTTTTTTTTTCAACAAGCGTTGGCAGCTGATGCCAACCAGAGCTGAGAGACTCCAGTAAGGTGACGAGGAAATCAAGTATTGCACGAGGAGTTCACCAGCTACAGAGGCTTCAAAGGTTTCGTTCCAGCTGCTCTCATTCGGGAAATACCTCTCAGACGATACTAGGATCTGCATGAGTGTTGTCCATTTAGGACACGGCAAAGCTCCAAGAAGATATAAACCAAGTTTTCCAGTGGGCAACGGTAAACAATATGATGTTCAATGAGGACAAATTCCAACTACTCCGTTATGGAAAACTGGAGGAGATAATAACTAGAACAGAGTATACTACTGACTCCGGCCATACAATAGAGCGGAAAAATAATGTAAGGGACCTGGGAGTAGTAATGTCTGAGGATCTCACTTTCAAGGATCACAACAGTGCCACGATCGCATGTGCAAAGAAAATGATAGGATGGATAATGAGAACTTTCAAAACGAGAGATGCCAAGCCCATGATGATCCTTTTCAAATCACTTGTTCTCTCTAGGCTGGAATACTGCTGTACATTAACATCTCCATTCAAAGCAGGTGAAATCGCAGATCTAGAGAGTGTACAGAGATCCTTTACTGCACGTATAAGTTCTGTCAAGCACCTTAACTACTGGGAACGCTTGGAAGCACTTGACTTGTACTCGTTGGAACGCAGGAGGGAGAGATATATCATAATCTACACTTGGAAAATCTTGGAAGGAATGGTCCCAAATCTGCACACAGAAATCACTCCCTACGAAAGTAAAAGACTGGGCAGGCGATGCAAAATGCCGCCAATAAAAAGTAGGGGCGCCATTGGTACACTAAGAGAAAACACCATAAGTGTCCGGGGCCCAAAACTGTTCAACAGCCTCTCATCAAGCATTAGGGGAATTGCCAATAAACCCCTGGCTGCCTTCAAGAGAGAACTGGACAGATACCTAAAGACGGTGCCGGATCAGCCGGGCTGTGGTTCGTACGTTGGATTACGTGTGGCCAGCAGTAACAGCCTCGTTGATCAGGCTCTGATCCACCGGGAGGCCTGGTCGTGGACCGGGCCGCGGGGGCGTTGATCCCCGGAATGCCCTCCAGGTAGACTTCAGGTAGGATGGCCTATAACATACACAGGAAACACGGAATTCAGGAAGATATCTTCAGTAAAGGACGAGGCCAAAACGACTGCAAATGTTTAGATCTTACATGCAACCATTTCTTGTGTGTACTCAACTATTTGTGGTTGCGAGGGTCGGGTCGAAGTTCCTGCCACTCCCCCACCCTGTCTGGCTGTTATCATCAAGGTCAACGATGTTATCTTCCCTGCGTCTTTACCGCAAGTGCTCCCGGTTGATTAACCTTATCGCTCCTTATCTTGCTGGCATGATATTCATCACTTGAATCTGGATGATGTCAGAGTCTTGAAAAAAAAGGAAACCAAGATAAGATTTTTAACAAAAGTTATCCCCAGACAGAAGGCCACTCTTAACCCAGTGGTATAACCCACAGTACAAAACTAGGTATAGTGGACATATTGTCCTTTTAGCTAGAAAACATATTAGATACACGTTAACCAGGATGCTAAGCGATACATTTCTCTCACGAGGTTTTATCAGTCTAATACTGGTATTGATTGATTATATATCTAGAATAATAGTAATAATAATAATATTGTTTTTACATGTACAAGGTATACAGGTCTAGCTAACATCAGTGACATATTATTATATAGAAAGCCGCTTGTTATGTTGAACATTTCTGGTAAATTAGTTTAGAAAACCAACGAGTCGATAAAATATATATTTGTGCAACACTTGGTACTGATTACCTCAAACTCCTCGTCTTCCACCGCTTTTCTCTGCACTGGACAGATGAAGCCACTAGTGTTGCCCAAGTGTCTCATCCATCATTCATCCTGTCTGTCCCGACTTACAGCGACATCCCGTCTATAGCAATGTTCTGTACGCCATGTTTATCGTATGGTTTCTTAGTCTTCCTCAGAATTTGTAATGCACTCGTAGTTCTTCGGTGAATTTACTTGTATACTGAAATATCAAGAGCATTTCGGAAACATCAGGTCACTTTTGTTCCAGGATGCGACCCACACCACTCGACTAACACCCAGGTACCCATTTTATACTAATGGGTGAACATGGACAGTAGGTGTCTTATGGAAACATGTCCTATTGTTTCCAGCCGGACCTCGGTGTGTAAACTGAGTGCGCTAGTATTAGACATGCTTAACAATTCGCAAACGGCCGAAATTATTTACATTCTCTCTGTCCATAGCAGGATTCGAATCTGCACACTCTGAACCTCCACACTCTACATCAAAGTACTTTGATGCAGAGTGTGGAGATTCGAATCCTGCTGTGGACTGAGAAATAATGCTACCATTAGACATGTATGCAACAACTGGGTATCTTTAGTATGTGGATGTTTCACCAATCAGGGGCGAAACGTCTACATCATAAAAGATACCCAGTTGTTGCACATGTGTCTAACAACTCAACGTTTCGGTATTATATACCATTGATGTTATGATTGTAATAATCTAGAAGGGAAGGAGAGTGATTGGTGGTGTCCGGGGCCTAGTCTTGGCAAGGAATTATGCGCCTCTAAACTTTCTGTTTGACTATCGGCCAGAGGATGGGTATGGGGGCTCATAATAAGACTAAAAAACTTGCAGTATGGTGGTCACTAGGTCTCTGGTAGTGGGCAGCAGCGAAGCTGGTGTTATACTAGGTCTGATGCATTGCTCCTTCCTTCTTAATGGATGTGACTTGGACCTGACTGGCTTAGGTCAGTAGGTGACTTGGACCTGCCTAGCATGGGCCAGTAGGCCTGCAGCAGTGCTGCTTCTTTCTTGTGTTCTCGGTTCTCGAGTCAAGACAGTTAATCTGAAAATTATCCGTTGATTATAATACCTTTTTGAATGTAACGAATTTTGTATAGTAGACTGAAACTAGCGATTTATTGTAAGTACAACATTAGCCATTTTTTTTAAATTACTGACTATTCCAGAGGTATGTGATATATTGAAAAATCTTGCTGTAAAAAAATAAAATCGTCACGGCCTGTGGATTTATATACCTTTTTCTTCGGTTTACTCAGACTACATCTCAGTAATCTGTGGTTTACACATAAGTTCTTCACTACTGCCAATAATATCCTCCTTGTCTGTGTTGCCCGATTGTTCTCTGACTTCACATACATTTAAATAAGAAATCCTGAAGGAATGTAGATGAATTGTTCAGAGAACCCACAAGTTGATAAATTAGACACATGTGCAACACTTGGGTATCTTCATTGTGAAAACGTTTCGCCACACAGTGGCTTCATCAGTCCAGTACAAAAAAAAAGAAACAGTGAAGATCAGAAGGAGATTGAGGGACTGATTACCTCAATCTCCTTCCAATCTTCACTATTCTTTGTACCGGACTGATGAAGCCATGGTGTGGTGAAACGTTTCCTCAATAAAGGTACCCAAGTGTTGGACATGTGTCTAATTTATCAAATCCTGAAGGAGTTGACAACTTGCATATCCTAGCCTTATCGTAGGGGTTTTTAATGGAGATATCGAGGGTTGAAGGTAGACACACTTGTTGGATGGTAACATATATTGTCAGACTGTGATGATGAGAAATGGAGCCCAGCCTTGCCGTGTTGTAGTCTGGATGATCTACCGCCGACTGAGGCCGAGCTGTCAGCATAGTTGCTGATCCCTGTGTTGTATAGCATATAGTATCATCCATGTGCTTTAGATAGGAGATCCCTTTTAGGCCTGTGACTTTGTGTGACGTCACGGGATGCGCATGTGTACGGTCGTACCTCTGCCTCCCTCTCAGACGGCGTAGACATCCAGGCTAGGACAGGCAAAGGCTGGGCTCCATTTCCCATCATCTCAGTCAGACAATGTATATATCGTTACCATCCAACAAGTGTGTCTACCTTCAACCCTCAATATCTCCATTTAAGAACCCCTACGATAGCCTCACCCCCTGTCCCTTTGTTTTTCTATTTCTTTCTACACTTTTTACTTCCCTAGCCGAGTCTGCTCAATTATGCATATTTCCTATGAATTTACCACTTTTTTTTATCACCTTCGGGCTTGAAGGAGTGTGCGAAAATAATAGTTATCCATTCTCAATCATTTAAAAAAAAAATAGCTGAATGGAGGTAATTTTGCTGCAGACAAATGGAAAACAGTTGTGCTAATATATATATATATATATATATATATATATATATATATATATATATATATATATATATATATATATATATATATATATATATATATATATATTACACACGAAATATACGACCCATTGATCTGTTTGTCTGTCTCACTTACCAGTGTAGCCAAAAAAAGAAAGGTAAATAAAAAGTTGTTAGAGAAAAGCGGATACATCATTTGTAAACCACAAACCCGCTGACAGTTTATTTTGGAATCAAAATTCTATATATATTCAAAGCTATTGTGATTTGGGGAGAGCCAGGGTATCGGTGACGGTACTAGTATCGCCTAATTTTGAAGGTATCTGTATAGGTATTGGCGTAAAATTGAGTATCAGCGAAAAAATGTTGGCATCATCCCAGATTACACAGGAATAACATAGGTGGTCATAATTTACTTGCCTTTTTGTAAAAACTTTCAGTAGATTTTCTGGCTACAGGTTAATCTGGAAATTGCAAATATGAGATGAACAAAAGGCAAACACTTCCTATGCGAATGGTAAAATTTATTCAAAATAAAGACAAAAAATTAATAAGGAAAATGTCTTCATGGGGGAGAATGTCACAAGTGGGGACCCTAAAGTATTAGCACTTGGCCCGATCATGTTTTTAATTTATGCTGATGACTTGCCATAAGGAATAAATATCTATATTAACAAGTTTGTAGATCCTGTAGGAAAAAAAATCTTACGCAGGAGAGAAAATCAAATTAAAAATAAAATATATACAAATTTATCAAGTGGCATGACAAATGGACGGTGATATTAAATTCAGAGAACAGGAAAACAGCATTAAAAAGCTACCTTTATGCGGTTTATGATTGTGATAAAATATAAAAAATATTGAACAGAAAAGAATTTGTGGTTGGTTACAAGTTAGAAGCTATCATTAGAAAATCACACAGATTTTCAAGTGGGGAAATTATATGCTATGTCCAGTTTCAAAATGGCTTCCAGCTGTGCAGATGATAGGCAATGGAATTTTCATACCAAATGCCATATCAAAATTGGATTGCACAGCTGAGGTATTGTCTTCAGCAGAAAAATAAAGGGATATATATATATATATATATATATATATATATATATATATATATATATATATATATATATATATATATATACAGCCAGTAAAACTGAAGACATCCATAGGGTCAAACTACAGTGCTTGGGTAATGGGAGGTAATCAGGTTTGATCAGAGGAAGGAAATGGTAGACTACAATCATGCTGACAGCATTTCTCTATGCTTCACCTCACTGGCTACTCCAGAAATGAGGAAAAATATTTGAGATTAAACAAGGACTCAAAAAAATGCTAATTCCATCACAGAAATGCTTGAAAATGCGTAATGTTTAGTTACTGTAAAGAAAATATATGTAGATCGAAGCTTAATAGAGTGTATCCAACTACTTGTGAACCTGGGGAAGGAGGTTCCACTGATATTTTGATGAATTTTGCAAAACAGTTCAGGAATATGACTTCTCTGTGATATATAAATTCTTACAATACTGCACATTAGTTCGTATCTGACAAAATTTATAGAGTTGCTAGGATGGTAAAGGAGAGAATAATTTGTCACAGTATACCAGAGTTGCTTTATATAATATTGTTGAGTTTGTAGCGTAGTGCTGGAAAAGTTGTGCATCCTATACTGTTTAACTCAAACTGTAATGGTCTAGTTGAATGCACAAACAAAATAAGTATTAGAATTTTTAAGAGTAACACCTGATGCAAACAGCTATGTTTGGGGTGAGGCTATTCAGTGTGCAACTGACCTTTCAGTTCATCACTCAGTAAGTTATATATCCCATTTTCCTCCATATGGGGTAGATAATAGACTGCCTCACAACTGGCCGTTTCCTCCTGCACCTAAATGTAATGAAGATTGTGATAACACTCACAATTTTCAAGTAGTTATGAAAGTGAAGAGAACCTTACATATCTTACCCAAATTAAGATTGGTGCTAAGGTAATGTTGATTAATTTCAAGAAGACATTAATAACATCAAAAGTAGATAAATTATTTGGTCCACATCGTGTTTTAGATTATATGATTGAGACTAAGTATACGATTAGAGACAGCGATGATCAGTGTGGAAAATCACACCTAAAACAGATAATATTTATTTAGGACGATGTTGAGAAGCCAAAGTTAAGAGACAGATGTAATGGCAACTGACACTATAATTTGTGTTCTTGTTCAACGACTTGGTGACCGCTACATCACAAGCTAATGCACATCAGTATGCATCAAGGTAATGTAATGCGGTTGTTCGTGGATGATTTCGATGTACAGTAGACTGTCATGTAATATATATCTACGTTGAACGTTATTAATATAACTAATGAAACTTTTTTCCATTATCACAGTGCACGCAAAAAAAAAAAAAAAACAGTATTGGAGGTCATAGCATACCATAAATTTGGGGGTAAAATAAGCCTTTCCCCCCCCATGTTACACACCAATTCCCGTTAAAACACTGAACACGAGTGTTCATTTAGTTCTGGATGGCTTTGCCATTTTAAAGAGTGGAGTGGGTTGCATAATATCAAATTCAGTTGTGAGAGTGCGTCTGCTGACCACGCTGCTACCGCCGGGAAATTTCTTCCCGAGAGTGGCTACAAGCCTGAGCAGGTGTTTACCATTGACACTGGTGTAGTGTGGATGGAAGTGTTGGTGCTATCTCAAACCTACGTTAGCAAGCAAGTGAAAAGTGAACCTGGATTCAAGGCAGGGAAGGATCGTTTGAGGTTGCGTCTGTTGTGCTAATGCATCAGGTGATTTCAAGTGCAATCCTATGATTATCGTTCCTAGAATCTCAGTGATTTGAAAGGCAAAGGCAATACCACTTTGCCTGTTAATTGGTGGGTCGAGGAGAAAGACAGCTTGGATGAGCGAGGTCCAGTTTGTTGAGAGGTTCAAATATTATTTTATTCGTACAGTCAAGATGTGCCTATACCAAGAGAACCTTCCATTAAAGGTTACCTGGAGGTTATTCCGGGGATCAACACCCCCGCGGCCCGGTCCATGACCAGGCCTCCCGATGGATCAGGGCCTGATCAACTAGGCTGTTACTGCTGGCCGCACGCAGTCCAACGTACGAGCCACAGCCCGGCTGATCCGGCACTGACTTTAGGTATCTGTCCAGCTCTCTCTTGAAGGCAGCCAGGGGTTTATTGGCAATTCCCCTAATGCTTGATGGGAGGCTGTTGAACAGTTTTGGGCCCCGGACACTTATGGTGTTAGCCTGACTTTAAATTCTCGTCGCCATCCTTTAAGACTTGCAGACTCTGTTCAAGTTTTCTTTTTTTCCTCTGAATATGACATCTCTTATACAACCACTGGACTGATACAACCACTGGCTTTATGCAACCACAGGACTGATACAACCACTGGCTTTATGCAACCACTGGACTGATACAACCACTGGCTTTATGCAACCACTGGACTGATACAACCACTGGCTTTATGCAACCACAGGACTGATACAACCACTGGCTTTATGCAACCACTGGACTGATACAACCACTGGCTTTATGCAACCACAGGACTGATACAACCACTGGCTTTATGCAACCACAGGACTGATACAACCACTGGAGTAAAGAGTAATTAAGACACTGAAGTGCCACTACATATACAGGGTAGTGCAGAAACTCAATACAGCAGTGGGTGAAGACTCATACAGTGAAGTGCCAGAGTTCTGGCATAAATTCAACATTGAAGATACAATAATAGATGTAAAAGTTGCATGAAAGGAAGTTCCCCAGTCAACAATAAATGCAGAGCTAGGGAGGAGTATGACCCAATGTGGTAAATAATTTTTAAAGGTAATTTTTTCCTCTCAGTATTTGGGTCCAAGAAACTGTGACTGGCAAGAACAGTGTCAAGTGACAGAATATGAAAATATGTAGAAAGACAACATTAATAAACTGTTACAAGAAGACGATGAAGAAAAAGCTGCAGAAGAAATTTTGAAGCTCAATTCTGAGAAGGGATGTAGATAACAATAGGATGAGGAAGAACCAGAACTTGATCTGATGATGGTCCATGATGTACATGGCATCCTGTATGCTGTTGGGAAAGCTGCAGACTTTTGCATGGAAGAGGATCATGACACATCTAAAAGCATTGCTGTGAAGTGCACTCTGATGCAAGCGATTATGCTTTACCGTGAACTAGGTAAAGAAATGGTGGGTAAAACAAAGCAGACATGCATTACAGAATACCTGAAAACTCCATCACAGCCACCATTTACTGACAACTCTTCATCGATATAAACTAGACAACTGTATCCATCCTACTCAGCTTAATAGCCACAACATCCATCTCAGCCCAACAACCATAGCATTCACCTTAGTCCTTTAACCACATCTACTTCAGCCCAGTAACCACAATCACCCACCTCATCCACCTCGGCATAGTAGACACATCAACCCTCACCACGCATGTCAAGACATAAACACCACCAACCAGAATTTAAGGAAGAAAGAATTGTTTAAGGAAATCTTGTGTGGCTCTTTAGAGGTCTAAGGAACCTAATCCTATTTTCTCTGTAAGTTCTTCACTTCGTGTAACATAGATTTAACAGAATGCACTTTTCTGGAATGTAAGCACCCTGCTCGATGAGATTACTGTAGTTTCCAACCAGCCCTGTACTCAGAAGCTATATCTATGTAAACTGCGTTAGAATTAGGAATTAATGTAAACTATTCATTTACAAGAAGGTTACCTGACTGATGTTTTTGAGTTTTCTTTTCCCAGGATTAGAACTTACAGTTGTCCATATTGAACTGCATCTTCCGCTTATTTAACAGCATCATGAACCTAATCAAGGTCATTCTGTAGCTTTGTGTCCTCAACACACATATATCACTATTCATTACTTCACCTGTACCAGGAGCAGTGACCCCGGAAGCAACAACAGGTAACCCTATTAAAAAATAATGATAATCTTTATTTCTACAAGTACATATATGTACAACTAATACAGATGTACAAGGAGGGAAAGGTACTATCAGGGTCCATTCTTTCCCATGCCTCAGGACATTACTTACTTACCCTTACCAACCAAATGTCAATATTTTTCATTGCAATATATAATTTGGAAGCAAGAAGACATAAATACAGTACAAATACAATATAACAGCAGACGTGCAGAAACTCTATTTTAAACACTCGCGTTTGCCTTTGCCTCGTATGTGATTCTCGTATCACCGAAAAAAGCCACTCACATGTTGATGTTGGTTACTGAAAAAGAAAAAAAATGCTCATATCAGTGATATCTTGTATCGAGGTGTTCTCGTATATGTGGGGATTGCTGTACACACAGGAGAGCAAGAAAACTCACTTCAGGCTTCAATAGCTTCAGGTAGTTTAGTCATGTGGTTTGGACATCAGGTTTCAAGAATACATGGCAATTCACATGGCTTGATTCATGTGACTTCGAGTGGTATGGGCATAGCTCTGAACAGGAATTCAGCATTGAGAGGGAGTGGAGGTGGAGGCGGGAGCATAGATGGTGTACTGAATGCAACAGCTTGCAGCATCTCTCACGTGGAGCCCAGGGTAGACCTGACCACTGGGGACACACCTTCACTTCTATCTTCTGTAATGCAGGGGTTTCCAACCTGGGGTAGAAGCACCCTCAGGGGGTGCGAGATGGCATTTCAGGAGTGTGACAAGAGTCCTAATGAGTTTGAATTGTTCACCCGCAGTACTGTATTTGGTTCAAATTGTGATTCAAACATTAGAAATTTAACCTCTTCATCTTCAAATGTGATATTACTTTTGTAGGGGCTGCAACATTAATCAAACATTTCCTAAGGGTGCGGGGCATAGAAAAGGTTGGGAACCCCTGCTGTAATGGCAGTGGTGGACTGAAACTGCAGCAATGTACAGATGACCTTGATCACGTGACAAAAACACCATGGAAGGCTGCCAGGAACTCGGTTAATGCCAGGAAGATTTCCCGAGGAAATTAAGGTATTTGGGTATAAATCTTGAATGTACCCGTGTCTCGGTGATGTGGGTAGGAGACACAATGACAGGATAACTTATTGGTAGCTGGACGCTGTTTGTGTAGGCCAATGAACGTAACTTGATCTTCCTCTCTCTGAGCCAAATGCTGTAAACACCGCTGTCACCATTTATAACAGTATTAATTCTGGACATCACTGTCACCAGATATATCAATTGCATTTCTGGTGTGGTAAATAATGCTTTTGAGGCGAACTTTATTGGGTAATTGTACGGGCAGTGTGTTCTATCAAGCCCCTGCCAGACCCATGGCCAGACAGGAGAGAGAGATAGTAGTAGGTCTTGCTACTAGGCAGGTGTGTAAGTGAGGTAGAAGTCAGCTCTAGTGAAGTGCGATCTGAGTATGCCTAGGCCCTTGAGATAACATGACCAGCCTAGTAGGCGCAGAACCTAAGTACCAACAACATTCACACAAGAAGAAGTTATGATAATGTGCTTTACAGTGCCTAGTGTTGGCTATAACATCAATGTCATATTGAATCAGCGCCAATCACACAGATTTGTATATTATATTTGTGGATTTTTTTCATGGCGTTTGCTTAATACTATTTTCATGAGTTGTATTCAATAGGTTAATTACCAAAGTGTCCTTTGTTTGTATATCCCTAGTGTCAAGTGTCAATTTATGTTAAAATTTACTAGTTAACTTCCTTTCACAAGCATTGTTGTTCACTGGAGTATTTTTTTTTTTTAATTTTTATCTGGTGCCAATTATCATTGTTTACCTCCATTGTTTACTCAGGACTGATTTTCATTTTTTTACAGCCATTTTATTTTTTTTCACTTTCTGTGCATTTCATTGTGTTTGTGCTTATTTAAGTTTTACTGCTGTGTTTTGCCAAGCCTAATTTCTTCCGTCCGCCAGATTTTATTGATTTATATTTTTATCACAGCTGTTTTTCTTGTATTCCACTACTTAATAGACTCGATTGTGTTGTCAGCTTCGTATAAAGCTTTTTATGTCAGCATTTGCCACTCATCTAGTGTTTGAGCTCGTGTGTGTGTGTGTGTGTGTGTGTGTGTGTGTGTGTGTGTGTTTTTATCCTGTTTTATCTACATATTTACTGTGAACAAGCTTACTTTTGCATCTTCAGCTTGAGAGATAATTTTGCTTTTTGTGAGTAACTTGCTTGCCTTCATGCATTATACTCCTGTGCACATACTTGTTTGTGTATAATATTTGTGTTTAAATGCAAATTGTTTCTCAATTATCATACTGTATATTCTCCTAATTGGTTCAAGTGTTGATACAGTTCTGACTCTAGTAATTAATTTAATATATTTTTATTTTGCTGACAAACAGGTCCTCCTTCAATCCTTAATTTTTGAGTTTGTTCTCCCTGTATTTTTTTTTTCATTAAATTCCCAGTAACTGAGGAATTAATTTCACCTTGTGAGAGTTTACATTGTCTCAAGTACAGTACTTTGATATTTTTTTTTATCTTAAGCTCCATTAAAATTTTTATTTTCTCTCTTTGATTTTAATTCATTTATATTTGGATTTTTGTATATATATCTGTCAAGTGTGCTATTTCTTGTATTTTATCTGCTGCATTTTTTTATATACTGATGCCAGGTTTTTACAGAGCTTTCATTGCTGTTTTTTCCATAGATTCTTTAATAGACTTAGAAAAAGATGGCCCTTTCACTTGGACCTTTTGTCTAGAAAGGGTATTTCAGACACTAAAAATCAAGCTAACTTCTGCTCCCGTTCTAAAATTCCCTGATTTTAATAAGTTTTTTACCTGACAACAGATGCTAGTGCAGTTAGCATAGGTACCATCCTAGCACAAAAGACTGATGGCTAGTTTACCCAAGTTACATTTGAGTCTTAACCAAGGTTGAAAATACTATTCTGTAAAAGAGCAAGAAACATTAGCCATAGTTTGGGTTTTGAAACATTTGTGATATCTACTAGTATCCATTTCATGTTTTGACAGATCATGTACCATTGATCACGTTATTTCAAAATAATCTACAGGAAGATTAGTGAGATGGTCCTTGACCATTCAGTTTATTCCTTCTGTTGTACATTTGCCTACCAAGTCAAGTGAGGTAGCAGATGCCATGTCTTACGGCATCAGTAGAGTTATAATCGGGGAAATTAAAAATGATCTGACGCAATTAGATTCTTGACAAAAGATCAGACACTGAAAACACCCAGCTCCTATCAGCAACTTTGTTATGAGCCAAGAATTATTGTACCAAGTAGCCGAACTTGGTACCCTAGCCAAAACGT
Organism: Cherax quadricarinatus; assembly: GCF_038502225.1. NCBI lineage: Eukaryota > Metazoa > Arthropoda > Malacostraca > Decapoda > Parastacidae > Cherax > Cherax quadricarinatus. The sequence goes on from NC_091321.1 coordinate 6,103,242, forward strand.
ACGTGAGTTATTTAAGAGTCACTAGTAGAATGTACTACAGCCTTGCAGTTAATTCAGAATGTACCAGGTGTTGTCCACTCTGGCATTGGTCATTCTGCTAAACAGGCTAGGTAGAAGTATTTTTGGCCTCGTATGGCAACAGATAATTCAGAGTACATGAAGTGTAAAGTGTGCATGTAACACGAAGGTGATGTCGGGGGATCTAATCCCATTCAAGTTTACCCAACTACCAGTGAACTAAGGAAAAGAGTATCACTAGACTTGTTGACCAATTTCCAACGTAAACTCTAAGGTAACAAACATCTGTGTGTGGTGGTTGATCATTCCTCACGATATTATGAGTTGGTACCTGATGCAAATAAAACTGCAAAGGCAATAGCCAAAGCGTTTAAGGAATGAGTTTTCTGTAAACCCTACACCAAAATCCTCTATAACAGATGAAGGTGAATTCTGTAATGAAATCCTTGAGAAGTGTGCCGTATACAAGATCAGGAAGTTTACCATTGTCCCCCACCATCCTGCCAGTAATGGCTTCGCTGAAAGCATGAACAAGAAAGTATTAGACGCTTTATGAGTCAAAATTCTACCAACAAAACATGGTATGAAGCAATTTCTGGCATACAGTGTGCCATAAGTTCTGCCATTAACTATCTCAATAAGTGATACTCCAATTAATGATTTGTATGTCTAACCTATGTGTTGCTCTACCCTAACCCAAAACCCAATTACAATAATGATGACTACATAATGACACATGCCCATCTAGCACAAGATATCTGTTGGAGAATATAAGAAACTTTTCAGAAGTCAACAGAAGAATTTACCAAAGTTACAAATATTCCAGCATAGCAAATCAAAATTAAATTAAAGTCAGCTCGGGAGTAGAAGTAATGCTGATCAGTTTGAGTAGAACATTCGCAGTGCCAAAGCTTGCTCAAAAATTTGTTGGCCCATATAGGGATGTTGATTATGTAAGTGATAAGTACAAAGTTAGAGAAATAAGTAGTGGTCATTGTAAAGTCTCATATGGACTAGATGAAGTTGGTTAGAACAGGCAAGTCCCACTTTACAGCACCACTTAACGTCGTTTCATTAATGCAGTGCGTTTCAATTATACCGTTTCTTCCTTCATTCAGACTTCCTACAATAAATATATTCACCACTTACTCTAAGCTAAGTATTTTATGGAAATTACTGTGTGTACTGTACATACATTTTTAGTCCTATATATATATATATATATATATATATATATATATATATATATATATATATATATATATATATTTATTTTTTTTATTTTTTTTTTTATTATCACACCGGCCGATTCCCACCAAGGCAGGGTGGCCCGAAAAAGAAAAACTTTCACCATCATTCACTCCATCACTGTCTTGCCAGAAGGGTGCTTTACACTACAGTTTTTAAACTGCAACATTAACACCCCTCCTTCAGAGTGCAGGCACTGTACTTCCCATCTCCAGGACTCAAGTCCGGCCTGCCGGTTTCCCTGAATCCCTTCATAAATGTTACTTTGCTCACACTCCAACAGCACGTCAAGTATTAAAAACCATTTGTCTCCATTCACTCCTATCAAACACGCTCAAGCATGCCTGCTGGAAGTCCAAGCCCCTCGCACACAAAACCTCCTTTACCCCCTCCCTCCAACCCTTCCTAGGCCGACCCCTACCCCGCCTTCCTTCCACTACAGACTGATACACTCTTGAAGTCATTCTGTTTCGCTCCATTCTCTCTACATGTCCGAACCACCTCAACAACCCTTCCTCAGCCCTCTGGACAACAGTTTTGGTAATCCCGCACCTCCTCCTAACTTCCAAACTACGAATTCTCTGCATTATATTCACACCACACATTGCCCTCAGACATGACATCTCCACTGCCTCCAGCCTTCTCCTCGCTGCAACATTCATCACCCACGCTTCACACCCATATAAGAGCGTTGGTAAAACTATACTCTCATACATTCCCCTCTTTGCCTCCAAGGACAAAGTTCTTTGTCTCCACAGACTCCTAAGTGCACCACTCACTCTTTTTCCCTCATCAATTCTATGATTCACCTCATCTTTCATAGACCCATCCGCTGACACGTCCACTCCCAAATATCTGAATACGTTCACCTCCTCCATACTCTCTCCCTCCAATCTGATATTCAATCTTTCATCACCTAATCTTTTTGTTATCCTCATAACCTTACTCTTTCCTGTATTCACCTTTAATTTTCTTCTTTTGCACACCCTACCAAATTCATCCACCAATCTCTGCAACTTCTCTTCAGAATCTCCCAAGAGCACAGTGTCATCAGCAAAGAGCAGCTGTGACAACTCCCACTTTGTGTGTGATTCTTTATCTTTTAACTCCACGCCTCTTGCCAAGACCCTCGCATTTACTTCTCTTACAACCCCATCTATAAATATATTAAACAACCACGGTGACATCACACATCCTTGTCTAAGGCCTACTTTTACTGGGAAAAAATTTCCCTCTTTCCTACATACTCTAACTTGAGCCTCACTATCCTCGTAAAAACTCTTCACTGCTTTCAGTAACCTACCTCCTACACCATACACTTGCAACATCTGCCACATTGCCCCCCTATCCACCCTGTCATACGCCTTTTCCAAATCCATAAATGCCACAAAGACCTCTTTAGCCTTATCTAAATACTGTTCACTTATATGTTTCACTGTAAACACCTGGTCCACACACCCCCTACCTTTCCTAAAGCCTCCTTGTTCATCTGCTATCCTATTCTCCGTCTTACTCTTAATTCTTTCAATTATAACTCTACCATACACTTTACCAGGTACACTCAACAGACTTATCCCCCTATAATTTTTGCACTCTCTTTTATCCCCTTTGCCTTTATACAAAGGAACTATGCATGCTCTCTGCCAATCCCTAGGTACCTTACCCTCTTCCATACATTTATTAAACAATTGCACCAACCACTCCAAAACTATATCCCCACCTGCTTTTAACATTTCTATCTTTATCCCATCAATCCCGGCTGCCTTACCCCCTTTCATTTTACCTACTGCCTCACGAACTTCCCCCACACTCACAACTGGCTCTTCCTCACTCCTACAAGATGTTATTCCTCCTTGCCCTATACACGAAATCACAGCTTCCCTATCTTCATCAACATTTAACAATTCCTCAAAATATTCCTTCCATCTTCCCAATACCTCTAACTCTCCATTTAATAACTCTCCTCTCCTATTTTTAACTGACAAATCCATTTGTTCTCTAGGCTTTCTTAACTTGTTAATCTCACTCCAAAACTTTTTCTTATTTTCAACAAAATTTGTTGATAACATCTCACCCACTCTCTCATTTGCTCTCTTTTTACATTGCTTCACCACTCTCTTAACCTCTCTCTTTTTCTCCATATACTCTTCCCTCCTTGCATCACTTCTACTTTGTAAAAACTTCTCATATGCTAACTTTTTCTCCCTTACTACTCTCTTTACATCATCATTCCACCAATCGCTCCTCTTCCCTCCTGCACCCACTTTCCTGTAACCACAAACTTCTGCTGAACACTCTAACACTACATTTTTAAACCTACCCCATACCTCTTCGACCCCATTGCCTATGCTCTCATTAGCCCATCTATCCTATATATATATATATATATATATATATATATGCAAAACAACCACTCTGAAAGAATAGAGAAATTCCAAGCGCTTTCGTGACTTTTCTGTACTCGACTGAAGAAGCCTACTGTGTAGGCGAAACGTTTCGAAATAAAGCGCTTGGACTTTCTCTATTCTTTCAGAGTGGTTGTTTTGCATATTCTGAAATCACCTGTTTACTGTGATCTTATTGCATATATATATATATATATATATATATATATATATATATATATATATATATATATATATATATATATATATATGCATTGAAAGTGAAAAGAAGGCTATGTTTCACTTTACAGCGATTTTCGCTCTACAGTAGTAGCCTGGAACCTAATTTGCTGTATAAGCGAGGCTCTCCTGTAATGACACTGACGGGCCTTCTGACAACTAGAATGGAAAGTTAATGCTTGACCAACCTGCTGACACAACTCTTCCCAGTGTAGAACATCCTGATGAGACTGTACCATCTTGCTCTGACCACCTGAGCAACAGTATAATCGGACTGTCATGCAGTCATGACAAGTATTATGGTTACAGCAGGTGTTGGCCAGTGCCACTAACTTTGATATCCCCCTCAGTCACAGCAGCTGTTGACTGTTGTCACTGAATTTCACTCTCCTTGGTCAGATGAGCACTCTGCATATGTAAATCTTTCCTTGGCAAAGTAGGGATTAAATGTGAATACCTTGTACAGGTAGGAAGTTATCTCATACCTTGTACAGGTAGGAAGTTATCTCATACCTTGTACAGGTAGGAAGTTATCTCATACCTTGTACAGGTAGGAAGTTATCTCATACCTTGTACAGGTAGGAAGTTATCTCATACCTTGTACAGGTAGGAAGTTATCTCATACCTTGTACAGGTAGGAAGTTATCTCATGCCTTGTACCGAGAGGAAGTTATCTTAGTCATTACTTTACCTCTTTGGGTTATGCCTTACTTCTTAGCTAGTGTGTATCACCTTGCATTGCTCTGTGACTCTTACCTTACTCTGATCTGTCATTGGTAATTACTCCATAAGTTTTATCCAGTTTTGTTGCTGTGTACTTTGTATTTTAGTTTAAGATGCTTGTTTAAGTATTACCATGTGACCACCGTGTGTCACCTTACATGACTGTGTCAACTTCCATTGTCCTTTGACGAATATAGAATGTGTGTGTGTGAGTGTGTGTGTGTGTGTGTGTGTGTGTGTGTGTGTGTGTGTGTGTGTGTGTGTGTGTGTGTGTGTGTCTAGTATTAGGAATAATTTTAGAAGTAAATGAAACCGAATGTTACAGGAATGCAGTTAGAGGTCTGAGTAGATATGTCACCCACTACACCATGAACGTAGTACATTTCTGGAGCAACTTGCAGTGTGAAGAGACTGTGGTGGCCAGGCTTAGGCTTGGTAACAAGTACCTCTGGCAGTTTGGCAGACATGCAGATGATCATACCAGATGCAAAGTATGTGGCCAACCCTGTGGTAACTATCTTGAACACTGTGCTTGTCTTTTTATTGAGGAATATATTTCTAGACAGTATATTCTATATTATATATATTAAGATACCTTATTAATGAAAACTGGATACTGGATATATTAAGCAAATTTTCTAAATTTGCTTGCAACAGATGTAAAGTAAAAGGACACAAGTGCAACTAATGTGACATTTTATTTTGGCAACGTTTCGCTCTCCAGGAGCTTTGTCAAGCCGTTACAAACAATACAAGGACAGAGCTCCTGGAGAGCGAAACGTTGCCACAATAAAATGTCACATTAGTTGCACTTGTGTCCTTTTACTTTACATATTATCGGTAATTCTACCAACTTTATTACAACAGATAAGTGAACTGTACATATAAATCCAGATGTACTCCAGTTAACCCTCTTGAGGCTTACTTCTTAGGCCTTTTGTGTATCCATATGATGTTGCTTTACCGTCCACAGGAAGGATATGGGGGATGCACAATAAACTAACCACTTCGAGGACAAACTCTAATCTTCAGCACCTTAAACTACAGTCTGGTGAGTAGCGGCACACTGCTGGTGTATCTTCCTGCCCACTCTGTATAAGGTTTACCTGGAGTTTACCTGGAGAGAGTTCCGGGGGTCAATTCCCCCGCGGCCCGGTCTGTGACCAGGCCTCCTGGTGGATCAGAGCCTGATCAACCAGGCTGGTGCTGGGAACCACGCCATGGGCATTCAGATTATTGCATATTTCTGTCTAATATAATTAAATTATTACCGGTTTCTCCTTTTCCCCTCTCTCCAACCGGTTCTCCCTAAAACCAGTTCCTCTCACAACCGGTTGCTCCCTCCGGTAGCCCACGTGGCAGCCCTCAGCATCCGGTCACCCTCCTGCCTGATTTGCATATCAACAGTAATACTCCGTTGAGGCTGTGCTTACCTTTATTATTGTCTTGTTACTGCCAGGGTTGTTCCCTTGACTCTCACTCCCCTTACCACACAGTGCCCTAACTCGCCTCTAGGCATTCTGAGGGCACGCTTATAATCTTTTGAGATACACACACAGGGGCTAGGAACTCTGAATAGACCCCTGCAACCACAACTGAGTGAATACACTATCTTTCAGTCCACAGCAGAATTCGAACCTGTGCTAGCCACATCAGTGAAAAGTAGGGGAACTGTGGGCACACTAAAAGAACACTGTATCAACATTTCTGGACCCAGATTATTCAACAACATACGAGAAGATATCAAAAACACTGCTGGGACAAGTGTAGAAGTCTTCAAGAGGAAACTGGACAAGTATCTAAACTAAGTGCCAGATCAACCAGGCTGTGATGCATATGTGTACTAGCAGGCCACCAGCAGTAACAGCCTTGCTGACCAGGCAAGCCTGACCCAGGGACCGGCTCCAGGAGTAAAAAGTCTCGGAATTCATCAACGGTATATCACAGGTAGTGCATTCGTTTCACCTTTGCTTTTCACTGGTTATATTTTGCACTGTCCATGAAGTCTCTGATTTTTGTAAAGAGTAATTTCAGTGTGCAGATTTGGAATCTCTTGTTTTTTTTTTTTTGTTCAAATATGTATCTATTTCACCTGCGTTCCAGGGAGTGAAGGGAAAAGTGTTAGCGGAATAGTGGAAAAGTATTGTGAAGGGCCTAGGAGTGGTAATGTCTGAGGATCTCACCTTCAAGGACCACAACACTGCCACTATCACATCTGCTAGGAAACTGATAGGATGGATAATGAGAACATTCAAGACAAGAGATGCTAAGCCAATGATGATCCTTTTTAAATCATTATTCTTTCTAGGCTGGAATACTGCTGTACATTAACATCCCCATTCAAGGCAGGTGACACTGCAGAACTAGAGAATGTACAGAGAACCTTTACTGCACGTGTAAGTTCCATCAAACACCTTAACTACTGGGAGCGCCTGGAAGCACTTGACTTGTACTCACTAGAGCGCAGGCGAGAGAGATATATCATAATCTACACCTGGAAGATCCTGGAGGGACTGGTCCCTAATCTGCACACAGAAATCACTCCCTAAGAAAGCAGGTGATGCAACATCCCCCCAATGAAAAGTAGGGGCCCCATTAGTACACTAAGAGAAAACACCATAAGTGTCCAGGGGCCAAGACTGTTCAACAGCCTCCCACCAGTCATAAGGGGAATTACCAATAGACCCCTGGTTGTCTTCAAGAAGGAGCTGGACAGATACCTGAAGTCAGTGCCGGATCAGCCGGGCTGTGGTTCGTACGTTGGAATACGTGTGGCCAGTAGTAACAGCCTCGTTGATCAGGCCCTGATCCACCGGGAGGCCTGGTCATGGACCGGGCCGCGGGGGCGTTGATCCTCGGGATACCCTCCATGTAGGTAGGTTAGGTAAGAGTGGTCAGGAAACAGGGCAAGTGTTTCCTGACGTGGGTCTTAAGGCATATGATGGCCCGTCACTACAGCTTTTGGTCATTTGACCGAGGCCTTCCGCTAGCTTACTGTCAGTACTACAACCACCACCACAGTGACAATAAGTACTATGTAACCACTACGCTCGGTTCTACCACTGTCACCACCATCACCATTACCACTCACCACCATCACTACCACTATCACAACCATCACTACCACAATCACAACTACCACTACTACTATCACCACCATCACAACTACCATCATCACAACTACCACTATCACCATCACAACTGCCACTATCACCACCACAGCTACCACTATCACTACCATCATTACCACTATCACCATAACTACCACTATCACCATCACAACTACCACTATCACCACCATCACAGCTACCACTATCACCACCATCACAGCTACCACTATCACCACCATCACAGCTACCACCACCACTTTGATGACTTGTTCGCCTAGATAAGGTATCAACATTTCAAACCACGTACTTCCAATAGCCTCCCAGCCATTCACAGCGGAAGCCAACCAGCCACCCAGCAATACACCCAGTCAGCCAGCCACCCAGCAATACACCCAGTCAGCCAGCCACCCAGCAATACACCCAGTCAGCCAGCCACCCAGCAATACACCCAGTCAGCCAGCCACCCAGCAATACACCCAGTCAGCCAGCCACCCAGTCATCCATCCAGCCAAACCCATATAGCCAAACTATCCAGTTAACCAATCAACCAGTCATCTAACCTGATAGCCTAAAAGCTTTTCAGCCAGCCAGATAGCCAGCCAGCCAGCCATGTGGGCCAGAAAGGCAGCCAGTCAGTCTTGTTTACCTCCTCGCCTTTAAATTCAAACTTCCCGCGCTTTCCACTCCACGTGGAGTTCCCTCTCCTCATTCCCCCCTTGAACCCCCAATCCCTCTTCCCGGGAAAAAGTTTGAATTTGATTGGTCGCCGGGTCTGTGATCGATGGTAAACCCCGCCCACATTTGACCATAAGTGGCTAAAAAGGCGGGTAAAAAAGAGGGTAGTGGTGATTGGCCAGATGGCACCCGGCTAAGGCTGTGATTGGTAGAGGTTGAACGAATGAGCGCGTGGCCAGGTTGTAGTCCACGTGGAGGGGATGTTGTGGGTCACCAGGGAGGAGGAGGTGAGTGGGACCACTATTTTCTGCAGTGCTGATTGTGTGCTGCCTCAGCCCACCCACCAACCCACCCACCCAATAGCCTGCCCATCAGCCCACCCACCAACCCACCCACCCAGTAGCCTGCCCATCAGCCCACCCACCCACCAGCCTATCCACCCACTAGCCTGCCCACCAGCCTGTCCACCCACTAGCTTGCCCATCAACCCACCCTCTAGCCCACCAACCAGCAACACACACAGTGAAGACACTGACGGAGCTGAACCTGACTCTGGGAGACATGATTACGGCATACAAGATACTCAAATTTTGCTTTGACAGAACAGATAGGCACGTGACTTTGTTTTTAAAATGTGAGGTGGTGGGGGGGTCATAGATGGGAATGGGAGAGACAGACGAGCCACAGGGAGGTTAGGAAATACTTTTTCAGCCGTGTCGGGGGGGGGGTCAGTAAGTGGAATGAGCTAGAGGAGGAAATGGCAGAGGCAAACACAGTACAAAGCTTCAAGAGTAGACACGACAAGGCCAGAAGACAGTGAAGTTCGTCACGGTGCTCTTAGGACAAGAGTTCACTCATCCGTGTTCCTTTCCTTCGTTCTCTCTCCCTTTCTCTCTCCCCCTCCCTCTCCCCCTCCCTCTCCCCCTCCCCCTCCCCCTCCCCCTCCCCCTCCCTCTCCCACACACATACAAGGGTTCTTACAAGGTTAGGTTAAAGTTGCTACCTTTATTTACAAGCTAAGAGTTGTTACCTCAGCTCATTTGAAGTCTTACCTAGCACTGACTTAATTAAATTTATATGAAGCCTGCAAATAGGGACCAAGATGAAGTTGGAGCCAGCTGTGGACCAGAGATTTCATTTGATTAACTGAGTTTATTTTAATCGATGTCTCTCTGCTGTACGAACATGTTCCAGACTCTCGTCATTCTAAGAATTAACGATCTCAGGGGAGACGATGTTCTTGAGAAGGGTACAGCCGGAGTGTGCGCTCTTTGCTGCCCGTCTTATGGTTACCTGGAGGTTATTCCGGGGATCAACGCCCCCGCGGCCCGGTCCACGACCAGGCCTCCCGATGGATCAGGGCCTGATCAACTAGGCTGTTACTGCTGGCCGCACGCAGTCCGACGTACGACTGTCCTCGAAGTGGAGCCAAGTGTGGTACTTTGATAATATTGGCCTTGTATATAACAGTATGGCCACTCTATCTCTCAGGTGTTAAAGATTCTGCTGAAATGATCAACCTATCCAGGCCGGGTCCAGGCGAGAGATATGTTGTCTTGCTCTGTTCTCTATTCTGTTCAGATATCCTAAGTGAAACGGGGTATGGGAGGAGAGGCAATACAAGAAAGTGGTGTATACTCAAGGCGTGAGTGTATTTGTGCCTCATGCAGAGTTTTGCAGCTCCTTGGTTGCCTTACTTATAAGATTTACCATGTGATTATTTATAGACATTATGGAGGCAGATTGCACGCCTAAGATATCTGCCTCTTCCCCGGGTTCCAACACTCATCCATTTCTTCTTACCACTGCTCCAGCATTACCATCATGGTGCCCAGAGACCATCATTTGTGTTTTCTCAGAGGCGAAGATAACCTGTCATCGTTTTCACTACCACTTGGCTGATATAACTGTAAGCTGGTGATTGATGCAACTGAGAGCAACTGACATTTCCTCTCTTAGATCAGTAAATGTTAGAGTATAGTCGTCTGCATAGGCACATGACTCTGGGATGAGTTGAAGGCCATTTAAGCAGACATTCCATAACAATGGACCAAGCACACTTCCCTGTGGAACACTGTTTTATTGACTCTGTCACATTGAGAACTACTCTTAGAGATCTACCCTGAAGGTGATCACGAAGGAGGTGGTAGTGAAGAGAGTCAGACTCCTAGTGCTTGCAGTTTAGCGAGAGACCTTGGTGCCATACTCGGTCGAAAGCACCAACAATGTCCACTGCTATTACACAGTTACTCTTGAATACATCCAGCGACTGGTGCCACCTAGTGCAGTTTTAAAAAATGAACAGCAGAACGACCTTCTCTGAAGCCATATTGACAGTTCCTAGGAAGCAGGCGGTAGTCAATTTTTTATTTGCCGTGAGATTATTGTCTCAAGAATTTTGCCGGCTATTGACAGGAATGACACTGGTCTGTAGTTGCTGATTTCCGCTCTGCTCTTCTGTTTTGAGACAGTTTTTGCGGTTAGCAAAAGAAGTTCCATAACTAGATCAGGGACTTGCATCTTGGCAACAAAGTGTTCAACAAACAGGTTAAATTTTTGTTGATTGCTAGTAGAGACAGTCCCGTCCTGTCGATTTAGAGGTGGTCCCTTGGTCCTTGACCATGGACCACCAGGCTTTGTATCCTACTTTTCCAGATGCCCTTTTTTTGTGTTTAAGCCTCCCATCTAGAGATGGCCCAGTTTTGGACTTCCTCCATTTGCCGTCTAGCTTGCCTGTTCAGGTATCTGTCGTAGATAGTGGGATGCCTCGTGTACCTTTTCCAAGCCTTGTACTTAGCAGCAGCAGCAGCCTCTCGGCAATGAAAGCTGATCCTGAAGGGTTTCACTGCTTTGAGCGATGTATTTGTGTTGGAGATTAAGGATGTGTTCAGTGAAGGCATTCACTTAGTTATCATCACCCTGAAGAAGAGCATTCCAATCAGAGGTGGCGAGCTCGAAGGGCTGACCAGTTTCCTCTTTCCCACAGGCTGTACGTGTTGATTCCACACCACCTTCTCTTGAAATCCTCAGTGTCGTAAAGACAGCTTGTGGTCAGATGATCCAACATAGTCAATAAGTTTGCAAGTGACTGTTCCTTCCTACTGGCTCAAGGGAGGAGCCAGAGATGTAAGGAAGTCAACAGAGTTTTTCATGCCAAACACTGCGAGTTCATTAAAATTCCTCTGTACTTGTAAGATGTTCGTTGAGGTCACCAGCAATTATAATATGTTGACATTTATGTTGAAGCAGAAGGAAGTCCACATTTTCCATCAGGAAATTGATGGGGTTCTGTCTACCGCCATTGATGTACGTACATTGTACATGCTGGTACAAACCTACTAGTGTTTATGCATAGCTTGAAGAGCATCATTTCCAGGTGACTAGGAATGGCGACATCAATGAGCTCTTACCCCCCTCTCTCTTTCCCCTCTGTTCTTTCTCTCTCCTCTCTCTTTTCCCTACCCTCTCTCTTTCACCCTGTCATTCATTTCTCTCGTCACCTTCACTTGCATTCACCTTCACTTCACTTACATCTTCACTTCACCTTCACTTCAGAGTGCTCAACCACCAGCGACAGTGTGCAAACAAGCACACTTTAAAACACTCAAAACAAACACTCAAACATACAAACAAACGGCAACAATACATTCCAGAGAGGTAAATCCTGAACCACAAGAAATTGGTTGCCGGAGAGAGGGAGAGAAGGAAGGGAAGATGAGGGAACGTAGGAGGAAGAGAGGAAATGAATAAAGAAGGGAGGAAGGGAACGAAGGAGAAAGAGAGGAAAGGAAGAAATAAAGGAGGGGTAACGAGTAAGGAAGAAAGGTTACTTAAGGAAGATGGAGAAGAAAAGTCGAATAAATTTAGCTTTGAAGAGAGAGAAAGAGAGAGAGGGAGAGAAACAGAGACAGAGAGACAGACAGACATAGAGACTTAAATCTAAATTTCTTTGGAATATAGAGGACATAGGAAAAAGATAATGGTAATGACAAGAAGAAAATGCGTATTAGTAAAAGAAGGAAGGAACGACCTGAGACAAAGGTCACACAAGGTCATGAAACAAAAGGTCGTTAAAGGTCTTTGAAGAGATTATCTTAGGTTGTTACTGCTGTTATTATAGTTATTGGAATTATTATTGTATTTTAGCTGTTGTTGTTGTTGCTGTTGCAGTGTTAATTTATTATTATTATTATTATTAGTAGTAGTAGTAGTAATAATTGCAGTAGTAGTAGTTAGAAGTCATCATCTAACAAACACTGGTGTCAGGGGTTAATTGTCCTGTTTCCTGAGGGAAAAAACACCAGTAGGGTCATGGAAGAAGGTCAAGCATGAATGATACAGGTCAGGAAAAATGCAGGTCACTGGGGAATGTGAAAGAACGTGGGGGGGGAAGAATGTGAAGGAACGTGGGTGAGAATGTGAAGGAACGTGGGGGAGAAGAATGTGAAGGAACGTAGGGAGAAGGATGTGAAGGAACGTGTGGGAGAAAAATGTGTTGAAGGAATGTGGGGAAAAGAATCTGGGGAAAAATGTGAAGGAACGTGGGTGAGAATGTCTTGCAAAAGTAAGCAAGAAAATATTGCTAAAAGAATGTACTCTTGAACCAAGAATGTTAGTGTGTGTGTGTGTGTGTGTGTGTGTGTGTGTGTGTATGTGTATGTGTGTGTGTGTGTGTGTGTGTGTGTGTGTGTGTGTGTATGTGTGTGTGTGTGTGTGTGTGTGTGTGTGTGTGTTTGTGTGTGTATGTGTGTGTGTGTGTGTGTGTGTGTGTGTGTGTGTGTGTGTGTATGTGTGTGTGTGCTGGAGGTTTACATGTGCGTGTGCGTGCGTGTGCTCACCTAATTGTGGTTACAGGGGTCGAGACTCAGCTCCTGGCCCCGCCTCTTCACTGATCGCTACTAGGTCCTCTCTCTGCTTCCTGAGCTTTGTCATACTTCGTCTTAAAGCTATGTATGGTTCCTGCCTCCACTACTTCACTTGCTAGGCTATTCCACTTCCTGACGACTCTATGACTGAAGAAATACTTCCTAACATCCCTCTGACTCGTCTGAGTCTTCAGCTTCCAATTGTGACCCCTTGTTTATGTGTCCCCTCTCTGGAACATCCTATCTCAGTCCACCTTATCTATTCCACGCAGTATTTTGCATGTCGTTATCATGTCTCCCCTGACCCGCTTATCCTCTAATGTCGTCAGTCAGATTTCCCTCAACCTTTCTTCGTAGGACATTCCCCTGAACTCCGGAACTATCCTTGTTGCAAACTTTGCACTTTCTCTAATTTCTTGTCGTGCTTGACCAGGTGTGGGTTCCAAACTGGTGCTGCATACTCCAGTATGGGCCTGATGTACACAGTGTACAGTGTGTTGAACGATTCCTTACTAAGGTATCGGAACGCTATTCTCAGGTTTGCCAGGCGCCCATATGCTGCGGCAGTTATCTGGTTGATGAGTGCTTCCGGAGACATGCTCGGTGTTATGGACACCCCAAGATCTTTCTCCTTGAGCGAGGTTTGCAGTCTTTGACCACCTAGCCTGTACTCTGTCTGCGGTCTTCTTTGCCCTTTTCCGATCTTCATGACTTTGCATTTGGCGGGGTTGAATTCGAGAAGCCAGTTGCTGGACCAGGTGTCCAGCCTGTCCAGGTCTCTTTGAAGTCCTGCCTGATCCTCATTTGATTTAATTCTCATTAACTTCACATCATCTGCGAACAGGGACACTTCTGAGTCTATCCCTTCCATCATGTGTGTGTGTGTGTGTGTGTGTGTGGTGGAGGTTTACATGTGTGTGTGTGTGCGTGCGGAAATGTGTAGGTGTGAGAAATGTCATCACAGCTTTTTATAGTACATAATTTTCACTTCAACTTTTATGTCTGGTGGTGGGGAAGAATTGTCTGGTGGTGGGGGAGAATTGTCTGGTGGTGGGGGAGAATTGTCTGGTGGTGGGGGAGAATTGTCTGGTGGTGGGGAAGAATTGTCTGGTGGTGGGGAAGAATTGTCTGGTGGTGGGGGAGAATTGTCTGGTGGTGGGGGAGAATTGTCTGGTGGTGGGGAAGAATTGTCTGGTGGTGGGGAAGAATTGTCTGGTGGTGGGGGAGAATTGTCTGGTGGTGGGGAAGAATTGTCTGGTGGTGGGGAAGAATTGTCTGGTGGTGGGGGAGAATTGTCTGGTGGTGGGGGAGAATTGTCTGGTGGTGGGGAAGAATTGTCTGGTGGTGGGGGAGAATTGTCTGGTGGTGGGGGAGAATTGTCTGGTGGTGGGGGAGAATTGTCTGGTGGTGGGGGAGAATTGTCTGGTGGTGGGGAAGAATTGTCTGGTGGTGGGGGAGAATTGTCTGGTGGTGGGGAAGAATTGTCTGGTGGTGGGGGAGAATTGTCTGGTGGTGGGGAAGAATTGTCTGGTGGTGGGGGAGAATTGTCTGGTGGTGGGGAAGAATTGTCTGGTGGTGGGGAAGAATTGTCTGGTGGTGGGGAAGAATTGTCTGGTGGTGGGGGAGAATTGTCTGGTGGTGGGGGAGAATTGTCTGGTGGTGGGGAAGAATTGTCTGGTGGTGGGGGAGAATTGTCTGGTGGTGGGGAAGAATTGTCTGGTGGTGGGGGAGAATTGTCTGGTGGTGGGGAAGAATTGTCTGGTGGTGGGGGAGAATTGTCTGGTGGTGGGGAAGAATTGTCTGGTGGTGGGGAAGAATTGTCTGGTGGTGGGGGAGAATTGTCTGGTGGTGGGGGAGAATTGTCTGGTGGTGGGGAAGAATTGTCTGGTGGTGGGGAAGAATTGTCTGGTGGTGGGGGAGAATTGTCTGGTGGTGGGGGAGAATTGTCTGGTGGTGGGGGAGAATTGTCTGGTGGTGGGGGAGAATTGTCTGGTGGTGGGGAAGAATTGTCTGGTGGTGGGGAAGAATTGTCTGGTGGTGGGGGAGAATTGTCTGGTGGTGGGGGAGAATTGTCTGGTGGTGGGGAAGAATTGTCTGGTGGTGGGGAAGAATTGTCTGGTGGTGGGGGAGAATTGTCTGGTGGTGGGGGAGAATTGTCTGGTGGTGGGGGAGAATTGTCTGGTGGTGGGGGAGAATTGTCTGGTGGTGGGGGAGAATTGTCTGGTGGTGGGGAAGAATTGTCTGGTGGTGGGGGAGAATTGTCTGGTGGTGGGGGAGAATTGTCTCGTGGTGGGGGAGAATTGTCTGGTGGTGGGGTAGATTTGTCTGGTGGTGGGGGAGAATTGTCTGGTGGTGGGGGAGAATTGTCTGGTGGTGGGGGAGAATTGTCTGGTGGTGGGGAAGAATTGTCTGGTGGTGGGGGAGAATTGTCTAGTGGTGGGGAAGAATTGTCTGGTGGTGGGGGAGAATTGTCTGCTGGTGGGGAAGAATTGTCTGGTGGTGGGGGAGAATTGTCTAGTGGTGGGGAAGAATTGCGTCTGCTGGTGGGGGAGAATTGGTGGTGGGGAAGAATTGCGTCTGCTGGTGGGGAAGAATTGTCTGGTGGTGGGGAAGAATTGCGTCTGCTGGTGGGGAAGAATTGTCTGGTGGTGGGGGAGAATTGTCTGGTGGTGGGGAAGAATTGCGTCTGCTGGTGGGGAAGAATTGTCTGGTGGTGGGGGAGAATTGTGTCTGATGGTGGGGAAGAATTGTTTGGTCGTGGGGAAGAATTGCGTCTGCTGGTGGGGGAGAATTGTCTGGTCGTGGGGAAGAATTGTCTGGTGGTGGGGGAGAATTGTCTGGTGGTGGGGTGAACTGTGTCTGGCGGTGGGGAAGAATTGTCTGGTCGTGGGGAAGAATTGTGTCTGGCGGTGGGGGAGAATTGTCTGGTCGTGGGGGAGAATTGTGTCTGGTGGTGGGAAAGAATTGTCTGGTGGTGGGGGAGAATTTCGTCTGATGGTGGGGAAGAATTGTCTGGTCGTGGGGAAGAATTGTGTCTGGTGGTGGGGAAGAATTGTCTGGTCGTGGGGAAGAATTGTGTCTGGTTGTGGGGAATTGTCTGGTGGGGGAGAATTGTGTCTGTCTGGTCGTGGGGAAGAATTGTGTCTGGTGGTGGAGAAGAACATTAAAATGGTGGAGAAGAATTGTCTGGTGGGGAAGAATTGTGTCTGGTGGTGGGGATGAATTGTCTGGTCGTGGGGAAGAATTGTCTGGTGGTGGGGAAGAATTGTCTGGTGGGGAAGAATTGTATCTGGTGGTGGGGAAGAATTGTATCTGGTGGTGGGGAAGAATTATCTGGTGGTGGGGAAGAATTGTATCTGGTGGTGGGGAAAAATTGTATCTGGTAGTGGGAAAGAATTGTCTGGTGGTGGGGAAGAATTGTTTGGTGGTGGGGAAGAATTGTCTGGTGGTGGGGAAGAATTGTAACTGGTTGTGGGGAAGAATTGTCTGATAGAAAGAATTGTATGGTGGTGGGGAAGAATTGTCTGGTGGTGGGGAAGAATTATCTGGTAGTGGGGAAGAATTGTCTGGTGGTGGGGAAGAATTGTCTGGTGGTGGGAAAGAATTGTATCTGGTGGTGGGGAAGAATTGTATCTGGTGGTGAAGAAGAATTATCTGGTGGTGGGGAAGAATTATCTGGTGGTGAGGAAGAATTATCTGGTGGTGGGGAAGAATTACCTGGTGGTGGGGAAGAATTATCTGGTGGTGGGGAAGAATTATCTGGTGGTGAGGAAGAATTATCTGGTGGTGGGGAAGAATTATTTGGTGGTGGGGAAGAATTATCTGGTGGTGGGGAAGAATTACCTGGTGGTGGAGAAGAATTATCTGGTGGTGGAGAAGAATTATCTGGTGGTGGAGAAGAATTATCTGGTGGTGGAGAAGAATTATCTGGTGGTGGAGAAGAATTATCTGGTGGTGGAGAAGAATTGTCTGGTGGTGGGGAAGAATTATCTGGCGGTGGAGAAGAATTATCTGGTGGTGGAGAAGAATTATCTGGTGGTGGAGAAGAATTATCTGGTGGTGGAGAAGAATTGTCTGGTGGTGGAGAAGAATTGTCTGGTGGTGGGGAAGAATTATCTGGTGGTGGAGAAGAATTATCTGGTGGTGGAGAAGAATTATCTGGTGGTGGAGAAGAATTATCTGGTGGTGGAGAAGAATTGTCTGGTGGTGGGGAAGAATTGTATCCGGTGGTGGGGAAGAATTATCTGGTGGTGGGGAAGAATTATCTGGTGGTGGAGAAGAATTATCTGGTGGTGGGGAAGAATTATCTGGTGGTGGAGAAGAATTATCTGGTGGTGGGGAAGAATTATCTGGTGGTGGGGAAGAATTATCTGGTGGTGGGGAAGAATTATCTGGTGGTGGAGAAGAATTATCTGGTGGTGGGGAAGAATTATCTGGTGGTGGAGAAGAATTATCTGGTGGTGGGGAAGAATTATCTGGTGGTGGAGAAGAATTATCTGGTGGTGGGGAAGAATTATCTGGTGGTGGAGAAGAATTATCTGGTGGTGGGGAAGAATTATCTGGTGGTGGAGAAGAATTATCTGGTGGTGGGGAAGAATTGTATCTGGTGGTGGGGAAGAATTATCTGGTGGTGGGGAAGAATTGTATCTGGTGGTGGGGAAGAATTACCTGGTGGTGGAGAAGAATTATCTGGTGGTGGAGAAGAATTATCTGGTGGTGGAGAAGAATTATCTGGTGGTGGAGAAGAATTATCTGGTGGTGGAGAAGAATTACCTGGTGGTGGAGAAGAATTACCTGGTGGTGGAGAAGAATTATCTGGTGGTGGAGAAGAATTATCTGGTGGTGGAGAAGAATTATCTGGTGGTGGAGAAGAATTATCTGGTGGTGGAGAAGAATTATCTGGTGGTGGAGAAGAATTATCTGGTGGTGGAGAAGAATTATCTGGTGGTGGAGAAGAATTATCTGGTGGTGGAGAAGAATTATCTGGTGGTGGAGAAGAATTACCTGGTGGTGGAGAAGAATTACCTGGTGGTGGAGAAGAATTATCTGGTGGTGGAGAAGAATTATCTGGTGGTGGAGAAGAATTATCTGGTGGTGGAGAAGAATTATCTGGTGGTGGAGAAGAATTATCTGGTGGTGGAGAAGAATTATCTGGTGGTGGAGAAGAATTATCTGGTGGTGGAGAAGAATTACCTGGTGGTGGAGAAGAATTACCTGGTGGTGGAGAAGAATTATCTGGTGGTGGAGAAGAATTATCTGGTGGTGGAGAAGAATTACCTGGTGGTGGAGAAGAATTATCTGGTGGTGGAGAATAATTATCTGGTGGTGGAGAAGAATTATCTGGTGGTGGAGAATAATTATCTGGTGGTGGAGAATAATTATCTGGTGGTGGAGAATAATTATCTGGTGGTGGAGAATAATTATCTGGTGGTGGAGAATAATTATCTGGTGGTGGAGAATAATTATCTGGTGGTGGAGAATAATTATCTGGTGGTGGAGAATAATTATCTGGTGGTGGAGAATAATTTTACACAGTTTCCTCATCTTGTAAACACTTAACATTTTCTTTTAATTTAAAAGGCTTCAGTGAAAAAAAAAATAATATAGCGCAAAGATGGTAATATAACCACTACAACCACCACTACAACCACCACTACAACCACCACTACAACCACCACTACAACCACCACTACAACCACCACTACAACCACCACTACAACCACCACAACAACCACCACTACAACCACCACTACAACCACCACTACAACCACCACTACAACCACCACTACAACCACCACTACAACCACCACTACAACCACCACTACAACCACCACTACAACCACCACTACAACCACCACTACAACCACCACTACAACCACCACTACAACCACCACTACAACCACCACTACAACCACCACTACAACTACCACTACAACCACCACTACAACCACCACTAAAACTACCACTACATCCACCACTACAACTGCCACTACAACTACCACTACAACCACCACTACAACCTCCACTACAACCACCACTACATCCACCACTACAACTGCCACTACAACCACCACTACAACCACCACTACAACCACCACTACAACCACCACTACAACCACCACTACAACCACCACTACAACCACCACTACACCCACCACTACAACCATCACTACACCCACCACTACACCCACCACTACAACCACCACTACACCCACCACTACAACCACCACTACAACCACCACTACACCCACCACTACAACCACCACTACAACCACCACTAAAACTGCCCCACAACCACCACTAAAACTACCACTACAACTACAACCACAACCACTACAACTACCACTACATCTACCACTACAACCACCACTACAACTACCATTATAACCACCACTACAACTACCACCACTACAACTACCACCACAACAGCTACCACCACAACAACCACCACTGCAACTACCACTACAACTACCACTACATCCACCACCGCAACCACTGCAACAACCACTACAACAACCACTGCAACAACCACCATAACCACCACTGCAACTACCACTACAACTACCACTACATCCACCACCGCAACAACAACCGCAACAACCACTGCAACAACCATTGCAACCACCACTGCAACCACCACTGCAACCAACAATGCAACCACCGCTACAACCACCAGTACAACTACCACTACAACTACCACTACAACCACCACTACAACCACCACTCCAACTACCACTACAACCACCACTATAACTACCACAACAACTACCACCACAATCACCACCACAACCACCACCACAACCACCAAAGCAAACACCACTGCAACCACCACTACAACCACCACTACAACTACCACTACAACCACCACTACAACCACCACTACAACAACCACTACAACCACCACTACAACCACCATCAAAACCACCACTACAACTACCACTACAACCACTACAACCACCACTCCAACTACCACTACAACCACCACTACAACTCCACTACAACTACCACTACAAATACCACTACAACCACCACTACAACCACCACTCTAACTACCACTGCAACCACCACTACAACCACCACTCCAACTACCACTACAACCACCACCACAACCAACACTACAACCACCACTACAACCACCACTACCACCATAACAACCACCACTACAACCACCACTACAACCACCACCGCTACAACCACCACTACAACCACCACTACATCACCACTACACCACCACTACAACCACCACTACCAACTGCAACCACCACTACAACTACACCACTACACCACAACACCACCACTACAACCACCACTACAACCCACTCACTACCACTACAACCACCACTACAACCACCACAACCACAATCACCACTACAACCACCACTACAACCACCACTACAACCACGAACTAAATTTACTACAACCCACTACACTACCACTACACCACCACTACAACAACCACCACTACAACCACCACAACTACCACCACAACACTACACCACCACCACTACAACCACCCACACTACAACCACCACTACAACCACCACTACAACCACCACTACAACCACCACTACAACCACCACAACAACCACCACTACAACCACCACTACAACCACCACTACAACCACCACTATAACCATCACTGCAACTACCACCACTACAACTACCACCACAACAGCTACCACCACAACCACCACCACTACAACCACCACTACAAGCACCACTCCAACTACCACTACAACCACCACTACAACTACCACTACAATTACAACCACAATCACCACAACAACCGCCGCTGCAACCACCACTACAACCACCGCTACAACTACCACTACAACCACCACTACAACCACCACTAAAACTACCACTACATCCACCACTACAACTACCACTACAACCACCACTACAACAACCACTGCAACCACCACTACAACCACCACTACAACTACCACTACATCCACCACTACAACTACCATTATAACCACCACTACAACTACCACTACAACCACCACTCCAACTACCACTACAACTACCACTACAACTACCACTACAACCACCACTACAACTACCACTACAACTACCACTACAACCACCACTACAACCACCACTCCAACTACCACTACAACCACCACTACAACCACCACTACAACTACCACTACAACTACCACTACAACTACCACTCCAACTACCACTACAACCACCACTATAACTACCACTACAACTACCACAACAATCAGCACCACAACCACTAAAGCAAACACCACTGCAACCACCACTACAACCACTACTACAACTACCACCACAACCACCACTACAACCACCATTACAACTACCACTACATCCACAACTACAACTACCACTACAACTACCGTTACAACCACCACTACAACCACCACTGCAACCACCACTGCAAACACCACTACAACTACCACTACAACTACCACTACAACCACCACTACAACCACCACTCCAACTACCACTACAACCACCACTACAACTACCACTACAACTACCACTGCAACTACCACTACAACCACAACTACAGCTACCACTACAACTACCACTACAACCACCACTACAACCACCACTACTACTAACCCACCACTACAACCACCACTCCAACTACCACTACAACCACCACTACAACCACTACTCCAACTACCACTACAACTACCACTACAACTACCACTACAACTACCACTACAACCACCACCAAACACTCAATACAGCCATGCCGGTAGATATTTTTTTTTTAACCATTAGCGTATATAATTTGTAATTTTTTTTAATTCTCGTTTGACAAGTTTCTTAGTTTGCCATTGATTTAAGGAAGGGATTACGAGTGATGATCTTCTTGGAAGGGATTTTGAGAATCACTGCTTAAGTACGTCTTCTCTGGATGAGTAACGTAGTGGTAAGTGAAATTTGTTGTCACTGAACGTTATAAGATTGTCAGTGACCCACTGTAAAGGATGATAACGGTACTATGGTTTATATCTCTATCTATGTCGGATACAAGAATGAGAAAAAGAAGTGGGGGCAAAAGAAAGCCTGGAGTAACAGAACTTTTTACAGAGGAAGCCTCAGATTTCACTATTTATTTACTATCACCCTTTGGGTTATCTTTGGTAGGAAGTTAAGTATTCATCTTCACACATTTCCAGTTATTCCTTTTGAACGCATTTTACGAGCAATTAACCAATTGTTGCATTTGGCAAAGGCTTTTGCAGAGTCAGTGTACATTACATCTGTATTATGCTTGTCTTCCAGTGTATCCAAGACCATGGAATGGTCCAGCAGTTGCGAAAGGCAGGAGCGATCAGCCATGAACCCATGTTGACCCTCATTATACATTTGCTGCGATTCCACGTGATTGGTAATCTTGCTTTGTAAAAACCCTCTCAAATATCTTTATAATGTGGTACGTCAGGGACTGTTGGTCTGACTCTATAGTGTTTTGTAATTGCTCTACCGCATTACAGCTGGGCGAGTACAACTAAGTGAACCAAACCCCCCGCTGAGTACATTCCTCGAAGCACCATAGACTCCATTCAAAAGAGTACACGAGTAACTCAAGCCTTCAGTTAACCCATAGACGACTTAGCAAAGCCAGTAACAATAAGATAGTAAGGAAAAGAGCAGGATAGCAAAGCCAGGAACAAGGTAAAAGGTTAGCCTGGAAAAGAACAAGTCAGCAAGGCCAAGAACAAGTTAATAAATTTGTAAGTAAGGAAAAGAACATGTTAGCAAGAACACGTCAACAAGAGCAGGAACAAGGCACCGGGCGGAGAAGCACCTCATTATGGATCATTACCAGAGGTGAGGGAGCAGGGAACGGGCAGGGGAGGTGCAGGGTGGTGTGAGGGAGCACAGGACGGGCAGGGTTGGTGCAAGGTGGTGTGAGAGAGCAGGGGAGATGAAGGGACGGGATAGTGAAACGTGTTGTGCATGCCGAGGCTGTGAGTGCTGGGAGGAAGAGGGTACTGGGTGTGTGGGGAAGGTGATGAGGAATTTGTGGGAAGGAGGGTGGAGAAAAAGAACGGGGAGAAGGACGACTGAGGAAGGTGGAAGGACGTTCCGAGGGAGGAGTGTGTTGTAGGGAAGAACCTCTGAGATGGGACGAGGGGTGTCAGAGGGAGTTGGGGAGCAAACCGAGGAAGAGTAGCGAAGACGGGATGGGGAGGTGGGTGAGGGGAAGAAGTGAATTGAGAGGGGCCTTAGAGAGGCACCATGATGATAGCGAAACAAGAGTACTCATTTAGCTCAGCCCAGCGAGGAGAACTCACCCTTCACCCAGCCAGCCACACCCGCCTCTGAAACAACAAGACACCCTTCACACACGGTGTTTTTAGCCCAGCTGCCCAAACTATCTACCGAGACTTAGTTTAGCCTTGAGAATCTATCCAACAGTCTCTCGACAGCGAGGCAAAACAGCCATAGTGGGCTGGCATGCCTCTTGTGGTAAATATGATGCTGTATGAAGTGGGTTTGAATGTCGGCCCACAAAGGACTCGCTTGTTTGAGATCAACTCGTCGCTATTCAGGACTTAGAGCACATCTAAATCCCACGTTGCTGTGTGCATGAGGTATTCCACGAAGTATCCCTCCGTATTTCCTAGTCTGAAGACAGCCAGGGGTCTGTTGGTAATTCACCAGGCATAAGGGGAATTACCAGTAGACCCCTGACTGCCTTCAAGAGGCAGCTGGACGGATACCTAAAGTCAGTACCCGATCAACCGGGCTGTGGTTCGTACGTTGGATTACGTGCGGCCAGCAGTAACAGCCTGGTTGATCAGGCCCTGATCCACCGGGAGGCCTGGTCAAGGACTGGGCCGCAGGAGCGTTAACCCGCGGAACACCTTCCAGGCAGGTAGCAGGTTCTTCCTGAATGGCCCCAGTGAGTGACCCCAGTCTGAGTGGGCTTGAAGTAGCATGCAGTGCATAGATTCGTCAGTTCATTCTTCTTAATGAGGTCGTAGCTCCGAGATGGTCTTGTGACAGTGAAGTAACTTATAAATCTGTAATGAATTTCATTTTCCTTGAAGCTTTTCCATTTTCATCTGAGTAATTTGGTGTTGAAGCGCACATGATCAGTATCATTCCGAGTATCACTTAAAAATTCTTTCAATTTCGTTACAGTATTTATTAAATCTTTTTATGTATCAGAAAACTCGCATCTCCCGCCAAGCAGTTTTACCAATTTTTTCATCTATCGTTTGTCTAAATTTAACTTTATTTTTCTTCTCTCTTGGTTTTTTCTTCACGCCACATCTTGTACAAACCACATTGCTCTCTTGGCCACGTCTTGTGCAAATCTTGCACACCACACTACTCTCTCTTGGCCAAAGACATGGTCGTTTACGGGTACTGTACATGAAATCCATTTTAAATATTGCCTGTCCTCGTGGGATAGAATTTGGTAGAACCCAGGATAAGGAGGGGTTGTGATATGTTGCCATGGTGAGGAGGGGTTGTGATATGTTGCCATGGTGAGGAGGGGTTGTGATACGTTGCCATAGTGAGGAGGGGTTGTGATACGTTGCCATGGTGAGGAGGGGTTGTGATATGTTGCCATGGTGAGGAGGGGTTGTGATACGTTGCCATAGTGAGGAGGGGTTGTGATACGTTGCCATGGTGAGGAGGGGTAGTGATATGTTGCCATGGTGAGGAGGGGTTGTGATATGTTGCCATGGTGAGGAGGGGTTGTGATACGTTGCCATAGTGAGGAGGGGTTGTGATACGTTGCCATGGTGAGGAGGGGTTGTGATATGTTGCCATGGTGAGGAGGGGTTGTGATACGTTGCCATAGTGAGGAGGGGTTGTGATACGTTGCCATGGTGAGGAGGGGTTGTGATATGTTGCCATGGTGAAGAGAGGTTGTGATATGTTGCCATGGTGAGGAGGGGTTGTGATATGTTGTCATGGTGAGGAGGGGTTGTGATATATTGCCATGGTGAGGAGGGGTTGTGATATGTTGCCATGGTGAGGAGGGGTTGTGATATGTTGCCATGGTGAGGAGGGGTTGTGATATATTGCCATGGTGAGGAGGGGTTGTGATATGTTGCCATGGTGAGGAGGGGTTGTGATATGTTGCCATGGTGAGGAGGGGTTGATACGTTGCCATGGTGAGGAGGGGTTGTGATACGTTGCCATGGTGAGGAGGGGTTGTGATATGTTGCCATGGTGAAGAGAGGTTGTGATATGTTGCCATGGTGAGGAGGGGTTGTGATACGTTGCCATGGTGAGGAGGGGTTGTGATACGTTGCCATGGTGAGGAGGGGTTGTGATATGTTGCCATGGTGAGGAGGGGTTGTGATATGTTGCCATGGTGAGGAGGGGTGATATGTTGCCATGGTGAGGAGGGGTTGTGATATGTTGCCATGGTGAGGAGGGGTTGTGATATGTTGCCATGGTGAGGAGGGGTTGTGATACGTTGCCATGGTGAGGAGGGGTTGTGCTATGTTGCCATGGTGAGGAGGGGTTGTGATATGTTGCCATGGTGAGGAGGGGTTGTGATATGTTGCCATGGTGAGGAGGGGTTGTGATATGTTGCCATGGTGAGGAGAGGTTGTGATATGTTGCCATGGTGAGAAGGGGTTTTGATATGTTGCCATGGTGAGGAGGGGTTGTGATATGTTGCCATGGTGAGGAGGGGTTGTGATATGTTGCCATGGTGAGGAGGGGTTGTGATATGTTGCCATGGTGAGGAGGGGTTGTGATATGTTGCCATGGTGAGGAGAGGTGAAATGTTGCCATGGTGAGGAGGGGTTGTGATATGTTGCCATGGTGAGGAGGGGTTGTGATATGTTGCCATGGTGAGGAGGGGTTGTGATATGTTGCCATGGTGAGGAGAGGTTGTGATATGTTGCCATGGTGAGTAGGGGTTGTGATATGTTGCCATGGTGAGGAGGGGTTGTGATATGTTGCCATGGTGAGGAGGGGTTGTGATATGTTGCCATGGTGAGAGGTGATATGTTGCCATGGTGAGGAGGGGTTGTGATATGTTGCCATGGTGAGGAGGGGTTGTGATATGTTGCCATGTTGAGGAGGGGTTGTGATATGTTGCCATGGTGAGGAGGGGTGATATGTTGCCATGGTGATGAGAGGTTGTGATATGTTGCCATGGTGAGAAGGGGTTTTGATATGTTGCCATGGTGAGGAGGGGTTGTGATATGTTGCCATGGTGAAGAGAGGTTGTGATATGTTGCCATGGTGAGGAGGGGTTGTGATATGTTGCCATGGTGAGGAGGGGTTGTGATATGTTGCCATGGTGAGGAGGGGTTGTGATATGTTGCCATGGTGAGGAGGGGTTGTGATATGTTGCCATGGTGAGCAGGGGTTGTGATACGTTGCCATGGTGAGGAGGGGTTGTGTTATGTTGCCATGGTGAGGAGGGGTTGTGATATGTTGCCATGGTGAGGAGGGGTTGTGATATGTTGCCATGGTGAGGAGGGGTTGTGATATGTTGCCATGGTGAGGAGAGGTTGTGATATGTTGCCATGGTGAGAAGGGGTTTTGATATGTTGCCATGGTGAGGAGGGGTTGTGATATGTTGCCATGGTGAGGAGGGGTTGTGATATGTTGCCATGGTGAGGAGGGGTTGTGATATGTTGCCATGGTGAGGAGGGGTTGTGATATGTTGCCATGGTGAGGAGGGGTTGTGATATGTTGCCATGGTGAGGAGAGGTGATATGTTGCCATGGTGAGGAGGGGTTGTGATATGTTGCCATGGTGAGGAGGGGTTGTGATATGTTGCCATGGTGAGGAGGGGTTGTGATATGTTGCCATGGTGAGGAGGGGTTGTGATATATTGCCATGGTGAGGAGAGGTTGTGATATGTTGCCATGGTGAGGAGGGGTTGTGATATGTTGCCATGGTGAGGAGGGGTTGTGATATGTTGCCATGGTGAGGAGGGGTTGTGATATGTTGCCAGGGTGAGAGGTGATATGTTGCCATGGTGAGGAGGGGTTGTGATATGTTGCCATGGTGAGGAGGGGTTGTGATATGTTGCCATGTTGAGGAGGGGTTGTGATATGTTGCCATGGTGAGGAGGAGTTGTGATATGTTGCCATGGTGAGGAGAGGTTGTGATATGTTGCCATGGTGAGAAGGGGTTTTGATATGTTGCCATGGTGAGGAGGGGTTGTGATATGTTGCCATGGTGAGGGGTTGTGATATGTTGCCATGGTGAGGAGGGGTTGTGATATGTTGCCATGGTGAGGAGGGGTTGTGATATGTTGCCATGGTGAGGAGGGGTTGTGATACGTTGCCATGGTGAGGAGGGGTTGTGATACGTTGCCATGGTGAGGAGGGGTTGTGATACGTTGCCATGGTGATGTGGGGTTGTGATATGTTGCCATGGTGAGGAGAGGTTGTGATATGTTGCCATGGTGAGGAGGGGTTGTGATACGTTGCCATGGTGAGGAGGGGTTGTGATATGTTGCCATGGTGAGGAGGGGTTGTGATACGTTGCCATGGTGAGGAGGGGTTGTGATACGTTGCCATGGTGAGGAGGGGTTGTGATACGTTGCCATGGTGAGGAGGGGTTGTGACAGGGGCCATGATGAGAAAGTGTAATAGGGACCACGATGAAAAGGTCTGTGAGAAGATTCATGATGGACTGTGAGGGACCATAATGAGAAGGGGCTGCGATAGGGACTGTGATAGGGGTCAAAAGCCTTACTGAAGTCCATATACACAATATCATGGTAATGAATATGATATTGTGTATATGGACTTCAGTAAGGCTTTTGACAGGGTCCCACATCAGAGACTATTGAGGAAAATTAAAGCACATGGAATAGGAGGAGAAATTTTTTCCTGGATAGAGGCATGGTTGACAAATAGGCAGCAGAGAGTTTGCATAAATGGGGAGAAATCAGAGTGGGGAAGTGTCACGAGCGGTGTTCCACAGGGGTCAGTGTTGGGCCCCCTGCTGTTCACAATCTACATAAACGACATAGATGAGGGCATAAAGAGCGACATCGGCAAGTTTGCCGATGACACCAAAATAGGCCGTCGAATTCATTCTGACGAGGACATTCGAGCACTCCAGGAAGATTTGAATAGACTGATGCAGTGGTCGGAGAAGTGGCAGATGCAGTTTAATATAGACAAATGCAAAGTTCTAAATGTTGGACAGGACAATAATCATGCCACATATAAACTAAATAATGTAGATCTTAATATTACGGATTGCGAAAAAGATTTAGGAGTTCTGGTTAGCAGTAATCTGAAACCAAGACAACAGTGCATAAGTGTTCGCAATAAAGCTAATAGAATCCTTGGCTTCATGTCAAGAAGCATAAATAATAGGAGTCCTCAGGTTGTTCTTCAACTCTATACATCCTTGGTTAGGCCTCATTTAGATTATGCTGCACAGTTTTGGTCACCTTATTACAAAATGGATATAAATTCTCTGGAAAATGTACAAAGGAGGATGACAAAGTTGATCCCATGTATCAGAAACCTTCCCTATGAGGATAGACTAAGGGCCCTGAATCTGCACTCTCTAGAAAGACGTAGAATTAGGGGGGATATGATTGAGGTGTATAAATGGAAGACAGGAATAAATAAAGGGGATGTAAATAGTGTGCTGAAAATATCTAGCCTAGACAGGACTCGCAGCAATGGTTTTAAGTTGGAAAAATTCAGATTCAGGAAGGATATAGGAAAGTACTGGTTTGGTAATAGAGTTGTGGATGAGTGGAACAAACTCCCAAGTACCGTTATAGAGGCCAGAACGTTGTGTAGCTTTAAAAATAGGTTGGATAAATACATGAGTGGATGTGGGTGGGTGTGAGTTAGACCTGATAGCTTGTGCTACCAGGTCGGTTGCCGTGTTCCTCCCTTAAGTCAATGTGACCTGACCTGACTAGGTTGGGTGCATTGGCTTAAGCCGGTAGGAGACTTGGACCTGCCTCGCATGGGCCAGTAGGCCTTCTGCAGTGTTCCTTCGTTCTTATGTTCTTATGTTCTTATAAAGAATCAGGGAACACTTTAGTCAAGGAGTCACCTGGTCAGTCAGGTTCCCAGGATCGGAGTAGCTACAGGTCCGGTTTATCTGCGGTGTGCTGCTGCTGCTGCTGCTGCTGCTGCTGCTGCTGCTGCTGCATCTAGTGTTGGAACATGTTTCTGTAATGGAAATGTAGATGCGTCGGGTTTGTAGTTCCCGTTGTTGATGGTGTGGTTAGGCGTGGTCTACCTGGAGGGTAGATATCTGTCACCACTGTTTCAAATGTTCTCCCTTTTGTAAAATTTTCCATTGTTTTGTCATTTGTAATCCACTTTTTGTAACTGTAATCATCCACCTTTCTGTAAGTTCATACAAAACGTTTCTTGGAAAATTACCATTTTTTTTCCAAATTTATTTTAATCCGAGTTAGACCACAAGTACATAAACTTGTATTTTAATATATTTAAAAAAGTTAAACCTGATTTAAATATAAACGAATAAAAAATACATGTATTTTTAAGCATATATTTAAGTAAAAAAAGAAAGCTGTGATACGTCTGGCAACGAAGTTGTGGAGATTAACCGGGAATTGTTGAAATCTTGACGAACATCACTCGTATTGAGAGGACTGTCTTGTGTGATGTTTATTCCGATAATGAAGAAGAAACAGTCTCTGCAGTCTGCCTAATCTTCTGTAGGATTTATATTAATGGCAGATAATGCCGACAAGTAGACGACTAAGACACATGTAGAACGCTCAGGCATCTTTATTTCCGACTGGAGAAGTAGAAGTCTAATTTATCGACTGGAGAAGCCTGTTGCGGAGGCGAAATGTTTCGGAAATGAAGCTGCAAAGATGTGTTACATCTCTATTGTTTTTGCTGCCTCTTTTGTATTCGGTAGGAGAAACGTTTCGGAATAAAGATACCTAACTTTTGCACATGTGTCTTATCAAGACGCTGCAAAAATAAAGGAAAATGCATTCCAGGACCCCTGTCAATGTTGCTGTTCCCGTTGCTTTCAAATGTTCCAGTAATGTAGATCATGTTACTGACTCATCCTACAAGCAGTGCTTGTCAGAGATACAGACGGCCAGACGGGTCTCAGAGATCACTGCTTGCCCACTCTGTCTCCTGCCTGGTACTCCATCTTACGTTCGCTGTTTTCGAAGCAGTAGGGTGCGTCTCTAACCTCGGGGAAGGGAGAAAGTGAGGGAAGGGTTCACTGCAGCTTTTGGACAAGTGGTTTCCTCAGGGTTGTCCACTCTTCTTTTAATATCAAAGGCGATATTATCAGTAGTGTACTGAATACTTGTGCTACTAGGTCAGATGCCGTGCTCCTTCCTTAGGTGAATGTAACCTGACCTGACTAGGTTGAGGCATTGGCTTAAGCCGGTAGGAGACTTGGACCTGCCTCGCATGGGGCAGTAGGCTTGTTGCAGTGTTCCTTCTTTCTTATGTTCTTAAAATCCCAGCTATGTTAAACATGGGCTCCCTGGCTAGTTGTGACGACACGAGTTACTCGCATGTCAGCCACTAGCCAGAGAGACATCCTTCTCAGTTCCACGCTAGGCACAGCAGACGCCTGGGTTTTCCCCTTAAGACTCTGATATTATACGACTCCAAACCATCCAACGAGTGTATTCCTTACTCCAATATCTCCTTAAGTACCCACACGACAATATTAATGCATTGTTGTTGTTAGTCACCAGCGCTGCCACCAATCCCATGAGTCTACTAGTGTTATTGCCACCAATCCCATGAGTCTACTAGTATTATTGCCACCAACGCTGCCACCAATCCCATGAGTCTACTAGTGTTATTGCCACCAATCCCATGAGTCTAGTGTTATTGCCACCAGCGCTGCCACCAATCCCATGAGTCTACTAGTGTTATTGCCACCAACGCTGCCACCAATCCCATGAGTCTACTAGTGTTATTGCCACCAATCCCATGAGTCTACTAGTGTTATTGCCACCAACGCTGCCACCAATCCCATGAGTCTACTAGTGTTATTGCCACCAACGCTGCCACCAATCCCATGAGTCTACTAGTGTTATTGCCACCAATCCCATGAGTCTACTAGTATTATTGCCACCAACGCTGCCACCAATCCCATGAGTCTACTAGTGTTATTGCCACCAATCCCATGAGTCTACTAGTGTTATTGCCACCAGCGCTGCCACCAATCCCATGAGTCTACTAGTGTTATTGCCACCAACGCTGCCACCAATCCCATGAGTCTACTAGTGTTATTGCCACCAACGCTGCCACCAATCCCATGAGTCTACTAGTGTTATTGCCACCAATCCCGTGAGTCTACTAGTGTTATTGCCACCAACGCTGCCACCAATCCCATGAGTCTACTAGTGTGGTGCCACCAACCGGGAGGCCTGGTCATAATCTGGTTCGCGGGGGTGTTGACCCCTGGAACACCCTCCAAATACCTCTGCCATGATTCCCTCAGTTCACTCTCTTTTTTTGTGACTCACAAAACAGGTATAATACACGTAGCAGAGTCAGTTTTTCTTTTATTAGGCGACATTTCGCCCTATAGGGCGAAACGTCGTCTTGACGTATCACGCTAAATATGATAGTTATCAAAAACATTTTACCCTAAGTAGGGATTCATCAAGACAACGTTTCGTCCTAAATCGAGCTTCGAGGCGTTTCATCCTAAGTAGAACGTTTCGCCCCCAAATAAGGCTTTACTAAAGCCACGTTTTGTCCTAAATCGGACCTTACAAAGATGTTTTACTCAAAATAGAACTTATCAAATTTTAACCATAGACTTGATAAACCTCTATTTTGGGCGAAACGTGGCCTAATAAGAAGGCTCGCTCTGCTGAGTGTGTCACAGTCCTCTAGTTTTTGTTTTCTAGTTCTAAGGAGGTTCTACACAGGTTCTCTACAGGTTTTACACAGGTTACCTGGAGGTTATTCCGGGGATCAACGCCCCCGCGGCCCGGTCCATGACCAGGCCTCCCGATGGATCAGGGCCTGATCAACTAGGCTGTTACTGCTGGCCGCACGCAGTCCAACGTACGAGCCACAGCCCGGCTGATCCGGCACTGACTTTAGGTATCTGTCCAGCTCTCTCTTGAAGGCAGCCAGGGGTTTATTGGCAATTCCCCTAATGCTTGATGGGAGGCTGTTGAACAGTTTTGGGCCCCGGACACTTATGGTGTTTTCCCTTAGTGTACCAATGGCGCCCCTACTTTTTATTGGCGGCATTTTGCATCGCCTGCCCAGTCTTCTACTTTCGTAGGGAGTGATTTCTGTGTGCAGATTTGGGACCATTCCTTCCAAGATTTTCCAAGTGTAGATTATGATATATCTCTCCCTCCTGCGTTCCAACGAGTACAAGTCAAGTGCTTCCAAGCGTTCCCAGTAGTTAAGGTGCTTGACAGAACTTATACGTGCAGTAAAGGATCTCTGTACACTCTCTAGATCTGCGATTTCACCTGCTATGAATGGAGATGTTAATGTACAGCTGTATTCCAACCTAGAGAGAACAAGTGATTTGAAAAGGATCATCACTGGCTTGGCATCTCTCTCTGTACAGGTTTTACACAGGTTCTGTACAGGCTCTACACAGGTTTTCAATAATTTAATAACAAACACAATGAAATATATTTTTTTTCGTTAGGTTCAAAATGATTTTTGCGAAATTCTTGCATACACAAATTTTCGCTTGCCTTATTCGGCAAGAAGAGCGTTGAACATCAAAATGGTATACAATACCGACAGGTTGTTAAGTAAGACGCATATGCAACAGTTAGGCAACTTTATTCCGAAACGTTTCGCCTACACAGTAGGCTTCTTCAGCCGAATACAGAAATATGTTGCATATGTGTCTTACTTAACAAGAAGAGCGTTGCTGTTTAAGCCAGAATCGCAAGTTATACTTATTCGTCATGACATGTAACAATATGTACTAGACATGTATCTCTCGCACCTCATGTACTGTGTATGCTATCTTTGTATCAGCAGTGTGTCTCTTAAATCTTATATATATATATATATATATATATATATATATATATATATATATATATATATATATATATACATGTGTGTGTGTGTGTGTGCATATGTGTATATATATATATATATATATATATATATATATATATATATATATATATATATAATGGGGTGCACCTCTAGTGCAACTTGTGGGGATCCATGGCCTCGGAGAAACAGCGGGGGAGTTTTCGAGGAAAAATTAATTTCCTGTAATATTAATTGCCTCGTCTAATATTCAACGTTTAGAGGAAAGTAAATTTCCTACCGTCAGGATGTTTCCTGACAACAATAATACAAGTGTTAACTCCAGCACAAACATTATACACAGACAACAGCAAACGTAAACATTCAGAGGTAAACATAGTAATGACGAGTGTGTGTGTGTTCCAACATGACTCGACATGAGTAAAGCACTTACTAACCAAGACAACAACAACACAGTAATGACAGAAACCCAGAGAAAAGTGTAGTTGTTTCAAAGTGAATAAGTTGTAGGTTCGTTGTCTGAGCTGGCAGAAAGTCCAGCTGAGTCACTAAGTTGTTATGTCAACTTGATACTGCTTGAAAGCCAGCCTCACTAAAGTGCATGACGTCTGAGTCGTCATTTAGGGAGCGTCAGGGACCTCAGTACAGTCCCTGATGGACCAAACGTCTAATAATAAAATGCCATAACTCGCACATTGTGACATTATTATTATACTCTGTGTATATATTATAATTTTAAACACACTTGGAGTTGTGAAGCTCTTTCTGTTTATCTCTCCTTCAAGTGACTGGATGACTAACGTGACTGACAGGAAGCAACGGATAGATTTAAGTGGCGAAGTATCTATGTAGTGACACGTGATGAGTGGTGTCCCTCAGGAAGCGGTCCTTGGCCCAGTCTCTCATCAGTGATCTCAAGACAGAACTTACATCTGAGTTTCCAAAGTTCGCACACGACACAGAATAAGCGAAATGTGCAGCATCCTTGACTGTCTAATTCAGAGAAAACTGGACAAATTAAAAACGTTTGGGACGGACTTCAAGGTAGACAAGTGAATATACAAACAAAGTTTGAGCGCATATGGAAATCCACTCAGAGTTATGAAGAGAAAGAATAACTATAGGTAATGACCTAAAATATAATGTAAGGGGCAAAATCGTCAGGATGTCTAGCTTCATAGTGAGAAATTTCAAGCTTAATACACCCGAAACAATTCTAGCATAGCCTTGTTAGGCTCCCATCTTGAATATGCCGTCCTATTTCGGTCCCCTAATTGCATTAAAGATGATAAGGGAAACAGGGTGCAAGGAAGAGCAAGAGAACTCATCCCATCACCAGGAAACAAACCATATTAAGAAAGACTTCAATTACTCAGTCATATTCTCTCTCGAAAAACATGATAGATTGCGAGGTGACGTCAAACAAACCATGTTGAGAAAGACTTCAGTCACCGAGTCATGTTCTCGTGTTTGTTCGAGGTAGCCTCTAACCTTCACGATTTTCAGTAAATGCAACATACTCAAGCTAGGTCTTTTGAAGTGCAAAGAGATGCAATTACATTTAACAACGATTTTAAGCTCTGTGGCAAGTAACTTAAAGTGGATAAGTTTTTTATTTATTTATTTTGGTAAAAGTTGTGTAGAACTGGAATAGTGTTTCCCTAAAATTGTTAGTGCCGAATCAATTCGGTCTTTCAAGAAACAGTTGGTTGTACATTTTGTAAGTATAAGATTCCACTTAGTCCACTGTGAACAGTGGCCAGAAGCACCCTGGTGGAAGTTGTTGACACTGTTGTTGATTCTCGGCTTCTCTCACCACTGCTCCTGCTTTCACAACCTTCTATTACCATTTCTTCCACCTCATCTTCATCTTGCTGCTTCTGCTCCTCCTCCTCCTCCTCTTCCTCTGATTCATCACTGGTGTGTTGGGTATCATCGACCATATAGCTACACACACACACACACACACACACACACACACACACACACACACACACACACACACACACACACACACACACACACACACACACACTGGACAACCTCGAGGTAAAAACTTGCTCATACGCGAATAATTAGCATAAATTAAAATGGAACCTGACGTAAGTGTGAGCTACGAAGATTCCTCGACACCTTACAAGACCAGTCTGCCCTCTCCTGTACTACACATGTATGTATAGCACAGGTGAAGGCAAACAGCATATATTTAAATATAAATATAAATATATATATATATATATATATATATATATATATATATATATATATATATATATATATATATATATATATATATATGGATGAGTTTGAGAATGTGTGTAAAGGTAGAAAGTTGAAAGTGAACATAGAAAAGAGTAAGGTGATGAGGGTATCAAATGATTTAGATAAAGAAAAATTGGATATCAAATTGGGGAGGAGGAGTATGGAAGAAGTGAATGTTTTCAGATACTTGGGAGTTGACGTGTCGGCGGATGGATTTATGAAGGATGAGGTTAATCATAGAATTGATGAGGGAAAAAAGGTGAGTGGTGCGTTGAGGTATATGCGGAGTCAAAAAACGTTATCTATGGAGGCAAAGAAGGGAATGTATGAAAGTATAGTAGTACCAACACTCTTATATGGATGTGAAGCTTGGGTGGTAAATGCAGCAGCGAGGAGACGGTTGGAGGCAGTGGAGATGTCCTGTCTAAGGGCAATGTGTGGTGTAAATATTATGCAGAAAATTCGGAGTGTGGAAATTAGGAGAAGGTGTGGAGTTAATAAAAGTATTAGTCAGAGGGCAGAAGAGGGGTTGTTGAGGTGGTTTGGTCATTTAGAGAGAATGGATCAAAGTAGAATGATATGGAAGGCATATAAATCTATAGGGGAAGGAAAGAGGGGTAGGGGTCGTCCTCGAAAGGGTTGGAAAGAGGGAGTAAAGGAGGTTTTGTGGGCGAGGGGCTTGGACTTCCAGCAAGCGTGCATGAGCGTGTTAGATAGGAGTGAATGGAGACGAATGATACTTGGGACTTGACGATCTGTTGGAGTGTGAGCAGGGTAATATTTAGTGAAGGGATTCAGGAAAACCGGTTATTTTCTTATAGTCGGACTTGAGTCCTGGAAATGGGAAGTACAATGCCTGCACTTTAAAGGAGGGGTTTGGGATATTGGCAGTTTGGAGGGATATGTTGTGTATCTTTATACGTATATGCTTCTAAACTGTTGTATTCTGAGCACCTCTGCAAAAGCAGTGATAATGTGCGAGTGTGGTGAAAGTGTTGAATGATGATGAAAGTATATTCTTTTTGGGGATTTTCTTTCTTCTTTGGGTCACCCTGCCTCGGTGGGAGACGACCAACTTGTTGAAATATATATATATATATATATATATAGATATATATATATATATATATATATATATATATATATATCACACTTTTAAGCATATGTACGTACGCTTATGTGAAGTTTACTTAGTATACCAGGTAAAGTGTATGGTAGGGTTATTGAAAGAATTAGAGGTAAGATAGAGAGCAGGATTGCAGATGAACAAGGAGGCTTTAGAATGGGTAGGAGATGTGTAGATCAGGTGTTTACATTGAACCATATGAGTGAACAATATTTAGACAAAGGTAGGGATGTTTTCATTGCATTTATGGATTTGGAAAAGTATACGATAGGGTGGTTAAGGGAACAATGTGGCAGATGTTGCAATTGTATGGAATCGGTAGTAAGTTACTAAATGCTGTAAAGAATTCTTATGAGGATACTGAGGTCCAGCATACATAAGTGGATTACTAGTAGACCCCTGGCTGTCTTCAAGAAGGCGCTGGACAGGCACCTAAAGTCAGTGCTGATCAGCCGGGCTCTGGTTCATACGTCGGTTTACGTGCGGCCAGAAGTAACAGCCTGGTTGGTCAAACCCTGATCCACCACGAGGCTTGGGACTTGCACATCAAAGCTTATTTCTTGGATAGCATTGAAAATTGGGTTGGGCAAATGTTTTCTTAGTGGGATGAATTGTAAAGGACCTGCCTAGTATGGGCCAACAGGCCTGCTGCAGTGTTCCTCCTTTCTTATGTTCTTATGTCTCAGACTGAGCCGCGGGGGTGCTGACCCCCGACACCCTCTCCAAGTATACCTGAATAAACAGAAAAATGAACGGGAACGGGGACTCGAGTAGTGGTTCATTCATATAGCAGGCCCAATACTGTAACCACTCGGCCACGGAGCTTACCTCAGGACGATTTTACAACCATCACTTCTGTGACAAGGTTGCACTAGCAGCACTTTGATAAATTAGACACATGTGCAACTCTTGGGTATCTTTATTAAGGAAACGTTTCGCCACACAGTGGCTTCATCAGTCCATACAAAGGAGAATCTTGAAGAACAGGAGGAGAATGAGGTAATCAGTCCCTCAACCTTGAGTCGATGTGGTCAGTCCATCAATCTTGAATAGAATACGGCATATCAGCGGAGAAGCAGCTTATAAACCGTATGGCAGGAGAGGTGCAGCAGTCATAGGTAGTGTCACATTTGTCCAATGTGGAAGTAGGTTGTGCCCAAGAATTAGGCAAGTGAGGAATTCCCAAGTATTAAGATCCCAAGAAGTTGCAGTGTCTGACAGGATTGTAGATGAATGGTTCACAGAACCGACAAGTTGATAAATTAGACACATGTGCAACTCTTGGGTATCTTTATTAAGATCTTGGGATCTTAATACTTGGGAATTCTACGCTTGCCTAATTCTTGGGCACGACCTACTTCCACAATGAACAAATGTGACACCACCTACGACTGCTGCACCTCTCCTGCCTACGGTTTATAAGCTGCTTCTCCGCTCATATGCCGTATTCTATTCAAGATTGATGGACTGACCACATCGACTCAAGGTTGAGGGACTGATTACCTCATTCTACTCCTGTTCTTCAAGATTCTCCTTTGTATGGACTGATGAAGCCATTGTGTGGCGAAACGTTTCCTTAATAAAGATACCCAAGAGTTGCACGTGTCTAATTTATCAACATGTCGGTTCTGTGAACCATTCATCTACAAGCAGCACTTTGATTCCCCCTTCCCTACTGTTTCATCCCACAACCCTAGAAGCTTTCAAGGTGCGTCGACCCTCTCATGCTCGTGTCTCTCATACAGAAGCTAATATCACGCCACCAGGAGCCTACTTATTTGCAAATATTTCTCTCAGACCAACAGAGACTCCGAACCTCTGGTCTTATCTCTCTCGGAGGGAGCGGGAGTCTGGTGAACCGACAGGACACTGATGGTAAGACAGTTACAATCGCTTAATGGTTTTGCTGATACCAGCAGATGACTCGGCTTCGCCAAGACTCGCTGGAGAGAGTTTGTAGTTTCTTTTGACCTTAACTCCTATTAACGTCACAACCGACAGATTTCCCTATAGTCAAGTTGAATGTAACCAGTTGCTGGGGCAGGAGTGGAGGAGCAGTGTGTAGGGGAGAGAAGGGAGACTACACGTTAGGGCACGCGTTAGGGCCCTCGTGGAACTATGGTGGGACACGTGGCGCTACTCTGCACGAGTTGAGTGTGTATTAAAGAACCAAAGTTACAGAGCAGTGTACATGTACAAACACGAGTCAGAGTACGAGTTACGTAGGGCACGAGTCAGAGTACGAGTTAGGGCGCGAATTAAGACTTGAATTAGGTTAGGTAAGGTTTGTCAGGAAACAGGACAGGTGTTTCATAAGAAGAACATAAGAACGAAGGAACACTGCAGAAGGCCTACTGGCCCATGCGAGGCAGGTCCAAGTCTCCTACCGGCTTAAGCCAATGCACCCAACCTAGTCAGGTCAGGTCACATTGACTTAAGGGAGGAACACGGCAACCGACCTGGTAGCACAAGCTATCAGGTCCAACTCACACCCACCCACATCCACTCATGTATTTATCCAACCTATTTTTAAAGCTTCACAACGTTCTGGCCTCTAGCACTGGACTTGGGAGTTTGTTCCACTCATCCACAACTCTATTACCAAACCAGTACTTTCCTATATCCTTCCTGAATCTGAATTTTTCCAACTTAAAACCATTGCTGCGAGTCCTGTCTAGGTTAGATATTTTCAGCACACTATTTACATCCCCTTTATTATTCCTGTCTTCCATTTATACACCTCAATCATATCCCCCCTAATTCTACGTCTTTCTTGAGAGTGCAGATTCAGGGCCCTTAGTCTATCCTCATAGGGAAGGTTTCTGATACATGGGATCAACTTTGTCATCCTCCTTTGTACATTTTCCAGAGAATTTATATCCATTCTGTAATACGGTGACCAAAACTGTGCAGCATAATCTAAATGAGGCCTAACCAAGGATGTATAGAGTTGAAGAACAACCTGAGGACTCCTATTATTTATGCTTCTTGATATGAAGCCAAGGATTCTATTAGCTTTATTGCGAACACTTATGCACTGTTGTCTTGGTTTCAGATTACTGCTAACCAGAACTCCTCAATCTTTTTCGCAATCCGTAATATTAAGATCTACATTATTTAGTTTATATGTGGCATGGTTATTGTCCTGTCCAACATTTAGAACTTTGCATTTGTCTATATTAAACTGCATCTGCCACTTCTCCGACCACTGCATCAGTCTATTCAAATCTTCCTGGAGTGCTCGAATGTCCTCGTCAGAATGAATTCGACGGCCTATTTTGGTGTCATCGGCAAACTTGCTGATGTCGCTCTTTATGCCCTCATCTATGTCGTTTATGTAGATTGTGAACAGCAGGGGGCCCAACACTGACCCCTGAGGAACACCGCTCGTGACGCCTCCCCACTCCGACCTCTCCCCACCCACGCAAACTCTCCGCTGCCCATTTGTCAACCATGCCTCTATCCAGGAAAAAATTTCTCCTCCTATTCCATGTGCCTTAATTTTCCTCAATAGTCTCTGATGTGGGACCCTGTCAAAAGCCTTACTGAAGTCCATATACACAATATCATATTCATTACCATGATCTACCTCCTCATTCCTTCCGGCCACTGTTGGCATGAAAACTGGGAGGTTCAAATACTATACATCATTTTTGGAAAAATAAAATGCCTTGGAATTTGTATGAAAGATGGAAGAGGATGGAAGGCATTGGTTACAACTTTCTCTATTCAATTATTAATGTTTCCTGACGCTGGATGACCCGCCGCTGCAGCTTTTGGTCATCCGACGGAGGCCTTCCTCTGGCTTACTGGTCCACCCCTTTGAAAATTAGGGTGCGATTTAGAGCGCAATTTAAGGCACTATTTAAAGCAGGAGTTAGGGCACTGTGGTACAACACACGTCCCTCGGCCTGGTTTCAAACCTGACGTGCTTAGTGGAAGGTTTGATTTAGTTTAGGGCTGTATGTGACCTAATTTGCAGTGTTGTCGAAGACATATTTACCTGCACTAAGAATTTTGGATGCATTCGGCACTATTCCTTTCGCTGAGGAATTGAGCAAATGTGCAATTGGGTATATTTGCTCGAAGACTTTTCGCTCATCAGTGGCTGTGTCAGTTCAATACAGAGATATGCGAAGACTGTAGTAGATGAGGCAATCAGTCCCTCAACCTTGTATAACTAGACCAAGAGAGTGGAAGATGAGGTAATCAGTCCCTCGGCTTGGAAGCTGGCGTTCACTACTATAACCTTGATACCATTCCTTCCCTGTGCGTTGAGGTAGAGTGGGCTGGGGTTGTGCCCTACGGGGATACCTTTCTCGGATCGCGTAGCGACCGAAATCCGTATAGTTACGTTAGCATCGTTGCTGAACCTGCAACAAACCCGCTGATTCACAGCGAGTGCTCGCTTCTGGCATTTAGTCATCCCTGCCACTTGTATTTCGTCCCTGGCAACTACTCGTTGTCCCTGGCAACTACTTGTCATCCCTGGCCAATACTCATTGTCCTTGGTAACTGCTTATGTCGTTGTAATCATCAAGAGTAGCACGTCCAGGGAATGAGAGCGTGGACGACAAGCTGGTGGGAAGAAATAGAAAATAGTGATTGTGTTGTGATATATGAGAGTGGAGGTGCAGACAGATGAGTCTGTGACAGAAGAGGTGAATCACAGAAGAGATGAAGGCGAGAGGGAAAATGAAGTGCTGGGTATCTTTACGCTGGTGAGGGGCTCTTGATCTAGGGAATTGGATCTATGCTCCAGTTCCCTGAACCGAGTTTGAATGCCTTCCATCCCCTATCCCCACACACACAGGCGTTGTATAATCCCTATAGCTTTCGCCAGTGGATGGGGAAAATGAAGAGTGTATTAGGGTACGGTGGTGTCAGTATTTTTGTATGGGCGTGAGAGAATCTTTTAATACTGAAGCGAAGACGTGGAGGCTGAAAGCAAAGGTGTGATGTCTGAAATCGTCGTGTAGTGTGAAGCTTATGCATAGAACAAGATGCAAAAACGGTAGCTAATACGGTGGCAGGAAAGTTTTTAATTCAGGGAGCGACAGAAGGGTTGTTGTGATAGTCTGGACATTTAGGAACACTGGGGCAAGATAGATTGACCTCTCTAACTCAAGGGTGGATTGAAAGAGGTGTTGGGGGTTCATCAGTAACCCTCCACTTAGGGGAGGAAACGCATGCCAGGGTTTCGGTTTGTCCTGGACTATTGTTAAGTTACAATTAAGAGAGGAATAATTCTGAAAATGGAGTGCAGTACTGACAAGTAGATAAGACACTTGTACGACAGTTTGGTATCTTGTTGAAACGGTTCGCCTACACGGTTGGCTTCTTCAGTCAAATACTACAGAATGAACATTAAAATGGTATAAAATACCGACAGATTGTTATGTAAGACACATATGCAACAGTTAGGTATCTTTATTTTGAAACGTTTCGCCTACACAGTAGGCTTCTTCAGTCGAGTACAGAAAGGTTGATAGAAGCAGAAGATACTTGAAGACGATGTAATCAGTCCATCACCCTTAAAGTTTTGATTACATCGTCTTCAAGTATCTTCTGCTTCTATCACTTTTCTGTACTCGACTGAAGAAGCCTACTGTGTAGGCGAAACGTTTCAAAATAAAGATACCTAACTGTTGCATGTGTCTTACCTAACAAATACTACAGAGGAGACTAAATATGGAGACAGCAGGAGAAGTAGTGATGATGTGATCAGTCCGTCAACCTTGAAGAGGGTGTTCTTGAGGTGGTTAGTCCCTCAGTCTGGAGAAGAGAAAGAATAAAGGCATAATACAGTGACTGGAACAAGACACAAATAACCCGCACACAGGAGACAGAAACTTATGACGATGTTTAGGTCCTACTTCGGCCAGTTACCTAGTGCGGGTTATTCATGTACTGGAGAAGAGTTCAGCTCAAGAGTCTGGAACAAGGTGAATCTGAAATGCCAGAATAGACTCATCACATCGTCTTTACCTCCTCACTTCTGCCATTTACAACATTTACTCTCCTCTCTGACTGAAGGAGCCTACCCATCTAAGCCTGACACAT
Organism: Cherax quadricarinatus; assembly: GCF_038502225.1. NCBI lineage: Eukaryota > Metazoa > Arthropoda > Malacostraca > Decapoda > Parastacidae > Cherax > Cherax quadricarinatus. The sequence goes on from NC_091321.1 coordinate 6,145,920, forward strand.
TTCCTTTACCTCTGTTAGAGTCCCATTTTGTGTGACGGAACATGATAGGAAAACACACACTCGGCTCATGTTTCTAATGTGTAACTCTCGTATTTATATACGTCTGGAGGACTTTATTAGATGGGGTTCACCTGTACTATTCCAGCCCGGGCCTTGTCCAGTAGCTACGTCTACAGCGTGTACCTGTTTATACAGGTACACGCTGTAGACGTAGCTACTGGATAAGGCCCGGGCTGGAATAGTACAGGTGAACCCCATCCAATCCAGTCCTCCAGACGTACCCTATTAAATAAAACTCCAGCCATTGCTGCTCTACGACGACAAAATTCTATTGTTATTCTGTAGTCTTAAAGTTTAAAATGAAAAGCCTTTTGTTACTCTTGCAAAGTAAATAAAAAATGACTCAACTTTATTATCTTACAAGACAGTATAATAATGGGAAGAGGTGGCTGGTAGAGTGGCAGTGCAGCAGTGTGTGAGGGGTGCCAGGCAGCAGTGTGTGAGGGGTGCCAGGCAGCAGTGTGTGAGGGGTGCCAGGCAGCAGTGTGTGAGGGGTGCCAGGCAGCAGTGTGTGAGGGGTGCCAGGCAGCAGTGTGTGAGGGGTGCCAGGCAGCAGTGTGTGAGGGGTGCCAGGCAGCAGTGTGTGAGGGTGCCAGGCAGCAGTGTGTGAGGGGTGCCAGGCAGCAGTGTGTGAGGGGTGCCAGGCAGCAGTGTGTGAGGGGTGCCAGGCAGCAGTGTGTGAGGGGTGCCAGGCAGCAGTGTGTGAGGGTGCCAGGCAGCAGTGTGTGAGGGGTGCCAGGCAGCAGTGTGTGAGGGTGCCAGGCAGCAGTGTGTGAGGGGTGCCAGGTAGCAGTGTGTGAGGGGTGCCAGGCAGCAGTGTGTGAGGGTGCCAGGCAGCAGTGTGTGAGGGGTGCCAGGCAGCAGTGTGTGAGGGTGCCAGGCAGCAGTGTGTGAGGGGTGCCAGGCAGCAGTGTGTGAGGGGTGCCAGGCAGCAGTGTGTGAGGGGTGTTAGGCAGCAGTGTGTGAGGGGTGCCAGGCAGCAGTGTGTGAGGGGTGCCAGGCAGCAGTGGGTGAGGGGTGCCAGGCAGCAGTGGGTGAGGGGTGCCAGGCAGCAGTGTGTGAGGGGTGTTAGGCAGCAGTGCCTGAGGGGACCAGGCAGCAGTGCCTGAGGGTGCCAGACCATGATCCTAAATGAGGTTAATTACAGGTTCTTGGAGGAACTTAATAACCTGTGTTGTAATTAAGAGTTAAGCTTCCCTCTATTACTACCTTGTTCTCCCCTCCCCCAGGTTTCCCTCCCAACCTCCAGCACCTGGAAACCATCCACCTCCATCCCATTACCCCCTCCTAATCATCCCACCACCGTTCCTTACAACTACACCACCTCCCCCTTTACCTACACCCCCTCCACCTACACCACCTCCACCTACACCACCTACCCCTCCCTCTCCACCTACACCACCTTCCCCTCCCTCTCCACCTACACCACCTTCCCCTCCACCTACACCACCTTCCCCTCCACCTACACTACCTTCCCCTCCACCTACACTACCTCCCCCTCCACTTACACCACCTCCCCCTCCACTTACACCACCTCCCCCTCAACGTACACCACCTTCCCCTCCACCTTCCCCTCCACCTTCACCACCTTCCCCTCCACTTACACCACCTTCCCCTCCACCTTCACCACCTTCCCCTCCACTTACACCACCGTCCCCTCCACCTACACCACCTCCCCTACACCACCTCCCCCACCTTCCCCTCCACCTACACCACCTTCCCCTCCACCTGCACCACCTCCCCCTCCACCTACACCACCTTCCCCTCCACCTACACCAACCACTCACCATACACCAATGACACACACACACACACACACACACACACACACACACACACACACACCAACAGTTAAAAAATACGACTATTTAGACGTTCAGAGGAGGGTGAAGAACAAAAGCAAGAACATCGCCAAAGAACAAGAACAAGTCGGAGTTATTAGAGCGCGTGTAAACTGTAATTATGAGGGAGTAAAACAGCCGGAATTGTATGTGATTACGACGGGCAAGAAGGAGGGAGGGAGGAGTAGCAGGAGGGAAGGAGGAGTAGCAGGAGGGAAGGAAGGAGTAGCAGGAGGGAAGGAAGGAGTAGCAGGAGGGAAGGAAGGAGTAGCAGGAGGGAAGGAAGGAGTAGCAGGAGGGAAGGAAGAAGTAGCAGGAAGGAAGGAAGGAAGGAGGAGTATTAGCAGGGGGTAAGACATAGGAGAATGAAGGACGGAGAAGTAGGAGGGAAGAGGTAAAATAATGGAGGGAAGGAAGGAGCAAGTTATTAAAGAAGAATGAAGCAGGTGAAGGAACTAGGAGCATCGTCGTCTCAGAATGCGCTCCTGTGTGATGGAATATGACTGGGAAACACAGCTAGGTTCCTACTGTGTCACTATACACGACATCCGTCAGGCTCGTCTTGGGGTACGCAGCGCCACCGTGGAACCCACGTCTGATAAAAAGAAGCTGGGAAGCTGCAAACGTTTGCAACGAGACTAGTCCCAGAGGTGAGGGAGGAGCTGGAGCTTTTGGACATCTGACCGAGGCCTTCCGCTGGCTTACCGTCGCGTGCGTCATGAAGGTGTGTTGCCATGCGACATCTGTTGTGCACAGACTCGTGAATTATAATAATTTTCAATCTAATATGTTCTCTAAACTGCATTTTCAGGGGGGGGGGGGAATTGAGCAGAATATTCATCATTTTTAGGATAGACGGAAAAAAAACTTGATTGGCTATATTTTGACCGGCAAGAATGTCTTTACTAGGGATGTCTTTACTAGGAATGTCTTTACTAGGAATGTCTTCACTAGGAATACCTTCACTAAGAATGTCATTCCTAGGAATGCCTTCACTAGGAATACCTTCACTAAGAATGCCATTCCTAGGAATGCCTTCACTAGGAATACCTTCACTAAGAATGCCATTCCTAGGAATGCCTTCACTAGGAATACCTTCACTAAGAATGTCATTCCTAGGAATGCCTTCACTAGGAATACCTTCACTAAGAATGTCATTCCTAGGAATGCCTTCACTAGGAATACCTTCACTAAGAATGCCATTCCTAGGAATGCCTTCACTAGGAATACCTTCACTAAGAATGCCATTCCTAGGAATACCTTCACTAAGAATGTCATTCCTAGGAATGCCTTCACTAGGAATACCTTCACTAAGAATGCCATTCCTAGGAATGCCTTCACTAGGAATACCTTCACTAAGAATGCCATTCCTAGGAATGCCTTCACTAGGAATACCTTCACTAAGAATGCCATTCCTAGGAATGCCTTCACTAGGAATACCTTCACTAAGAATGCCATTCCTAGGAATGCCTTCACTAGGAATACCTTCACTAAGAATGCCATTCCTAGGAATGCACAGGCGTCCATTACCCCTCAAGGCACCGTACACAATAATAACACGTCTAGCACCTAAATAACAAGGCAGCCAAATAATTCTGAAGATTAACGTTGTCTAAGAAAACTCAGTGAGCCAAAGATTAGTACATAAACCAGAGGGCGGACAACCTTAAGGTTCTGTTAACACCAGAAGATAACACCTGCCTCAAATATGACCTAGGTAATACAGAAATGTATTAAACCGGGTGTGGAGAAAAAAAATTGCGAGTACGAGTGGAAAAAAAATCTGAAACCAAGGCGTGTGTATATGTATATATGTCGTGCCGAATAGGTAAAACTGGTCAATTTAAAATTAAGTCCTTAAATTTTCTCTTATGCGTCGAAAGATATATATTTTTCATTTATGTTAATGTAAAAATTAATAATTTTGCACCAAAAGAACCTTAGAAAACTTACCTAACCTTATTATAACAAGCGCAATTTAATTTAGCCTAATCCAACTAAATATATTTTAGATAAGTTTACAATAATTTAATAATAAACAAACACAGTGAAATATATTTTTTTCGTTAGGTTCAGAATTATTTTTTGCGAAATTATTGCATACACAAATTTTAGCTTGCCTTATTCGGCAAGAAGAGGGTTGCTATTTAAGCCAAAATCGCAAGTTTTACCTATTCGGCACGATATATATATATATATATATATATATATATATATATATATATATATATATATATATATATATATATACACACGCGCGCGCGCACACACACACACACACACACACACACACACACACACACACACACACACACACACACACACACACACACACACACACACACATATATATATATATATATATATATATATATGTATATATATATATGTGTGTGTGTGTGTGTGTGTGTGTGTTCTGGACGTCTGTTAACGCTGGTGTAGCCTCGATGGGGTTATTCAGCGCAGTTCTGGTCTCTACGGTGCGTGTTAGATGCAAACTCCCAAATAAGAGAGGAATAAGTAGTATAATGGTAGAAGTTGAGATAGTAGTAGTAGAAAGTAGTACAATAGTGACAGAGGTGTGCTGGAAAGTGTACTTAAAGGTGACAAAGTTAGCATCCGGTACCAGGAAGCCCCGTTAATTAGAGTGGCTTACTGGGTTCATCTTGGCTGGCTTTACTAAGAGAACTGCAAGTCATGAGCAGAGATCCGCAGCTTCTCTCAGACAGGAGAAAGGAGCTCGGGAAACTGCTGGGAGAGATGATAGTTACGTTAGCACTGTTATATTCACATGGCAGCGCTAAACCTGTAGGGGGTCATGCAGTACTTGAGGAATGTTTAGTTCTCAGGTTTGACTAGAAGAAAGGGGACGGGCTGCTCAAGTTCTTGAGATCACGAACCCCTTCACCATTGTAGATAGTATGCCTACCCATCTGTTTCTCATACCTCCCGCTAGAGGGAATTGCTGGCCTAAGGCCGTTTTGGCAGTGCCCGGCAGAAGGCAGGCACCTACGTCTACCCTTGTCTAGAGCACTTGTCCTCACTTCGTAGAGACCTGCCGGACAACAATTGACTCTTCCCCCTGGGTATCTTGGCTCCAGGGTATCCCACGCACGTCTGCCTGATGTACCCCACTTAACCAATAAAGCCAACTGTAGTCTACATGTACGTATGTAACCTGCACGCTACTGCTCCGGTACATTCACCTACTATCAACACCAACATCGGCTGTAACACCATTATTATGACACCATCCTTGATACGATAGGTGCAACAACGAGTGGGAAGCAATGAACGGTAAAGGAAAGGAAACTAAACATAAAGAATAATAAAGGTGAGAGCGTAAATCTATCGTCATTACAGCAGTCTGAATGTAGATGTGTGGTTGATAAGCAAGGACGAACAAAAAATATATATAACCCACAGAAATATATACTTATTGTTGGGGACTCGGCAGTTACACACAAAAAGTGAGCATTTTGTAAGAGGGTTAGTAAGATGACACAGTGTGTATTTTCCTGGGGCTGGCATGCCGGATATAGTTAGCAGGTTAGATAACATCATGTCGGGTAATGGAAGCAGCCCCATTATCTGCCTCAGTGCTGCTGGTAATGAGGCGGGGAAGTGTAGGAGAGTGAGAGAGAGAGAGAAGTTGTTAGCAAACCAGAGGACAGCTACGGATATAATTAGGCCGAAGAGGAGGACTTGTGTGATATGTAGTTAGCTAACACTGCACTGTGACCCTCCCTCCCACCAGGCTCTGACAGACCCCTGTCAGTTGGTCTTCCTTCCTGTCAGTTCATCCTGATTTCTGTATGATCATTTTTTCCCTCACTGTTCCCAATAATTTCATGTCTCGGCATTTTGCTTATTCGTGGGGTTAAAAAAATTCCTGGAATGTGTTTACGTCTCGTGTGTGTGTGTGTGTGTGTGTGTGTGTGTGTGTGTGTGTGTGTGTGTGTGTGTGTGTGTGTGTACATTCCCCAGGTTATACTCACTGCAGGAATCAAGCCTGAGTTCTTGATTCAACATCATAATATTCCTCCTCCTCCTCCTCCTCCTTCAGGATACGTTCAGTTTACTGGTGTTGTATTCTAAACCTTTGGTCAGTATTTTTCTCCTGAAGACCTGTATGGACAGTTTGCGTCTCGATCATTTCACTTTTCCTATTCGCTTTATCTGGAGAAATATTCCTTATTTCTTATAGTTCAGCAGACTTCTCTAGTTTCCATCAGTGTCTCCTTGCTTCTGTTGCTCCATTGTCAGTCTCTTCCTATCCACCCAGTCAGTTCTCTTAGTATCTTGTATGACGTGATCATATCTTCCTAGGCATCCAGTAAGTGCTGCTCTCCGTGCATCAGATACACCACTGCCTCACACAAGAATGCATCTTTATTCTGTAGCCGAGGTAGTACACTGTATTTTTTAGTAACCTTCTGTAACTCTTAGTTAAGACAGTGTTCATTGTGTTGGTGTTACGTTCCTTTAAGAACATAAGAATGGAAGACCACTGAAGCAGGCCTACTGGCCCATACAAGGCAGGTCTAATTCAAAACCAACCATTCCCACCCACCCATTTGTCTAACATTTTCCCAAAGCTACTTTCCTTTGTTCTGCCCCGTCTATTAGTATATAGAAGTGATTAATTAGTTATATGAAATTAATTATGCTAGAGGTGTTCCTTTTTGAGTAATTAACTTTTCTTATAACTATTAAATATTACAAAAAAAAAAAAACCATACTGGCCACCTCCCACCAAGGTACAGTGATACTTCAAAAAGAAAAAAATCACCATTATTCATACAACTGTCTAGCGAGAAATGTAAAGGAATCAGAGTGGCTTTATCAACATCATGGAATCCTGGTGCAGAGAACATCTCCACAACCTTCTTACTTACTACTGTCTCATCCCTTGGGCATGACCTACTTCCACCAGGGAATCCCACCTACCAGTCACACTGCCGTCGTCTCCTGCACGTCCCTCTTCTGAAGCCGGTATGTAAACGCCATTCTTCCTGCCTGTGCTTCAGATTCTTCAACTTCAACGGCTGACGGACTCATTAGGTCATATTTTGTATATAGTTGTGCATTCTTCCCAAAGGAATAACAGTTCAGATGACCCTGTACACTGTAACACCTTCACCCGTCCTTCAGACGGCAGGCAATGCGACTCGCCCTCACACCTCGCGTCTTAAGTGTGCAAATTTGTACGTTGCCTAGGCTCACTTAGACACAACGCTGTCAGACGTGTCTCAGTCATTTTTATTATTATTATAATCAAAAAGAAGCGCTAAGCCACAAGGGCTATACAGCTCAGTCATTTTTAATTGGCCAAATTTTGTGGTTAAACACACGTAGGTTTAATCTGAGCACACTAAAAGAAAATAGTGTGTGGGGACCAAGACGCTTCAGTAGGCTCCCTTCATGTGTAAAGGAAATTACCAACAAATCCCTGACCGTCTTCAAGAGGGGCTTGATAAGTTAATTCCTGATCAGACAGGCTGTGCTTCATACTTTGGACTGCAGCCGGAGGGCACCAACAGCCTAATCGATCGGACTAGCAACCAGGAGTGATCCATTGTGGCCACCCTGGTGGCCCCTGGTCTTCCTACCTGGAGGGTATTCCGGGGATCAACGCCCACGCTGCCCGGTCCACGACCAGGCCTCCCGGTGGATCAGGGCCTGATCAACCAGGCTGTTACTGTTGGCCGCACGTTGTCCAGTGTACGAACCACAGTCCGGCTGATCCGGCACCGACTTTAAGTATCTGTCCAGCTCCCGTTTGAAGGCAGCCAGGGGCCTATTAGTAATTCTTCTTATGCATGGTGGGAGGCTGTTGAACAGTCTTGGGCCCCGGACACATGCGTTTTCTCTTAGTGTACCAATGGCGCCCCTACTTTTCATTGGGGGTATTTTGCACCGTCTGTCGAGTCTTTCAGGTAGTTCTTGATGGCTCCTGGTGGCCCCTGGTGGCTCCTGGTTGTCCCTGGTTGGGCTCCTAGTGGCCCAAGGGAAGAAGTAAGGTACACCAGGATGGGTGAGGCCCCAGTACTGTACATTATGCAAACGATCCACAGCTGAACATTATTATGTACACAACCTACTCCACCTCTCTCTCTCTCTCTCTCTCTCTCTCTCTCTCTCTCTCTCTCAGAATTACTACAGTCTCAGGGTAGCAGATGGAATGAGTGAGATTCAGTTTATTAATATTGCCCAGAGCGCATTAAGTAGTTCAGCCAGCCAGTTGATTGTTAGGTTTTGGTGTCAGGAGCTGAGACTCTGCAACACCGTTGCCTGTGTTCACCTCAGCGGTAAACAGTACCTGGGTGTTTATCGACTTGTGGACCACATCACTGGGAGAAAATAGATATAAAGAGGTAATAAAACAATTTTTCACACACACACACACACACACACACACACTAATAATGTGAGAAATCGCGAAATGCTTGGAATTTCACTATTTTTCACTGAGCTTATTTTCCATATTGTGATATCACCTGTTTACTGTGATGTTATTGCGTGCATGCACGTATATATATATATATATATATATATATATATATATATATATATATATATATATATATATATATATATATATATATAAGCAGTTTTGACAATAATATGAATATTTCCTTTGGTTTATATAAATTAGATCCATTTATAATTAATAGAATTTGGGAAGAATTTAATAATACACTGGACAAATAATAATTTTTAAAATTTTCTTGGGTAGAATAGTTTGTTGGTGGGTTGTGCAAAGGACCTGTCCAGTTGGGTCGGCGCGCGTCAGGTGTTTAACCGTTGTGGGATCTGATAGTGAGGTGTTGGCCAGACCCCTTATATACCTTCCTTGGATGCTTTACTTTCATAGTTCCTTGATAATGTGAGTAGTCACGAAAGCGCTTGGAATTTCTCTAGTCTTTCACAGTGGTTGTTTTGAATATATATATATATATATATATATATATATATATATATATATATATGTCGTGCCGAATAGGCAGAACTTGGGATCTTGGCTTAAATAGCAATGCTCATCTTGCCATATAGGACAAGCGAAAATTTGTGTATGCAATAATTTCGCCAGAATCATTCTGAACCTAACGAAAAAAAATATTTGATTGTGTTTGTTTAGTATTAAATTATCGTAAACGTATTTAAAATATATTTAGTTGGGTTAGACTAAAATAAATTGTTCTTGTTATAATAAGGTTAGGTAAGTTTTCTAAGATTCTTTTGGTGCAAAATTAAAATTTTTTACATTAACATTAATGAAAAAAATATGTCTTTAAACGATATGATGTGCCGAATATGTAAAACTTGCGATCTTGGCTTAAATAGCAACGCTCATCTTGCCATATAGGACAAGCAAAAATTTGTGTATGCAATAATTTCGCCAAAATCATTCTGAACCTAACGAGAAAAATATATTTCGTTGTGTTTGTTTAATATTAAATTATTGTAAACGTATCTAAAATATATCTAGTTGGATTTGGCTAAAATAAATTATGCTTGTTATAATAAGGTTAGGTAAGTTTTCTAAGATTCTTTTATTGCAAAATTATAAATTTTTACATCAACATTAATGAAAAAATATATCTTTAAACTCAGAGAAAATTTTAGAAAGAACTTAAATTTAAATGAGTTCTTGCTAATTGGCCAGTTTTACCTATATATATATATCAGGAAAGATCGCAGTCAGTCACTCGGCCACACAAATGCATTTGTGGGGCCAAGTGGACTTGAGTGCTGCCTGGGAATCTTGACCGTCCCCAGTAGTAGTTTCGAATCCTGCTGACTGCGATCTTTCTTTGTATATATCCGCTTGTTTCTGCGTGGGGCATTGATTGATTATATATATATATATATATATATATATATATATATATATATATATATATATATATATACAGTGGACCCTCGAATTTAGTCCTGCCTTTCCTGTATGCAAAACTATTTTTATCTATAAAATGTATTTTTTGTTAATATTTCCCATAGGAAATAATGTAAATCCAATTAAACCATTCCAGACACCCAAAAATATTAACAAAAAATACATTTTATAGATAGTAAAAATAGTTTTGCATACAGAAAAGGCAGGACTAAATTCGAGGGTCCACTGTATATATATATATATATATATAATTTTCTCTTAACCCTTAGAGTGAGAGGGACGTATAATCTTCCCTCTCGCACTATAAGAACCTGTAGTAGTAGTAGTGATAGTTAACCAGCGGATGTCAACACTACCCAGTCTCCACCTATCCCGCTCCTTAACAGTCCCATTACCCGCTAACTTCTTGTTACGTGGGCGCTGCGTGCTTGTACGCTTGTTCAAAGCGCCACATAATACTAACCTCGTGTTCGCCTTGTTCCAGCCAGATGGTCTCATTTAGCTAACTGGAACAAGCTCGAGAAGCTCTTGATCCAAGGAATTCGAGCTCTTCATGGGATCGAACATGGTTCCTACGCGTTGCCACAGGCGCTGTGTAACCCTTGAGAGTTTAGTGCTTTCCTGTAAATAAAATAGTGTAAAAAATATGGCTGGAGGTGTGTACACAGCCAGTGGGTGTCCTGCCTCTAGGGTTCTGTCATACCTCTTCTTGAAACTGTGAATGATAGTTTCGTCAAGCACGTTCCATTTTCTTCCCATCCCGAGACTTGAGTAATACTTTTCTAATATTTGTAATGCTCTTCGGAGTATTTACTACCTTTGGCTTCCTCTTGGCGATTCCCTGGCACAGCCTGTCTCTCTCTCTCTCCCTCTGTCTCTAAGTATCCCGTCTGGTCTTCAAACACTCGGGTATAAAACTTCACACAGAGAGAAATGTTGTTAAATTAAAACTTATGTTTGAATGTGTATATATATATATATATATATATATATATATATATATATATATATATATATATATATATATATATATATATATATATATACACACACACAAAACAACCACTGTGAAAGGATAGTGAAATTCCAAGCGCTTTTGTGACTTCTTGATAATGTGAGAAGTCACGAAAGCGCTTGGAATTTCACTATCCTTTCACAATGGTTGTTTTGCATACTTTGATATCACCTGTTTACTTTGATCTTATTGCCTATGTGTGTCTATATATATTATAAACGTGGGCAGTATGCTGCTGCAGCCACCAGACTTTCATCAGACTGATATTATACCAGTGAGACTGACCTGTGTACCAGTGCTTCTGTTATGTCTACCTTTTTCAAGATTTCCGGCAGCTGTCATGTTCTAGTGGTTTTACAGTGTCAGGTTTTTCATTTTTTTCCAGTGGTTTTTGCTTTTTGTTTTTCGTGTTTTTTTTTTAAGAAATTGTGACCTGTTCTCGGTTTTAATATCCACTGCTCATTTTCCTGCTGGACTCTTGAGTTCTTCTTGACCCTCGTGTTTGGGTTCCAACACTCGTCCCCCCCCCCCCCTACACTAAGAGATCTGGCTTTTTTTCTCTTGACACTTGGTAGCTATAGATCACTCTCGGTAGCATTTCAGACTGAAACAATTTTAAATTGTATTTTCCACCCTTTCCCTCGCACTCTAATTTTCCTCTTCCTGTTTTTTTGTGTGTTCTTTCTCGATCTCGTTTTTTTTCTCTGTGCCTACTTATTTTGCTTCTATATTCTTGTGTTTCTTGATAGCACCGTCCTGCCTCCTTCCCTCTTCTCTGTCACAGTTTTTCTTTATAAATTCTCAGGTAATATCTAGCTTATTATCCCTGTGTGTTTTGTCTTCTTGATGACTATCATGCCTCGGCTACCCTCATAAATCACCTCATTCAATTATCCACTTTTATATGATACCGTGTATGTGTGTGTGTGTGTGTGTGTGTTTCTGGCTATGATGTTTTTAAGGGTTATTTTCGTATGATTTTTTTTTTTCAATAAATTTCCTTGTCTCTCACACAATGTCTTTCATTTCATACAGTGTATTTTCTCGTATTTTTCCTATACTTCTGGTTTCCATTATTCTCCTTTGAAAAAAATTGTTGCGTGTCAGTCACCAGACAGTGATCAACGTTCACATTTGAACGCTGTTTATCCCTCGGCAACCTCGTTGCCAGACGTATCGCTGCTGGTTTTTGTATCTCTGTGACCAAATTTTACCTAAGCTTAATTAAAAATAAAATATCTTTTGATGACAGCGTTGAAGACAACGTTGATGACAGCGTTGAAAACAACGTCAAGAAAACTGACGTAGAAGAATAAGAATGTTTTAAGATAACGGAGTATCGAGCCTCCACCACCCCTTGAACCTCATGAGTTTAGCGTTTCTCGTAAATATAAATACATAATCCCTCCCTCTCTCACTATTTCTCTCTCTCCTTCTCCTCTCCCTTAATTCCCGCTGCTCCTCCCTGCCCAGGTAGCGGCATGTTCGTGTCATGGTGGATACATTTGCTGTCAGTGGGCACCCCGCGTGAACGCCACCTCTGCGCGGGGGGCAAATAAAGTGCTCGTACACCTGCCAACGTCGTCAGGCGCTGCCTCTAAATCTCCCCGAAGTGTTGTACGGCAGCTGGCAGGTGAGTATAATAGAAGTCGCTTACTGCATCTATTAGTCCAGTCTCCTTAAATTGTCCGATGACTGCCAGGTTGTCGACTTAAATTGTCGTTATACGTCTGGAAGGTAGTTCAGGCCAAACTGTCGTACCTAACCTGGCAGGTCAGCTGATCGAAAGTTTTTTTTTTTAATTATAATTTTTTTTTCTGAACTTCAACTTTTCCTTTTAAAATTATATTTTTTGGTTAAAAATATTTTATGGATTTTTAACGAACTTTTCACATTTAATTTAAAAAAAAGTAGGCCATTCAGCCCAAACTGTCGTACAACGTGTGACAGGCAGGTCGACCGAAAGTATCGTACTGCATCTGACAGTTTAAGTCGCTTTGCTGATGCCGTTCTCTTTAGTCTGGCAGCGGTTACATGTACGTCTGGCAGAAGCGTGGTTGAGCAAGTTGTCGTACCAGCGCCAGGCTAGTCAGTTAATTAAAAAAGAGTAAATCATTATGTAACGCATTTATACGTCTGGCAGTGGCATCGGCTGCAGGTATGCAAATATAGCTTCCATAAATTAGGCGAGTTAATTATTGTGCAAATGTAAGCCGGAGTGTTTTGTTCATTGGCGTTTGTCGGGTTGTTTGTGTTTGTGTTACTGTTCATGTTCTCTTACTGTTTGTGTTACCGTTCATGTTCTCTTACTGTTTGTGTTACCGTTCATGTTCTCTTACTGTTTGTGTTACAGTTCATGTTCTCTTACTGTTTGTGTTACCGTTCATGTTCTCTTACTGTTTGTGTTACCGTTCATGTTCTCTTACTGTTTGTGTTACAGTTCATGTTCTCTTACTGTTTGTGTTACCGTTCATGTTCTCTTACTGTTTGTGTTACTGTTCATGTTCTCTTACTGTTTGTGTTACCGTTCATGTTCTCTTACTGTTTGTGTTACCGTTCATGTTCTCTTACTGTTTGTGTTACTGTTCATGTTCTCTTACTGTTTGTGTTACTGTTCATGTTCTCTTACTGTTTGTGTTACCGTTCATGTTCTCTTACTGTTTGTTACCGTTCATGTTCTCTTACTGTTTGTGTTACCGTTCATGTTCTCTTACTGTTTGTGTTACAGTTCATGTTCTCTTACTGTTTGTGTTACTGTTCATGTCCTCTTACTGTTTGTGTTACCGTTCATGTTCTCTTACTGTTTGTGTTACCGTTCATGTTCTCTTACTGTTTGTGTTACCGTTCATGTTCTCTTACTGTTTGTGTTACAGTTCATGTTCTCTTACTGTTTGTGTTACTGTTCATGTCCTCTTACTGTTTGTGTTACCGTTCATGTTCTCTTACTGTTTGTGTTACTGTTCATGTCCTCTTACTGTTTGTGTTACCGTTCATGTTCTCTTACTGTTTGTGTTACCGTTCATGTTCTCTTACTGTTTGTGTTACTGTTCATGTTCTCTTACTGTTTGTGTTACTGTTCATGTTCTCTTACTGTTTGTGTTACCGTTCATGTTCTCTTACTGTTTGTGTTACCGTTCATGTTCTCTTACTGTTTGTGTTACAGTTTGCCTGTGTTGCTGTTTATGTTACTGTTAGTGTTACTTCTGGTGTTTGTCCATATTGTTTGATGTGTTTTTTGTGTATTTTCTCCTCTCTTTTCTCTCGAGTGTTGTGTACAAACACACAATCATCCAGTCAGAAATAACTGGCCATTAACTGTTGTTATTTGCTATACAGTTTATCATTTCTTTTTGTGTGCCGGAGGTAAGCAGTTAGTGTGTGGTTGTGTTGCTTGTCTACCCTTGTTTTCCTCCTCTGTGTGTAGGCAGCTGTTTGTGGTTGTAGGGGTCGAGTCTCGGCTCCTGGCCCCGTATATACATGTATGTGTGTGTACATTTGTTGTAAGGGTCGATTCTCAGTTCTTGGCCCCGTATGTGTGTGTGTGTGTGTATATGTTGAGTGTGTGTAAGAATGGTATATAATACCGACAAGATGAAATTAAGACACATGTGCAACATCTGGGTATCTTTATTGTAGACGTTTCGCCATCCAGTGGCTTTATCAATACAAATTCTAGGACATAACTTGAAGACAGCAGAACTATGTACAAAAGATGAGGTAATCAGTCCCTCAACCTAGGAGTAGGTGCCATTAGCACCATAGTCGTGGAGAAACTGAAGCAGAAGAAAGGAGCCTGGCGCTTATACTACTACAACTAAACCATCTCTTTGGGAAGGACCTACTTCCACTGGGGAATCCCGCCTACCAGTGACTATGCCCTCGTCTGCTACACCTGACGTTACTATATAAGCGCCAGGATCCTTTCTTCTGCTTCAGTTTCTCCACGACTATGGTGCTCATCGCACCTACTCCTAGGTTGAGGGACTGATTACCTCATCTTTTGTACATAGTTCTGCTGTCTTCAAGCTATGTCCTAGAATTTGTATTGATAAAGCCACTGGATGGCGAAACGTCTACAATAAAGATACCCAGATGTTGCACATGTGTCTTAATTTCATCATATGTTGAATGTACATATTTTGTTGCAGCTCCTGGCCCTGCATGTGTGTACTTGTGTTGCTGTTCCTGGACCTGTACTCGTCTGTATGTGGTTGCAGGTGTTGATTCGCAGCTCTTGGCCCCTCCTCGTGTTTGTGTGTGTGCGCGAGAGATTATCTCTTCCCCCCCATACTTTGCACTTCATTTTCATGGCTCCTCTAGTTCTTTTCTAAAATTTAAGATTCAATTCCCCTAGCGTCTCCTCGTGGTTCTATTCTCAGTCTCAGAACTAATTTAATCTGTAGCTTCTTACCGTAACTTTGTGTAAACATCACCCTGATGATAAACATTGTAAAACATTTCTGATGTACGTTATAGACAATATTTTGAGATAGTCTAAGTTTCTGACATCAGTTTTAAGATTAGCTAGCACTACTACTACTACCACCACCACCACCTCTTCCTGCCTATATATAGCCGTCCTGCTCCACATCTGTTAGTGTGACTTTGTCAATGGTCCAAGTCGGACCGAAACGTCGTCGTAAGCTTCTCTCTTTTATGTGCGGGTTATTTGTGTATCGTTCCAGTCACGGTATTGTGCCTTTTTTGTTATTTATTAGCTAGCATGGTCTGGGACTGGGCCCCGGGGGCGGTGACCCCCACACCACATGCGCTGCTTATGTCGTTTATATACAATTTTTCTTAAATGTTAGGTATGATGTTTACTACCAGATCTTCCTCCTTGCTAATCCTTAGTAGCTTTTGTTCTTAACTGGTTTTCCTCTCAATCTTAATCAATTTCCATGACTTTGCATTTTCTTGATCGATCCTTGATTTAACCACTCCTGAAGTCTCCCTTGTACCCCTGGAGGTTCTTCCGGTTATAATTCAGTCTTTTATTATGGAACTGTGTCAGAGGCCTTCCTGCAGGTCAAAGAAGATGCGGTCTATCCATTTTTGTCTGTCTTGCGTTATCTCCATTATTCTGTCGTAAAGAAATATATCAGTCTAGCAGGAGGGTGTTCCGGGAGTCAACGCCCCCGAGGCTCGGTCTATGACCAGGCCTCGCGGTAGATCAGGGCCTGATCGATCAGGCTGTTACTGCTCGTAGTCCGATGTACGAACCACAGCCTGGCTGGTCAGGCACTGACTTCAGGTATCTGTCCAGCTTCCTCCTGAAGAGGAATTTCCTGTAAGATTTCCGTCAAGAACTAACAGACATTCATTATCATATAAATCTTCCCCTTTGGTTAATATAAAACTAACAACTGTATTTCAGTAAATAAGTCAAGAACCACAACACTGCCACTGTCACATCTGCGAGGAAACTGATAGGATGGATAATGAGAACATTCAAGACAACAGATGCTAAGCCAGTGATGATCCCTTTTAAATCACTTATTCTTTCTAGGCTGGAATACTGCTGTACATTAACATCCCCATTCAAGGCAGGTGAAATTGCAGAGCTAGAGAATGTACAGAGAACCTTTACTGCACGTATAAGTTCCATCAAACACCTTAACTACTGGGAGCGCCTGGAAGCACTTGACTTGTACTCACTAGAGCGCAGGCGAGAGATATATATCATAATCTACAGCTGGAAGATTCTGGAGGGACTGGTCCCTAATATGCACACAGCAGTCACTCCATACGTAAGCAAAAGACTTGGCAGGTGATGCAACATACCCCCAGTGAAAAGTAGGAGCGTCACTGGTACAGTAAGAGAAAACACAATAAGTGTCCGGAGCCCAAGACTGTTCAACAGCCTCCCACCAGCAATAAGGGGCATTACGGGAAGACCCCTGGTTGTCTTCAAGAAGGAGCTGGACAGATATCTAAAGTCAGTGCCAGATCAGCCGGGCTGTGGTTCGTACGTTGGATTACGTGCGGCCAGCAGTAGCAGCCTCGTTAATCAGGCCCTGATCCACCGGGAGGCCTGGTCGTAAACCGGGCCGCGAGGGCGCTGACCCCCGGAATACCCTCCAGGTACGAGAAACAAATCCGGAATTTCGTATCTAGTATTTCAGTGCATTAATTCACATTAATATCTTTGTCTTCAAACTTCAATCATTTTTTTATTCTCTCTGACTTGCTCTTACTTACCTCTTACCCCCCCCCCCCCACCACCGCCCGAGGAAGGAATGGGTCTACCTGGAGGGTATTCCGGGGATCAACGCCCCCGCGTCCACGACCAGGCCTCCCGGTGGATCAGAGCCTGATCAATGAGGCTGTTACTGCTGACCGCACGCTATCCAACGTACAAACCACAGCCCGGCTGATCCGGCACCGTCTTTAGGTATCTGTCCAGCTCCCTCTTGAAGACAACCAGGGGTCTTCCCGTAATGCCCCTTATTGCTGGTGGGAGGCCCCGGACACTCATTGCATTTTCTCTTAGTGTACTAGTGACGCCCTTTTCACTGGGGGTATGTTACATCGCCTGCCAATTCTTTTGCTTTCGTATGGAGTGGGTGGGGGACGCCTGTTCTTCCTCGGATGAAAACTGTGTAAGCATACATAGAAAGATATATACATCACAGCACCGTATCATCCTTTGCGGATGATACTAGGATCTGCATGAGGCTGTCATCTGCTGAGGACGCGGTTAACCTCCAAGAAGATATAAACAAAGTTTTCCAGTGGGCAAAGGTAAACAATATGATGTTCAATGAGGACAAATTCCAACTACTCCGTTATGGAAAACTGGAGGAGATAATAACTAGAACAGAGTATACTACTGACTCCGGCCATACAATAGAGTGGAAAAATAATGTAAGGGACCTGGGAGTAGTAATGTTTGAGGATCTCACTTTCAAGGATCACAACAGTGCCACGATCGCACGTGCAAAGAAAATGATAGGATGGATAATGAGAACTTTCAAAACGAGAGATGCCAAGCCCATGATGATCCTTTTCAAATCACTTGTTCTCTCTAGGCTGGAATACTGCTGTACATTAACATCTCCATTCAAAGCAGGTGAAATCGCAGATCTAGAGAGTGTACAGAGATCCTTTACTGCACGTATAAGTTCTGTCAAGCACCTTAACTACTGGGAACGCTTGGAAGCACTTGACTTGTACTCGTTGGAACGCAGGAGGGAGAGATATATTATAATCTACACTTGGAAAATCTTGGAAGGAATGGTCCCAAATCTGCACACAGAAATCACTCCCTACGAAAGTAAAAGACTGGGCAGGCGATGCAAAATGCCGCCAATAAAAAGTAGGGGCGCCATTGGTACACTAAGGGAAAACACCATAAGTGTCCGGGGCCCAAGACTGTTCAACAGCCTCCCATCAAGCATTAGGGGAATTGCCAATAAACCCCTGGCTGCCTTCAAGAGAGAGCTGGACAGATACCTAAAGTCAGTGCCGGATCAGCCGGGCTGTGGCTCGTACGTTGGACTGCGTGCGGCCAGCAGTAACAGTTGATAAGGCCCTGATCCATCGGTAGGCCTGGTCATGGACCGGGCCGCGGGGGCGTTGATCCCCGGAATAACCTCCAGGTAACCCCCATCCTTACTGCAGTATATAAACTCGTATATTTACCTGGAGGTTACCTGGAGGTTATTCTGGGGATCAACGCCCCCGCGGCCCGGTCCATGACCAGGCCTCCCGATGGATCAGGGCCTGATCAACTAGGCTGTTACTGCTGGCCGCACGCAGTCCGACGTACGAGCCACAGCCTGGCTGATCCGGCACTGACTTTAGGTATCTGTCCAGCTCTCGGAAACCATATATTTTTATTTTAATTCAGATGTTCTCCTGTTATTGCTTATCAGGCCTAGTTCCTAGGCCTGCTTATATTCTTCCACAGGATGGACACGAGGTGCACAATAAACTAGCCACAACCATCCACAGGATGGACACGAGGTGCACAGTAAACTAGCCACTACCATCCACAGGATGGATACGAGGTACACAGTAAACTAGCCACTACCATCCACAGGATGGATACGAGGTACACAGTAAACTAGCCACAACCATCCACAGGATGGACACGAGGTGCACAATAAACTAGCCACAACTATCCACAGGATGGACACGAGGTGCACAATAAACTAGCCACTACCATCCACAGGATGAACACGAGGTGCACAATAAACTAGCCACAACCATCCACAGGATGGACACGAGGTGCACAATAAACTAGCCACAACCATCCACAGGATGGACACGAGGTACACAGTAAACTAGCCACAACCATCCACAGGATGGACACGAGGTGCACAATAAACTAGCCACAACCATCCACAGGATGGACACGAGGTGCACAATAAACTAGCCACAACCATCCACAGGATGGACACGAGGTACACAGTAAACTAGCCACAACCATCCACAGGATGGACACGAGGTGCACAATAAACTAGCCACAACCATCCACAGGATGGACACGAGGTGCACAATAAACTAGCCACTACCATCCACAGGATGAACACGAGGTGCACAATAAACTAGCCACAACCATCCACAGGATGGACACGAGGTGCACAATAAACTAGCCACAACCATCCACAGGATGAACACGAGGTACACAATAAACTAGCCACAACCATCCACAGGATGGACACGAGGTACACAATAAACTAGCCACTACCATCCACAGGATGGACACGAGGTGCACAGTAAACTAGCCACTACCATCCACAGGATATACACGAGGTACACAGTAAACTAGCCACTACCATCCACAGGATGGACACGAGGTACACAGTAAACTAGCCACTACCATCCACAGGATGGACACGAGGTACACAGTAAACTAGCCACTACCATCCACAGGATGGACACGAGGTGCACAGTAAACTAGCCACTACCATCCACAGGATGGACACGAGGTACACAGTAAAGTAGCCACTACCATCCACAGGATGGACACGAGGTACACAGTAAACTAGCCACAACCATCCACAGGATGGACACGAGGTACACAGTAAACTAGCCACAACCATCCACAGGATGGACACGAGGTACACAGTAAACTAGCCACTACCATCCACAGGATGGACACGAGGTACACAGTAAACTAGCCACAACCATCCACAGGATGGACACGAGGTACACAGTAAACTAGCCACAACCATCCACAGGATGGACACGAGGTACACAGTAAACTAGCCACTACCATCCACAGGATGGACACGAGGTACACAGTAAACTAGCCACAACCATCCACAGGATGGACACGAGGTACACAGTAAACTAGCCACAACCATCCACAGGATGGACACGAGGTACACAGTAAACTAGCCACTACCATCCACAGGATGGACACGAGGTGCACAATAAACTAGCCACAACCATCCACAGGATGGACACGAGGTGCACAAACTAGCCGCTTCAGCGGCAAAATCTAATTTAAGTCTCGGGCCATTTTTTTTGCGTTGTGTTGTTGTTTCTGCTGTTTCCAAGCTTTTCATTTTTTTCATCTTTTTTCCTCAACAGCCGTATTACAATTTTTTTTATTTAATCTCTTACAAAAAACAAAGGCACAATACCGTGACTGGAACAATACACAAATACCCTGTACATAGAAACTGGATGGTTTGGACCAGTTGAGAGTAAGACACATGTGCAACATCTGGGTATCTTTATTGTAGACGTTTCGCCATCCAGTGGCTTTATCAATACAAATTCCAGGACATAACTTGAAGACAGTAGAACTATGTACAGAAGATGAGGTAATCAGTCCCTCAACCTAGGAGTAGGTGCGAACAGCACCATAGTCGTGGAGATTCTGAAGCAGAAGAAAGAATCCTGGCGCTTATATAGTAACGTCAGGTGAAGCAGACGAGGGCAAATTCACTGGTGGGCGGGATTCCCCAGTGGAAGTAGGTCCTTCCCAAAGAGATGGGTTAGTTGTCGTAGTCGTGAAGGTTATGTACATGTCCTCAGAATTAAGATTCCATGATGTTGCAGTGTCAGACACACTTGGACCAGTTATTCTGGCAAGCGGCAAGTGTTGAGAGGCGGGGGCCAGGAGCTAAGGTTCGACTCCTGGGGGTTATATGTAGGTGAGCGCACACAGCACTTCGTATTCCTCGTTTTATCATTTCTTTTTACCTTCCCCACAGCATCCATTCCTCTCTTTTCCCCATCCCCCCACATGTTTTCTGTCTCCATTTCTCACCTCGTAGAGGCTGCTGTCTGCGGTCTGCACTCTACGGTCTGCGGTCATTGTGGTCTGCGGTCCATGTGGTTAGTGAGTTTCAGCTCCGTCTTCAACTTTTGCCTCTGGCTAGATTTTTTTTTTCATTGCCGCTTAGGAGATGAGGTAATCTCGCTTCCTCTCTCTCTCTCTCTCTCTCTCTCATAAAAAAATCAGCCACTGGCAAAGTGATACTTGGCAGGGAAATTCCTGAGTTGTGGTCTATTGGTTTCTGTGGTCGATGCATCGTTGTAGCTGCTGCTGGTATCTTCCCCCTTCCCATTCCCCCTCTCCATCCCCTCCCAGTCTCTTTCCCCTCCTTATTACTATTTTTTTATCTATTACTCGTTTGTTGGAAATATTTTTATGAAGGTATATATAATGGGGAAAAATGTTGACTCACCGAGTTGTGTTTGCCGGAGCCAAGACTCAGCTCATGGTTCCTCTTCCTAACATTCATTTGACCCTTGTTATTGTTTCCTGTGCAGTGCTGTATGACCCTTCTAGGTTTAGTGCTTAGTTCTGAGTGTAAGGAAGAAATAGGCACAATGCCGTGACTGGAACACTACGCAAATAACTCGCGATGTTTCGGTCAGACATCGACCATTTACAAGTCACATTGTGTGACTTGTAAATGGTCCAAGTCGGACCGAAACGTCATCATAAGCTTCTCTCTGTCCTATGTGCGGGTTGTGTATTCTGATAGTAATAATAATGATATTGCTTCCTAGTATCATGGGTCCTCACCTACCTACCTACAGTGATACGTCATTTACTGGGAATCACCCAAAGGTCCTACAACCATACTAGAACGCAGGAGAGTAAAATATATAAGTATACTTGGATGGTACGGGAGACACTGATTCCAGATTTCCACATTAAAAGTGTTCCTTACTGAAGCAACAATACAGCGCCAGTGAGTCATTAATCAATTTCAAGGTTGACAACTCAAATGCGTTTTTCGTGAACGAGACTTGAAACGTAGATGGTACATCCACAATTTCTGGTATAACCCAAATTTCACTTCTCTGAAGAAATAATTGATAGCATGCCCATGCATTCTGCTCCAGAACCTGACTCGTGGAAATCTATATTCAAGAACTGCAAGAAACCAGTATCTCGTGCCTTTAGTATTCTTGGAGGAGGAGCCTGGACACTGGAGTTATCTCAAGTCATTAAGAATCACCGATAAAGCCTCACCCCACGAAGGTGGCATTAAAGCAGTTGAAAAAAAAAATCGAGAACGATAGCGCTAACACCACACAGCAACATCAGTGAAAGAATTTCAAGTAGCAAGATTGAAAATATATATAATCGCAACAGTTGCACAACTCAGATCAGCTTGGGTTCAGACCAGATCGTTCCTGTCTCGCGCAGTTTCTGAATCAGTATGACATGGGCCTGAATGCACTGGAAAGCAAACAAGATGCAGATATAGAGTACACTGACTTTGCAAGTATGACCTTGGTATGACATAGTGCACAAAATGCGTGCACAAGGAATAATTGGAAGAGCAGATGGATTTTTAGAATAGTAGTAGCAGAGTGAAAAGCGCTGTTTCTCGAGGCAAAAATACTCGCCCCATATCTCCTCATCCTTGTACCCTAGCACTGTATCATCGTTTGCAGATATTACAAGAATATAAACTAAGTCTTCCAGTAGGCTACTGTCAATAATACGATGCTCATTGAGCTCAAATTTCAGTTATTCTGCTAGGGAAAAGTTGAAGAAATGAAGACGAACAGAGTACAAGACAAATTCGAGTTACTCAATAGAGCAGAAGTTTTATGTCAGGAACCTGGGAGTGAAAATGTCAGGGGATTTTGACAATCAAGGATCACAATATTGTTATCAAATTTGCAAGGAAAATAATGGACTGGATAGCTAGAACATTCAAAATAAAAGATTTCAAGCCAGTAATGATACTCCAGGTCACTTGTGGTCTTTTGGCTGTAATGTTGTTATATATTCGCAGTTCCCTTCAAGGCAGGAGAAATTTCACAGCTGGAGACTGTACAGAGAACTTTCACTGCCCATATAAACTTAGTCAAGAACATAACTGTACTCCTTGGAACGTATGTGAGAAAGATACTTCATACTCTACACCTGGTAAATGCTGAAGGCATTGGTCCCAAACCTGCACACTTTATGAAAGTAAAAGGCTTGACAGACGGTGCAAAATGGGAATTATCAACAAACCCTTGGCAATCTTCCAAAGGAAACTTGATAAGTTCCTTAAGCAAGTTCCTGCTCAGCCAGGCTGTGGTGCATACGTTGCACTTCAGGCTGAAGGCACCAAGTTGCTATCTGGTCGATTAGCTGCACGTTTAATAAGTTCCATCAAACACCTTAACTACTGGGAGCGCCTGGAAGCACTTGACTTGTACTCACTATAGCGCAGGCGAGAGAGAGAGATATCATTATCTACACCTGGAAGATTCTGGAGGGACTGGTCCCTAATATGCACACAGCAATCACTCCCCACGAAAGCAAAAGACTTGGCAGGCGATGCAACATACCCCCAGTGAAAAGTAGGGGCGTCACTGGTACACTAAGAGAAAATGCAATAAGTGTCCGGGGCCCAAGACTGTTCAACAGCCTCCCACCAGCAATAAGGGGCATTACGGGAAGACCCCTGGTTGTCTTCAAGAGGGAGCTGGACAGATACCTAAAGACGGTGCCGGATCAGCCGGGCTGTGGTTCGTACGTTGGATTGCGTGCGGCCAGCAGTAACAACCTCGTTGATCAGGCCCTGATCCACCGGGAGGCCTGGTCGTTGACCGGGCCGCGGGGGCGTTGATCCCCGGAATGCCCTCCAGGTAGTAACTCGAAGACCTGGTCTAGGGCCGGGTCGCGGGGGCCATAACCCCCCCCCACCCTTCCTGAAACTAACTACAGGTGACTTACACTTTAATACTCCATCACTCCTCCTGCCTCCCATTCCATTACGTCTTACTCCACTTCCGTCCCCTCCCCTGTACCTCCTCCCCCCTCCCTACCTACCTAACAAAGAGCGCCCAGAGAAGAAAAGACATAAAAACCACAACAACAGGAGAATGGTTTAAACCGCGGAAATTTTCCACACTCGACCACAAAATGTTCAACCCCCTTCCCCCTCCTTCTACCCTCCCTCTTGTTCCTCCCTCCCTCTTTCCCTTGCCTCTCCTCCCTTCCATCTTTCCTACTACATATAGCTCCTCCTTATTTCCATCTCTTCCATTCTGCATTACCATATATTTACATCCCTTCCTACCTGGCGTCTACCTGGAGGTTATTCCGGGATCAAAGTCTCCGCGGCCCGGTCCACGACCAGGCCTCCCGGTGGATCAGGGCCTAATCAACCAGGCTGTTACTGCTGGCCGCACGTAGTCCAGCGTGCAAACCACAGCCCGGCTGATCCTGTACCATCTTTAAGCGTCCCTCTCCCTCAGCCTCATACCCTCCCAGTAACCAACTAACCCACCTCTCCTACACCACTCTCACCTTCGCCTCAGTGACCACATCTGTGGAAGCCTCTTATGGTTGAAGTGCTTGGAATAGCGAGACGAATACAGAGAGAGAGAGAGAGAGAGAGAGAGAGAGAGAGAGAGATGCGAACACAACTCGCAATATATTCATGCCGATTTTTGCAGGATTGCAATTGGAAGTCGTGTTCGTTATTGGAAAAGAAAAAAAAAACCTGTAGGTGAAGGACTGAGAGAAGCAGCGAGTGTTGGAGGAGTGTTGGTGCGCCTTGGAGAGTGCTGGTGTTTCTTGGAGAGAGTTGCCGCTTGTTGGAGAGCGTTGGAGTAGTGAAAGTGTGAAGAGGGAGCTGGATACATACTTTAAGTCGGTGCTGGATCAGCCGGGCTGTGGCTTGTACGTTGGACTACTTGCGGCCAGTATTAACAGCTTTGTTGATCAGGCCCTGATCCACCGGGAGGCCTGGTCGTGGACCGGGCCGCGGGGGTGTTGATCCCCGGAATACCCTCCAGGTAGGTGTGTGATGGGCGAGTGTTTGGGAGTGATGGAGGTTACCTGGAGGTTATTCCGGGGATCAACGCCCCCGCGGCCCGGAGGATAACACATCCACACATCCTTCTCCCTTTCTAAATCCACTTGTCTTTTGTACTGAGTATGTACTCACCTATTTGTGGTCGCAGGAGTCGAATCACAGCTGTGTGTGTGTGTGTGTGTTGACTTCTTTGTACCGATGATAAACTATCTTAAAATTAGTATTCTTCCTGGTCCTTGGCGTAATGTATACATCAAACACCAGTAGCTTCATCGATGAGGCCTGGTTTTGGATCAGCCAGGGAAGGGGGGGGGATGGAGAGGGACGGTGACCCTCAGAACCGACTTCAGGCGACCGATAACCCCTGGCACCATTGTGCGGTTTGCGTAGGTGATAGGTAAGTAGGTTGGCACCCCCACCAGTCAGTCGTGTGATAGTTTCCGTTACCTGCAGGTTGTCATGTACACACTGAATTCTCTGTGTACTCATCACTCTCCTGCTTTTCACCGTTGAATTACTCTAACGTAAAAAGACCATAATACATCAAAAACGCTTTCAAACCTTCACCAACACTTCCCAGTAGGTTTCAACACACTACAACATCCACCAACAATCTTCCAATACGTTCCAATACTTTTGGTGCTTCCTCAAAACCTTTACATACAGTGTTTTTCCAATAGCAAAAACCACTTAAAGTTGCGAGTCAAAATGGGCATGAAAATGTGGGTTGTTTCCCCCTCTCTGTTAATTTTGCTCCAGTATATTCTCTGATTGCTGAAGTCAAATTTACTGAACATCCCTTCTAGTACAATATTACTGGAGTTTCCCCCCCCCCCTAAGTTTATACTCATTTATACGTTTGTGATGTTGTGATCCGAGTATATTTTGATCGTGACTATGTCTCTGATTAGTTCCTCGTTGTTGGTGAACATTAAATCCAGTGTGTTTTCATTTCTAGCTAGTTCTGTTATCTATTGGTCCAATGCAAACTTTTTACAAAGCCCCCATTAGTTGTTCTCTGGTATGTACTTGTTGAGGTAGTGTGCTTTCGGGAACTATTTCTGGACAAAGCTGTTATTTTCCATTTTATATTTGGGAGGTTGAACTCTCCGAAAAGGATATTTGGTGTGGGGGTTTTCAAGACTTTCAAGGCAGTTAGTTACTTGTCTTATCTGATGGATAAATGCCATTACTGGTGGTGGTTTATATACAGTAATAATTACCAGATTTCTCCATGGGGAAAGAGAAAAGAATTCTTCCTCCGTAAGTCATGCGTATCGTAAAAGGTGATTAAACGGCCGGGAGCAACTGGCTGATAACCCCTTTCCTATATAAATTACTAAATTTAAAAAGAAACTTTTTTTCTTTTTAGATCACCCTGCCTCGGCGAGATGCGGCCGGTGTGTTGAAAAAAATATATATACTAGATTTGTTTTCAATTTTAATACCTAGAACATCTTTCTACTGTATTACTTTATTATAAAGTGCTAAACCAATAAGGGTTATACAGCGCTGCGTATCAGATGATGAATGCAGCAGTTCCGTACTACCAAAAGTATTTTTCACATAGCCTATTTACTGTTATATCTGTACATATTTTTAGGTTTTTGTCCTTATCTCACCGTTCAAAACAGCCCTTCAGTGTATTTCATGGCATTTGCTTTTGTGAGGAGCCTCATCAACATAGCTATCATTTTTACATGATTTCAAACCCTGAATACCTGCAAACAGGTAAAAGGATTTACCATTGGTATTACCTTGTATGGCACCTGGTGTATTTATTATAATTGTAATTAAGCGCTAAACCCATAAGAGTCGTACAGCGCTGTGATGTATTTAGATCCCTGCTTTCTCCAGTATTTATTGCACCCTTTACCCCTAACATATTTGATTTTTTTTTTTTTGGTGTTAGCATGCAAAGGCACATCCCCTTAGTACGTACATTTCCTGTGACAGACTGTCTGCCATTCGTGCTATTGTTGTTTCTTCATCGTTTGTAATTTACTCAGTGCCTTGTATCCTTACTTTTGCCACTTATCTCCTGATTATGTGTTTCTATCCATACCTCATCTCTGTGTTCCGTATCATTATCCTCCCACTCCTTTGCCTATTTCTGTATGGCTGATCAGGAAATTTCTTATAATATCTAGGTTTATGATTTTTCAACACTTTCCTTATACGATATTCCATTATTCCAAAACAAATCCAGAAACACCTTTCCAATATAAAGTCATTGCTCATGGCTGTATTAACCTCTGCATATGATATGAAGTTTTGTATCACACATTCGTGGCACAGTCAATTACCTTTTCTTTCCTAGGTTGTTCCCACATGAACCACAGATCTTTTCCCCGTTCGTCATTCTACCTGCAGGGGGCCGTTGTTGTACATAATGTCACGTTGATTCTGTCAAATAGCCTTGTCATGTGCAAATGTATTTCTGGTTGACTTAATGGTTTTGTGACAATTTTAACTAGCTTTAAACTCAGCGTGGTACCGCTGGCCGTGAGGACAACACACGGTTGTGAGATGGAGTAAAGGTATTCTGGTACAACCCTTCTGGTAACCTCTTTCTTTTTTATAATAATTATTTCTACAGGTACAATGTATACGGGCCTAGCTGACATTACTGGCATACTATACAGAATGCAGAGCATTTCGGGTAAATTACGTCAATTTTATCCCCAGGATACGACCCAAACTAATCGGCTAATACCAGGTACCTATTTTACTGCTAGGCAAACAGGGACAGCAGGTGTCTTAAGGAAACACGTACCAGGGATCGAACCACGGACCTCAGTGTGTGAGCCGAGTGAACTAGCAATCGACCTACGGGACATATTTCAATATGTACACACTCCCTATAATCAAAACTAATGGCAGTATGATCATTTAACAGTCGCTTTCAGGCAGATGGTTATTTTAATCTTAAAAAATATACGCTGAACTGAAGTACTGTTGTTGCGTACTAGCGTCTGCGTAATTTTTTTCTTCTTGAATTTTTATGGTCCAGTATTTTTTTTTTTTTAGACGATAGAAGTAGTCTGGGAGTCATCCTACGTCTTATATTAATTAACCTGATTAAGATCTTGGAAAGGTTCCTCTCTCAGTTCTTATATTCAAGGGAAAGCGTTACTAAAATTGGGGATCGTACAGCGCCTAGGAAAAGGGAACGTATCAGAGTTGATCAGAGCAATGAAAATGAAACTCCACTTCTTCGAATCAAAAGCCTTTCAGTATAGACACTGCCATTAACGGGGACTCTGGGAGAGAGCAAGTACAGTAGATACGATAAGGGCTAAGAAGTTAGAAATTGGTCAAGCCATCCAAAGGAATATAAGAGGCAGGGCCAGGAGCTGAGTTTCTCGCTCTCACGTGTCCACTTGGTCCTGTACACATAACTTGTTCAAATTAAGATGACGGTGACTTTACAATGTACGACGTGGTCTGTGGTATGCTGGCGACGCCCAGGTGTACCAGCCTGACACTATCATCCTCAACACCTGGTGCGCGCAACTTTGGTCCTCTTGTGTAAGCTCTCTTAGGGCGTGTTGACTTCTTCACACGGTATTATCGTCCCCCAACAGTGTGGAGAGCATTTGCAACCTTACTTATCAATAGCTTAAGAGTGAATTAATTGCCTTTGACGAAATTATCACCTTTACAATATATTCCAGAATAAATTATAATTTCTTGTAGCACAAGGGCCAGGTTTCCTTGCACGTGAGTATGACACTATCTTGTTTCTGTGTTCTTAAGATTTTTTTTTTTTGTACTGGATACAGGTGACAGACACGGGTGTGTACTAACCGAATTGTATGTGCAGGAGTTAAATTTTGGCCCCACCTCTTAAACTACAGATGGTGACACAATCGATTGCTGGCCTTTCACGCCCTACCTCTGACTTGCCTATTCATGAAGCTGTGTATGGAGTTTGACTTCATCTAATTTATCTTTACCACCATAAGACTGAACCATCTCATAACATCCCTGTAACTTTTTTTTTTTTTGACTTCTATATTTCTGTGCCTCGTACTAGGCTCTATCCACCTCGTTAAATCCATTTAACAAGGACCATTCGACACTCTTGTATGTCGTAATCATATCTCCACTGTCCTCTCGGGTAGTCAGGTTCAATTCCAGTATCTCAATAATAATAATAATAATTAATAATATGTAAAAACTAAACTCTTAATTGTATTCACAGGGAAGCGTTTAGCGTGCAGGAGTTGTCCAACACCTGGAGAAAGGAGGTAATTAGGTTTGACTATACGATCAGGATATAGAAGGGCCTGCAGCTGTTCTTGTTCACTGTGTTGTGATAGTGAAGTTTTTGTAGCTGTTCATTGTGTTAATAGCTACCTTGGATGTATATATACTCCCGCAGCCCGGCCCTGGACCAGCCAAGCACCAAACTAAACTAGTAGCAGGCAAGGTGTAAATTTAAGATTAGCATGGAAGGGATTCCCAGTACACGGTATTGCATGGTATCTAGTATTCCTTACATAGAACCCATCACCATTTATGTAGTACCTGATACCCGGTATAGTGCGCGCCTAATACACACCACACGGTATCCAGTAGCCACTACATAGTATTCAATACAGACTACATTAATCAGTACCCAGTATGCACTACACGCTGTACTAAGCGGTACCCAGTACACACTACATTAACCAATACACTAACCAGTATGGCATAAACCTTGGTAAGAGATACCAACAAATTGATTTAAAAGTGATTAAGGTCCCAGGACCGAAACGTTTTCTAATAAATAAGTCCTAGTGTTTGCTCACTTGTCTTTCTAAACTACTCTAGCCAGTACACCGTAACAACTACACACCCATAGTGTGGGCAGTAGTTACCATCTTAGCCTAGGGCAGCCGTCCTTCAGACATTATTCACAAGGAAGCTTTAAATCCGTAGGGGCTACTACATCGCCTACATTACCCGAGCCAGTTAAGTGGCAGCCAAGGAAGACGCGAACTCCAATACTTTGGATCAAGACCCCTCTTGAAGGGATGGACCTGAACATTTAAATATCAACACAGAAATCTCATAGGATTGTTATTGCAGAGTGGTGATAGAACGCCTGGAGGAATGGTAGACAAGTTCAATTCAAGGAAACGGAGCGCCGATCCAATTCCTTGGATCAAGAGTCAGCAGCATTAAGCCATCTTTCTCTCTCTCTCTCTCTCTCTCTCGAGAGAGAGAGAGAGAGAGAGAGAGAGAGAGCGAGGACTTTCACAAAGTAAATGTGTCACATTTTTTCTAAGGTCAACCTAAAAGTCATCATGTCTTCAATGTTTTATTGCAAATCTCTTACACAGTGTTGCACTATTCAGTGGAGAAAGGGCATAATACATTCACTAATTGTACACTTCTGCGAGACTTTATGTAGAGCTGTATACCCAGCTGCGACTGTTGGACTACGGCAGCTGAATCATATTTGTGATCCTTTTTTTTATGGCCTCAAGTGAGATTCTACGCTTTTAAAGGAGTTTAACTGGCGCCTTAATACGCCATAATATATATATATATATATATATATATATATATATATATATATATATATATATATATATATATATATAATACTATTTATATAATATATATATATATGGAGACTGTGCCCGTAGATTTTCTTTTTTCTCTAATATAGAGAAAAACTGAACTGTTGTGTAGTGTGTGTGGCTGCCGTAGCCCCGATCATCACCTGGTGTATACAACATGACAGTAATGAAACATCGTGCCGTCAGCTGGGCGAGGGAACAGCAACAGGTAAACACACAACGAAAGACAGGTTTCATACAAGCTTTCACTGGGAAAACGTTTCGCTATGTGATCTTTACTAAACTCTACACAGACCGAAAAGTCGTCCCAGTAAAAACTTGTCCTGCTATGTGTCTTTCCTGGCAGCACGCCATTTAAGATCCAGGTAAACTCACAGCCCAAGAGAACAAGGTTTACCAGGATCTTTGGTCTCCCTGTCGCTTCACAGTTGACTCCCCACAACTCAACACCTCACAAAAATACACAAATAATATCACTACGCCTTAAGTATTTTGTTCCAGATATTACAAAAATGATTATAAAATTCAAGAGATCAGGTTTCTGAAGGGGAAAAAATATGTAATCTGAATTAAGGTAAGCCATTACAAACTAAATGGTCATGGTAAACAAGTGTTCTGAAAAAAAAAAAAACTTTACCTGAAGCTGTCTACAGCCTGGAGTTTTAAGGTTTACCTATATAATGCCTCAAAAAAATAAACACTACGGCAAGATACAATGACCGTAAAACCACCATACGTCCACTAGGATGAACCTGAGATAGCGATTCGTGGGCCATCCTTACTCGCAGTGCCAAAAAAAAAAATTATGTATGTATCTGAGTCTATGAGGAATACCATTGGAGAAATACTACCGTTTTATTTAAATACCCGTTTTGTAAATCCAACCTATGCTACAAGAGTCCTCGCAACAAGGTGTTAAGTATATGGTAACTGTTGAGGGGGCCGTATCCACCAGTAGACTAAATGACCAGACCTGTAATGACCTACTTACGAGGGAACAGATTAACCACCTACAGTATAACCTCCAATGGCCAGTCATTCCCCTTGACTACCAGTTATCTTCTCATTTAAGTGGCTAAAGGTTAGGTCATTAATGGTGACAGGTAAGGAGTTCTCATTGCAGGGCTGGTCATTAAAAGACGAGTGTACTGACCAGACCTGGCTCAGGCCGAGCAAGTTTACACTATCACGAGGGCCACGGTGCCCCCATCTCCACATGCCCAATGGTTATCACAACATCCAACCTTCTCCGTATAGCACCCACCAATTACCTTAAAAATCCAGAATCCATCCTGGGAATCATAATTTCGAGTGGGATATTTCCACTCCTGTCAAAACACTGGCACAGGTCACCTCTATTATACTCTGGAGACGTTGTCACCGCAGCACCCCTACGAAATTAGGTCTTAGTACAGATATGTGCGAGCCTGGGTTCACTTCTCGTGTAGCTCGCAGGAAATGTCCACCATTACGTATACAACGTGATAATAAAAATATGTTTTCTCACTAGAAACACGAGATGCTCGCCCCGCCCACGCACGTACACAAAAAAGTCAAATAGAGCTGCCGTAAGAGAGTGGGCGTGACAATGGTGTGGTGGCTTTCTCAGGCTGGTGTGTGCTCATGTGTCGACACTCCTCGCCGGAGTGAGCCAACACACAGCGTTTAGGCAAGTCCGCCTCGTTTTCAACACGTCCCCCGTGAAGAAAAAAAAAAAAAAGTCGTGCAGAAAATTCACACCAGGGAAGAGTGATTATGTTCACAAATGACCCACAAATTGAAGACTAAAATTAATTGTTGTTCCGGTCTATCCTGGAAAAGTATACAGTTGCTATCTGACAATGAGCCAGGGCAGACCAAAACATCTAGTTTTCATTCCTAATCTGTGGGTCAGTTATGAATTGTTCCAGCCAAGTAATAGTGACAAATTCTTCAGAGTAGTCATGCACCATGTTAGGGCGCGGTAGCAGAACGCCACCTTCCAACGCTGGCAGGCAGGGTAACTTGCCCCTGCCACACACATTCCCAGCAGTGAGCTGGCCAGGTATCTCTGCCCGGAACAAAAAGTTGAAAATACTAATTCTTGCCTCTCCATCTCATTGAATGCTGATTGCACTCAACATTATAACATTTAACCAACATAAATTACTCAAAACCATGTTTACCTAACGTTCACTCTACACAATGACGCCTACTAAAACCTGTCCATAGTAATCCAGTCACCCACTCAACCGTGTTTTGTACTTTGTGATTTTTATCGTATAATTAAAACAACAACAGTTCCATGTTTGACCAGCCACTCTCAAAACAATCAACCCCAGGCCACACACAAACGTAGGCACTGTAAAAAGAATTTTAAAATAGCCATACAAAAATAAAAACAAAATACATCGCCTATTAAAACATGACAAGGTTATTATAAACGAGTTAGGACTAGGTGTCAGATAGTTGCTAAGACAGCGGTGGTGGCACCAAACACTGATCACTTCTCTCATCACGACATGTTTACTAAGCACTGCTTCATACAGCACAATACCCCCCCACCCCCCACCTCACGTTTACAGCCGTACAGCCACTGTTACCTAAATTCTCCAGTTTTTCTTTGAAAGATGTTTTACTTGACCAGGAATGCACCGCATACAATCAGAAAAATATTATCTAATATAAATGAGCGGTGTCCAATGTTTTGTACGTTCAAACGAGGTTGCGTCAAGTCATCTCTCTCAGATAATCCTGACCCAAATGGCCTCATAATTAAGGCCTCTCTCTCCAACAAGGTCAAGATGATTCCTTCCATCACATGACACCAGTGTGAGATAGTCAACCAACCCCAGCAACGAAAGGAAAATAAACATACAAAACTTCCTGGAAGGTATTGCAAGCCCTGCGTCGAGGCAGCCGACTAGGCAACACTACACTCACTCAGGCATAACAGTGCTACAAGTTGAAAATATTATTATGCAGCTCAGCGTGCTTGTAAATGACTGAGACGTGATTATATTGTGTAAGGCGCGAGCTTCAAGACGCAGGTGACGTCCTTCCCTGACGATGCAAGGCCACGGGGTCAACACCACTAAACATGGAACAAGATGTTGATTTGGTGATTTACACGACTACTGGCGGTCTCAAGCTACGGCAAGCCTTAGTCGTTTGCTTAAAGATCGCCAGTAAAGGTAATACTGAATAAATACTTCAACAACAGCACCACTCCAACAACAATGGCATGGGCCACACCGTCTCCTGTATGAAACACGACCACCTTATTAAGCTCCCAAAACCACACTTCAAACTCCTGATATGTTCAATAATACTATTATCAGTCCTACCTTCCCTCCATAAAAAATAAAGAGACCGTGAAAGCAAATGTTTGCGATTGAGGTATTTCACTTGTTTAGTCCCAACAATGACTTTACACTCGTACGTATTCCTTATGGAGCAAACTGTGGTTGGAGCATTAACAAAGGAAAACAAGTTCAATCCTTCCTCCTGTGTTAGTGCGCCTCCCGTGTTATACCTCGCATGTAGACTCGTGTTTTAACAACACCTATGCATAACCTTACCAAATACAGCGCACACTTTTAATATCAATAACAAAATTTGAACATGATAGGAATGGAAACGTCCAATCTGGAAAACTATTATCCCAGTGTATATAAAAACTTTTGCTTCATTCTAACTAGCATTATAGCCATGGAAAATTTATGCTCCACATTCTGCTATTAACCTCGAAACGTGATTTTTATACCACTTACAAACTTAAATCTCTTGGCTAGCATTAAAAAAAATAGTGTGTTTCCATTTGACAATATAAAATAAAAACTGATGTCCATGCGTTTAATCTTTCCCAGAGCCAAACTAGGCGACAAGTGTAGCACCAGAGGTGCGGCAGCCGCCTCGCACTACGTGGAGCAGCTAACACTATCTCCTGGTTGCTCAACTAGTGGCAGCTCTTGCCTACGTGGTATTTAAACCTCAAGCGTAAGAGCCATACATGTACACCGCCTTCAAAGCTCTCACAGCCTCGGTCAGGTTTATAAAATCGGCAACCATCCGCTACCTTCTAATGAGCAAAACCTTGAGGAAAAAAATAATACTTCACACTTAAGTCTCTCATTAATTGAGACAAATGAACTATAGAACCTAAAATGGCTCAAATGGACAGGGACAACCAAAATAGGTAACTAAAGAAACCTATCAAATCATCCACCGAGGCTGTCCGTCTGATAAAATACCTTGTCTGTCACGTGCCATCTCCTTCATACTGAACATTTACAATATGCTCCACTATTAAAGGGAGAGGTTGTTCATCCTGCCAGGACATTGACAGTTTCTTACACCAACTCGCCTTTTCATCACATTTTTTGATTTACCTTAAACATATGCAATATGGGTGCTATCACTTGGGACTCTTCCAGTACCTGTACATGCACCACGTGTACCGTACGTCGACAGTGAGCCAGCAAGTGTTAGTCCTGAACTCAGTGTCAGGTATCCTGCTGGTCCATGGCAACGTTTCACACAATGACCCAGAATAATTGGGCCAATTTATGTCTGTGCTATTTTAATAGATGACCTCGTAGACGGTAGCCTTTTTGTCGCCCGAGCCCGTCACGATGTACTTGTCATCAGCAGAGATGTCACAGCTCAACACAGACGATGACTCCTTCGACTATGGGAGAAGAAAAATATTGGTCAAGTGTGTATTTTGTAACTGAAACTCTTAATGACCTAGTTAATGCTTAAAATTAAACTGTGCATGGTTAAAAACTTTAAATACTTATGTTTGTTTACTTTGAGGAGTTATAAAGCTTAACAGAAACAAATCATGGGAAAGCGCTAAACCCGTAGGATTATACAGCGCCTGTGGGAGGATGGAAGGTATTCAGGTTTAATTCAGGGAACTGGAGCACGGATCTAATTCCCTTGATCATGAGTCCCTCACCAGCGTCAAGGAACCTCCCTTGAGGGGCAAAGGTTTTAGAATAAACGAATTAAGCATACCTGGAATATGGAGGCACCATAGGGTGTGCGCCAGGCGTTGAGCAAGTTGTCCTTGCCAGTTGACACGAACCACTTGCCAGCATTAGCGAACTTGAGGGAAAGAACACAGGATTCGTGAAGGTGGAGTTGGTACTTGTCTGGTTTATTGACGTGTAGGACTTCCACGTTGGAACTCTCCATACCAACAGCAAGCCACTCTCCGGTGGGACAGTAGCCAAGAGAAAAGATTTGACTGGTAAAGTCGTGTTGCTGTAGCTGACGACCCTCTCTCAGGTCCCACGACCTGACGGTGTTGTCCAGACCTCCCGTCCACAACTTGGTTCCGTCAGGAGAGATATCGATGCAGGAGGCGCCGTCCGTGTGTCCCTGGAACTGTCTCACTAGAGTTTGGTTGTGCAAGTCCCACACAGCAATGTTGCCGTCGCTACAACAACTGAAGCACACTTTGGAGTCCGGACTGATCGCCAAGGCGTAGCATGCTGGGGCAGATGATAT
The DNA here is from genome assembly GCF_038502225.1 of Cherax quadricarinatus. NCBI lineage: Eukaryota > Metazoa > Arthropoda > Malacostraca > Decapoda > Parastacidae > Cherax > Cherax quadricarinatus. Next base: position 6,182,045 of record NC_091321.1, read on the forward strand.
CAATTCCGCTTTGATTCTAGGCGTTGGGGTGGCCAAGTCCCAGATACTTAACGTGGACGCTTCCCCGCCTACTATGAGAGTGCGCATGTCGGGCAGAAGTTTGACGGAACGGATGTAGTTATCACGTTGTAAGCAGTCTAACTGAGAGACGGGAGTCTTGGATCCTGGTTGACTGATGTCCCACACCTTGACGCATCCCTTGCCGCCCGTGTAGACATACTTGGTGGGGTTGCTGATGGTGACAGCACACACCACCTCGCCGTGATGCAACGTGTTGATCTGACGTGCGTGTCTCGGGATTCCCGGCGCCAGCAAGGCATCTGAGGGGAACGGAACAGGCGCTAACTGACCCTCGCCGTTCACATGGAAGCTGTAAGCTCTGTAAAATAAAAGAAATATACATTTTTTTAACACACCGGCCATTTCCCACTGAGGTAGAGTGATAAAATCGAAACACTAAGCATCATTCACTCAATCAATATCTTGCCAGAAGCGTACTGACATCAAAGTTCGTATGGCCCTCCTAACTGCATTCCTACCTACAAGACCCCAAGACGTAATCGGTTTCCTTAAATCCCTTCATAAATGTTAGTGTTCACACTCCAATAGCTCGTTGTCTCAAAAAAAAAAAAAAAAAAAAAAAAAACCACTTGCCTCTCTAAAACACACACACACACAAGCCTGTTAGATGTCCAAGCCCCTAGCATTCGAAGCCTCTTTTGCATCCCTCCCTTTCCTGATATGACCAATACCCCATTCCCCCTCCCCAACTTATACCTCCTACTTACCCTATTTTCCTCCATCCTCTCTAAATATACAAACCACCCCAACCCCTTCTCAGCCCTCTGAATAATACTTGTGGTAACACCACACCTGATCTCTAAGCTCCGAATTCTCCGCATAATAATCACACCACGCACTGCCCTCAGATGACATCACTGCCTCAGCCTCTTCCTAGCTGCTACGTTTAAAACCCATGCCTCGCACCCTTACAACAAAGTTACTGCAACTATATTCTGGTACATTTCCATTTTTGCCTTCATGGATCAAGTTGTTTCCACAGATTACCTGGAGGTTATTCCGGGGATCAACGCCCCCGCGGCCCGGTCCATGACCAGGCCTCCCGATGGATCAGGGCCTGATCAACTAGGCTGTTACTGCTGGCCGCACGCAGTCCAACGTACGAGCCACAGCCCGGCTGATCCGGCACTGACTTTAGGTATCTGTCCAGCTCTCTCTTGAAGGCAGCCAGGGGTTTATTGGCAATTCCCCTAATGCTTGATGGGAGGCTGTTGAACAGTTTTGGGCCCCGAACACTTATGGTGTTTTCCCTTAGTGTACCAATGGCGTCAACATGACTCAAGAAATCGTAATGACACGATTGCAAATAAACCATACCCCCGGCCGGGATTGAACCCGCGGTCATAGAGTCTCAAAACGCGACGGGCTGGAGTTTTGAGACTATGACCGCGGGTTCAATCCCGGCCGGGGGTATGGTTTACCAATGGCGCCCCTACTTTTTATTGGGGGCATTTTGCATCGCCTGCCCAGTCTTTTACTTTCGTAGGGAGTGCCTCAATGCACCACCCACCTTGTCTCCCCTCATCAATTTTACAGTTTACCTGTCTGTCATAGACTTGTATACTGACAAGTTCACTTCTAAATATCTACACACATACTTCCCCCCCACTCAGTCCAGTCTGATATCCAATCTTTCAGTGCCTAGATTTGTTGCTACTCTTTCTTATGTTCACTTTTACATACCCTCCCCCAAATTCCTCTACCAAGCTTTGCAACTAATCTTCAGTCTCCTACAAAAGAATCGTGTAATTTGCAAAAAAGCAACCGCAACAATTCCCTCTCTGCATCAAATTTATCTTTCAATCCCGCACCTCTCCCCAACATGTTCGTGTTCACTTTTTTACATCCTCATATATAAACACGTTAAACAACCATAGTGACATCACTGCCTAAGGTAGATCTACTTTTACTTGAAAAAAAATAACAATCCCCTCACTATCCACATAACTCTTTACTGCTTTTAGTAACCTACCAGTTATTCCATACACTTGCAACTTCTGCCACATTGCTCTCCTATCCACCATATCGTGTGCCTTTTCTATATCCATAAATGCAACAAAAAGTGCCTTTTATATGTTGTTCACTTGCGTTTCAATGTAAACACTTGCCTAAACATTCGCGACCCTTCAGAAAACCGTGTCCATCTCCAATCCTGTTAGCCGTCTTACCCTTGGTTCTATCAACAATAACTACCTAACTGTATCTGGTATACTCGACAGGCTTATTCCCCTATAATTCTTGACACTTTCATCCCCCTTTACCTTATAGGAACCCCTCAAGGAAGGTTCCTTGATGTTGGTGAGGGGCTCTTGATTTACGGAATTGGATCTATGCTCCAGTTCCCCGAATTAGGCCTGAATGCCTTCCACATCCCCCCCAGGCGCTGTATAATCCTCCGGGTTTAGCGCTTCCCCCTTGATTGTAATAATAATAATACCTTATAGGAAGGAACTATGTATGCTTTCTTCCAGTCCCTAGATATCTCCTCTCATACATATAATGAACAAATACATAAACCACGAACGTGAAGGGTAAAGGCATAAAAGTATTCCTAAATTATATCTCCACTTAATTTTAGCATTTGTGTTGCTCTCACCTACCCACGCTACTGCTTTAACCCCGTACACTCTACCTACCTAGGGATTGACAGAGAGCATGCATAGTTTCCTTGTATAAGGGAAAAGGGAGGAAGGGAAGAGAGAATAAGAATTATAGAGGAATAAGTCTGTTGAGTATACCGGGTAAAGTGTAGAGTTCTTATTGAAAAAAATTATAGAACAGTAATGATGAGACTCGGCAGACAATGCAACATCCCCCCCAATAAAAAGCAGAGGTGCCACTAGCATGAAGAGACAACACAGTGTCAGGGGCCCAAGACTGTTCAACTGCCTCCCAGCATACATAAGAGAGATTACCAATAGATCCCTGGCTGTCTTTAAGCAGGCACTGGACAGGCACCTAAAGTCAGTACCTGACCAGCTGGGCTGTGGTTCGTACGTCGGATTGTGTGTGGCCAACAGTAACAACCTGGTTGATCAGTCCCTGATTCACCTTGAGGCCTGGTCACAGACCGGGCCGCGGGGGCGTTGACCCCCGGAACTTTCTCCAGGTATGCTCTCTGTTTGGTAGTATCTGCTTTAGAGGGTGCGTCTACTCCACTGAAGGGCTCATGCAAAGAATTGAAGCTACCCTCCATTTCCTTGGATCAAACCTATCTCCTATACTTCAGGAACTTTAGGACCCCTATGTGTTAAGTCTTCATGACTATATTAAAAATATACTGGAAAACCTGACACAGGGTTAAAAAGATACTTACGGCTTGCCAGCTGACCCATTGGTTGGAATGCCATTGGAAGCGAGCGGTGGGGCCCTGACCCCACTGTGAGGGTGGGGGTCGTAGCCGGACACCTGCGGACACACGAAGAGACATGGTTACACACTACCAAATGAAGAAGGAACAAAACCAGCACTATGATAACGCTGAGCCCACACAACACCAAGCTGTTAGTGGTGACAAGCAAGAGGCTACAATATCCAGAGAGATAAGCTGTGCAAGTGAAGGTGTGCATTATAAGAGGGGGGGGATATATACACAAGTGGTGGTGCAGCCACCCAAGCAGGCGAGGGTACCAGGTGTAAACAGTAGCGGGATTGAGGCGAGGATGTGGAGGTACTTACCGGAGGTCGGAGGTAGCTATTGGAGTGTCCTGGGGGGTAGGCAGCGGAGGGCGGGAGGTCAGGACGGGGTGGGCCCGGGGTCAGGTCAGGTCGGGGGCCAGCAACGCCAGGGGGCAGGTAGGGGGAGGGGGGAAAGTGAGGGGAGGGTCCGGCACCTCCAGGGTGCACCCCTGGGGGCTTCACACCGGAGGAACCAGGGGGGGCTGAGGGGCCTCCGCTCCCCCCACCAGACTTGGACGTGGGGGTGGAACGAGGGTCACCCTGCAAAACACAGAACAAAAACAAACAAAACAAAATGAGGGGTGGGTTCACAACGACACAGGCAAACACAAAAAAAAAAAAAAATGTATGACACAGAGCTGGACATACGTGATGTCCCTCACTTCTACACACAAATATACAACACACACACACACACATTATTTTTCACTATAAATCTAACTTTTACAGTATTTAGGGTAGAGCACAACCAATCCAGCCAACAGTTCGATGGTGAAGGTTTAACACTTCATGCAGGTCGAAATCACTGAAGGGTGAACCTGAGGTAGAGGGAAATGGTGTAAAACCGACACGATGGGAAAGACACACAAATGGAGTATGATGGCGTTCTTTACTGACAGTTTTTCACCCATACAGTGGAGCTTCATCAAGAGAAAAACAGACCAGATACAGGTGAACGGCGCAAGGCAGCAGATGTTCCTGTGTGTAAGACAAGGCGCGCGCACACACACCGAGGTGAATAATGAGACTAACAATCATGAATGATATATTTATATAAAGGTATCGTTGAACTACAGTATTGGACACGACCCACATCTGTCAACACAATCTTGGTCATTACTCGCTGCATGTTCCTAATTGGTTTAAAGATTTTCAAATTAGTATGTCTTTGGAGTCATCACGCGACCAGGGTGCATTCAGTGATAATCGTAATTATCAAAGATTTAAAATCTGACTTCAGAGGGTCATTATAGTGGCAAAAATACCAGTTTATAATACACAAGTTTACTAGTAAATTCTTATAATTATGCCCAACTTATATAATTATCATTCTTATCTGAGGCAGCATTATCCAGGGCAGAGGCACCTCAGCTCTTGATGCTACTGCCTTTGCAATTAATTTAGTATGAGATTATAGCTTAATTTTATTATAATTATTATTAAGAGATTACTGATAACTGCTTCATGAGGGATACTCAGTAGAACGTAACATCTAATGAATACAACATCCATGGAAGGATGAAGAGCTCTTGCCAACAAGAGTTCTTGCAGGGTATAAGAATTAAGAACAGTTGGTTTTTGCTCACTTTGCGTGGTTGTCTACTTCAAGACAAGTCGTAAGAGTTGCAATGACACTGTTCGTCTTTTTTTTTTTTTTTTAATACCAGGTACAGAGCTGAAGTTCAATTTAATGATCCTACCACTGACGTTGAGAAAGTCAAGATCCTTCACATTAAGAAACATTTCCTTTAATATCCTAAACTGTACACAGGAGCCATTTTTCACAGTTTGCCTGTATCACCATGCCATTTACAACCCGTTCTTCTCTGTACGACTGAAGAAGCCACTGGCTGGCGAAAAGTTTCCTTCAATAAAGCTTCCAAAACGTTGCACAAGTGTCTCATTCTTCAACTTGTCGGTTTTTCTACACCATTACATTACAACCTTTTCCAGGTACTGTTATTATCCAAGTGAATTACCTACCAACATTTATTTTGCTTAGATAACATACGATTAGTTAGAGAAACAATATCAAACACAAGTTTTAAATTAAAACAATGTTGAAGCAAACGAGTGTGAAATAAAAAAAAAAAGTGGTAACATACTATTGAATATTAATATTTTTTTAACACTCCGGCCGTCTGGTGTTACCCGAAAAAGAAAAAAACACGTTCACCATCACTCATGCTTTCACTACTTGACAGTATAGTATATCAATTATAAATAATTATACCGATAAGATGACGAGTAAGACGTATTGCGCAGCACCTGGATATCTTTACTGGCGAGAAGATGAATCGTTTCGGAAATAAAGACATCTAAATGCTGTACAAGCGTCTCGCTCAAAATCTGTTAAGCACCAGCCTATCAGAGGATCTGAATTAGATGAAATGAGTTTAAAAGTGTCAGAAATGGGAGATACGGGAGAAGGTAAGAAATTAGAGAGGAAGCTTACAGTGTAACTGAAGTTAAACCATCATTCATTCCTTCCAAGGGAAGGAGGGAGAGGGGAAAATATAAGTTTCACTGTTGCCGTTGAAAGACACTATCCCAGCTACCCCTCCCCTTCCTTGCATCAAACCAGATTACCCTGCAATACCCAGGACCCCCCACAGGTTCAATGCGTTTCCATGAATGTAAAAATGAAATGTTAAGAGAGTAATACCATCTTTCTCCAGGGACAATACACTGCTTCTTTGCGAAATTCGTGTTCAATATAACAGTATTGATCCCGTCTATATTTCGATTCACGAACGTAATCAACCCATTCTCCTCATCAACATCAATATATCACTAAGAACGCCAAATGTGACACTGTGACGTCATTGGATATGAAGACGTAGTTATTTAACGTCCGCTCAATGGCTCTCAGTTTTCTGTTTACGCTGCAAAAGTTTTATTGAATTTACATGACATTTATTATTTTGATGACATATACATTAGTTAAATTTTGCTTGCAGACAGCCTTAACAATCAATGTCAAGAAATCTGTTTAAAATCGTATGAAAGAAATCTACGTTTGCTTTATGAGAATAGCTTGACGTTGTGCACTTCGTATATTTTTAAGAATCATCTTATCCTTCTAGCTAATGCTATGGCACATATGCACTGTAACGCCTCCACTGAGAGGGATAATACTATTCCACTGGCACGAGACTGACCCACATATCCATCATAGCCTAATTAATCTGACACCTGGTGAAGATACTTGTCCACTTTCTACTTAAAGACTTCTTCACATGTCCCAACAGTGTTTCTGAATATCTGTTGAATAGTCTAGGGCCACGAATGTTGATACAGCATTCTCTTACTGTGCCCAGACTTTCCACTGGGTGTATTTTACACTTCTTCCCATCTCTCTCACTCCAGTATGTTATGGAGGTGTGCAGATTTGTGACGAGGCCCTTAATTACTTTCCAGGTATATATTATTACCTACCTACCTACCTCCCCCCCCTCTCTCTCTCTCTCTCTCTTTCTGCTCCAGCGAGTTCAAATTTAGGACTTTAGGACATTCCCAGTAATTTAAGTGCCTTACTGGTTCTGTGCGGGCCGTAAACGATCTCTATCTGTTTCAGCTCTGATATTTTTCCTGCCCTGAACGGAGCCGTCAACACTGAGCAGTATTCGAAATGAGAGAGCACAAGTTAATTGAAACGTGTCGCCATTGGCACTATTTCTCTATTGTGAAAGTTCTTATTATCCATCCTGGCTGTAGTGTTCTTTGAAAGAGGGCGTCAGTCGACATAATTACTCCCAGGTCTTTCATATGTTCCTTTCGTTCTATCGGTGAATCCTCGGGTGAGCATGTTTGCTGGCTGCGTCCAGAGAAGTTGTCTTAGTAAACTATTCAGAGGAGTAACAGAGTTAAACATTAGCCAACAAAGGTCACTCACCAATTCAAACTATTTTTACACTGTTGTGCTGATTTTCTTAAGTCAGTTTTTTTGGCGTTTCCTGTAAACTTAAGACGCCACATTCTTTAAGTTATGTTACATAAACTAAGAAAACTTAGTTTATCTGTGAAGTCACATGACATTCTCATGGCTACAGTCACTGCATGTCACATATGTGTTGATAAGTTTGTTAATACCTGCTGTCCCTGCTTATCTTGAAGTAAATATACCAGAGTAGTAATTGACTGTGCTGGAGCACACCATGGATAAAAGGCTCTTATGCTAATAATAATGAAGATTGGACTCCAATGTAGTTCTGGTCTTGCAACTGCAAATGAGTAATTAATCTCCCCATTTCGCTCCCCCATCAACCTCCCCCCCCCTCTCTCTCTCTCTCACACAACCTGATAGACAAAAATTATATACCCTACGATAAACAATTAATATCTTGGATAAAAATAATAAAACCGAGGCAGGTATGTTGATATAATCACTCAGGAGCGAGGGGGTTGTGAAAAGGAGGGGATGTTGAAGGAAGGGGAGGTAGGAAGGAGAGAAGACAGGGAGGGAACACATGAGAGCGGGGAGAGAGGAGGGTGAGGAAGTAGATAGTGAAGGCAAGAGGAGAGAGGGTGGGGAAAGTGGAAGAGAATGAAGTGGATGGGAAGTATAAGGAAGATAGATAAATATATAAATGATGTGTCTACTCTATAGATTATGTACTTAATAAAACTAATAAAAATTTCCTCAGACTAGTAACTCTGAGGGATGACCCAAGAAAGCCACTTTAGGTCCTCTAATATACGACCCACTACACTCGACACTCCTGGAGCTATTTGTTGGTAAACATGGGTAGCAGGTAGACCCGTCCCCAGATCAGGCACCCTATTGCTTATTGCTGGCCTGATCGTCAAGCCTGTTAGTGGTAGCCGCACGCAGCGTATGTTACATCGTCTTTAAGTAGTAACCAGATACTAGGTATGGTTTTTGCTCTGGATTTTCCATAAGAGAAAAACGTATGATTGGATCTCTTCCAATTTTAACTATGGCTTTTTGCTCCCCATCTGTAGTCGCTTTAGGGGAAGGGGTCACCACCCCCGCAGCCCGATCCTAAACCAAGCCTCTATACCTCAGTTTCAGCTCAACATTCTTCATTTCTCTAACCAGTTAGAGTCTGCAACCTTTGACAACTTTTGTGATGAACCGTCTTCGCCTAAAGATTAAGCACCTCTCTAAATTGCATCTTCTCTTTCTATTCTGTAATGGTGTGTATTGGAGTACACCTCTAGTACCATTAGCCTGATCCTCGGTAGGGTAACAGGACATTCATCTTTTTACTACACCTTCAACTATCGTACTTTGTACTTTATCAAATATGATAAGTTATTAGAACTCAGCTTTGTGCCAGACTTTGTAATAGACGGTTTTCTCCCGTTACAAGTGTATTTCCAGGGTCAACAGGAGCTTGGAAAATTGCTTATACATTTCGACTCTTGCAGGGCTCGACCAGGGTAATCTTCCGTTGTGAGCCCAACGCTCTGCCACTGCACTACTAGGTATTGGTAATTTTCAACACTAGAAACGGTGTGCTGCTACTCTACTCGAGAGTTACATCGTGGGAACACCCGCAGTGTGCTGTTACCCTATTCTATTGGATATTTACATTGGGGAAACACTTCCCATGTGCTGCTACTTCTATATGATAGTTACACTGCTAACAAAAGTTAGCTACATCTAAGGAAAATAGGTATATGAATTATTTTTAATCTCAAATGACCACAGTGTATGACTAGGTACATATACAGCCTTGATATACATGTGACCTGAAGATGTACATGCATGGATCATTAATGTGAACACGTGGCCTGGATGTCGGCAATGAGAAGGGGTGTTGTAAGTAGAGGGAGTTAGGGGGGATAGAGGGGAGAGGGAGCTTGAGGGACGCGTGGTTAAATGGTGGGGAAGGATGTTTGGTAAGGAAAGGGAGCAAAAGGAGGGGCACTAGGAGGGAGGGAAACTGTCTGACAAGGAAAAATAAGATATGTTAGGAGAGGCGTGGAGGTGGCTTGACCAGCTGCCGGTTGCAGCATCAGGTTACTAGTGGTGGAATACACTTTACAGGGAGGGAGGGAAGGGATATGCCTGAAGCAGGAGTCAGGTTAAAAGCCCTTTACATGAAAAAAAAATAAAAACAGTGGAACAGGAACACGCCATAATTCCCCACAATTACACACACACACACCACCACCAACAACAACCAAAATGAAAATCTTACATTACTGATAAAGTGAAACAGAAATTAAGAAAATAAATTAGCAAGAGTACCGAGGTGTAACAGCATTCGGAAATCAACATCAACACAAAAGGCAGAAAACAAGAGACTGCACGATGACAGAATATGTATACTGGCCCATGCTAGGCACATCTTGCTACACATTAACACTCAAACATTCTCTTATCTATTATTTACATACTGTATATCCAAGTTACTTTAGAGACGCTACCTGGCGGTGTGGTCCGACCATCTACAACTTGATTCACAGGCTCATGCTTTTCTACGTCCTCAATGTGAACGTATCTAAGGTGAATTCTTTGTTAAGAGTTTTCAATATTTACAACATACCGATATTCTCTATACTCATTCCCATTTACCATTTATGCAATTCAATTATTCTCTTATTCTACGTCTTTTATTGAGAGTGAGAGGTCAGTGTTTTAAATCTACCTTCGTAGATAACATTCCCTGATAAAGAGGGCCTTTGCTATCCCAGGATTATGATATTACATATGTCTACAATGAACTACGCGTGTCACTTTTCTGACTAAACATTAACCTGTTCTAACTCCTTCGTGAAGATTGTGAACAAGAAAGTGTCACTTGTAATTTGTTACTTTTTTTTAATTACTTCCCATTTATGTAGACAGTTGCCACTCGGCTATGTCTCGATCCATAAGAAAAATTCTCCATAAATACCACATGTCTCTACTTTTATCATTCCCCTGTGCTGATCAACCGCATAAACCATATATAGTATTCTGCATCAAAGCTCATTATTTCAAATTTGTGAAACAATCAGCAAATGTGTTAGGCAAGTGCGATCCTGTGATGAAGACCGTCAAAGTGACTTTGAACTACATTCATACCTAATGATCCTAGTTATTTCCCCACAATAGAGAAAAGGGGGTCGGTAACGGGAAGATAAAGACTTATATTCCATTTTGCAAACAGGTATCACACTAACCATCTTCCATATTCGACATACCTGTTTGCAAAGGTTTACAAAAAGGCTACCTACCTATTTGCTGTCTATCTCTTGATAGTAGAGTGGGATTACAGGACTGGAACCAGTCTACGGATGGAGTTATGACAAACAGTTTTGCTAAAGTAACTGTCCCACGGGAAAGAAGCGTGTGCAGACGTGCTCAGAACCCAGTGTGATTGAAGTCAGAATGCAGCAGCACCAGTAGTGTGGCTGAAGGAACAGCAGCAGCTACAGCGGTAGCAACAGCTTCAGCGGTAGTAGCTACAGAAGCTGCAGCAGAAACCACAGAAGCAAGAACATCAGCAAAAACAACAACAATAGCAGCAGCAACATCAGGAGCAGCAACAACAGCAGCAGGTGAGAGGAGGGTGAGGAACATACCTTCTCATGTTTAAGCTGTGGCGTTGATCTCGAGGAGGAGGACTGTGAGGGCGGTCGTTCAGGTTTCTTCTCACCGTTCTCGCGCACATCTCTGTGGTCACCGTTGGCTTGTGGAGGGGTGTTGGGGTCCTGCAGGCATCACAACGCACTTACGTCACAACTGTTATTATTCCTATCACTATACCTACAAGCAAGGTTAATAACACCCTCATATTCTTTCCTCAACTACATCATTTGTTTGATCAAAAATTACAAATGTTGTGAAAGTGGAATTTTGTTTACTCAGATTTTTTTTTTTAGCTATGTAATGATTTAAAGCACATGTCATTATTTAAAACAATGTTAGCGCTAAAAATTATTAGAGTCAGAAGGTTAATGAAGTGTGTGGGGGCTTAACACCCCCCCCTTCCCCCTGCCCTTAAAGTATGGTGCACTCCAATAACTGCACCCACAGCAACACCTACCCACTCTACCTCACCAACCCCCTACTCAAACCCAACATCCGTTTCTCCCATACCAACCACTCTTGAATCCCATCTTCAATACGCCCACTCCTTTCTGCACCAAGGTGTAACCGTCCCCGGTGCCCGGTCCCAAACCAGGTCTCCCGGTTACTGGTCTGATCTACCGGACCGTTGGTGCCAGCCTTCCGCACTCCAACGTACGGACCACAGCCCAGTTCATGAAGAATACTCTTAAGGAATCTATCAAGTCACCACTAGAAAACAGTCAGGGGTTTAATTCGAATTCCCCTCATGCATGAAGGGAGGATATTGAAAAGTCTTGGTCCCCGTACACTTACTGAATTTTCTCCTAGTGTACTCAGTGTTCCCTGTTTTTCATTGCAAGTATTTAATACCATCTGCCATGCCTCTTGCTTCCTATGGAATAATTTAAGTTTTCAGGTTTGGGATATACCTCTGATATACCTTTGAGGAGTTGCAAGAGCTTTTACTACTGCCAGAACCCGGCCTTGGGCCAGGTTCGTCTGGTACTTGCCAGATTAACCAGGCTGTTATTGCTGGTGGCCCGCTGACCCACATATCCATCACAGATTGGTTGATCTGGCACCTGGTGAAGATACTTGTCCAGTTTCATCCTAAGATACATCATAATCTACACCTGGAAGATTCTGGAGGGACTGGTCCCTAATATGCACAAAGAAATCACTCCATACGAAAGCAAAAGACTTGGCAAGAGATGCACCATACCCCCACTGAAAAGTAGGGGCGTCACTGGTACACTAAGAGAAAACGCAATAAGTGTCCGGGGCCCAAGACTGCTCAACAGCCTCCCACCAGCAATAAGGGGCATTGCCAGTAGACCCCTGGTTGTCTTCAAGAGAGAGTTGGACAGATACCTAAAGACGGTGCCGGATCAGCTGGACGTTCGTACGTTGGATTGCGTGCGGACAGCAATAACAGCCTCGTTGAACAGGCCCTGATCCATCAGGAGACCTGGTCGTGGACCGGGTCGGGGGGGGGGGTTGATCCTCGGAATACCCTCCAGGTAGACGGTGCCCCTGCTTTTCACTGGGTTTATTTTGCACTTCCTTCCACATCTCTCACTCCAGTATGTTATAGCAGTACGCAGTTTTGGGACTAGGCCCTCGGGTACTTTCCAGGTATAGTGTAAGTGTCAGCCTAGTTGCTGATCCCTGTGTTGTATAGCATAGCATATAGTATCATCCATGTGCTTTATATAGAAGACCCCTTAGGCCTGTGACTATGACGTCACGGGATGCAGCTTGAGTGTGAGGCGAGCTACCTCGGCCTCAGTCGGCGTTTGACATAGGCTAGGACAAGGCAGAGGCTGGGCTCCATCTCCCATTACCAGTCTGACAATATAGCGTTACCATCCAACAAGTGTGTCTACCTTCAACCCTCGATATCTCCATTTTAAGAACCCCTACGATATAAGAGTCTCCTCTTATTAGGGGTCTAATTCTACACGTAGTTCCTAGCTCGGAGTTTGCATATGAAGAAAACTATTTGGAGTTTCTTCCAATATCCTGGATGGCCTTTTGTTCCCTTTGAGATTCTTCTGTTTGGTACGACAGCTTCAGTTTTTGCTCCAAATCGGTTATCTCTCGGCTAAGAATATCTGAACTTCGTGACACTCACATTTTTAAGCAATTATATAACCCTTTTTCATTTATACCATATCCTACGCTCTTTCCATATCTGATCTTCGAGGTATCCTCAATGGTACATATTTATTACAGAACTTGTATGCAGGCACTGATGAGGATTTAGAGTGCTCATGACTGTTTCCCAGGATATGTTGGCTAGTTTTGCTAAATTGATCCTAGTCAATTCTATGGTTGTTGAAGTTAAATTCCCCTAACATCCCTTTTCGTAAATTTTGCCGTGGTTCCCTAACCCCTAGTTTATACTCGTTTATACTCCTATAATGTTGTGGTCAGAGTAAATTGTTTTTGCGATTTTTATGTTCCTGGTTAGTTCCTCGTTGTTTGTGAAGATGGAATCCAGTGTACTTTCATTTCTAGTGGGATTAGTTATCTGTTGGTTCATTGCAAACTTTTCACAAAGCCTCGTTAGTTCCCTGGTATGTATCTCTTGAGCCAGAGTGCTTCCAGGCACTATTTCTGATATAATGTTGTGATAAAGCATCTTTCACCTTATATCTGAAAAACTGAAACCTCAAAGGAGGATAATATTTGATCTGATCTGTGAATTCACTAGCCTTTACCGACGGTGGTTTATATGCAAAGATAATTTACCAGATTCCTACATTCTGCTGATACCTAGCATTTCTACTGTATCATTTGATGAATTCAGCATTTCTGTGCAACAAAAAGTATATTTCACAGAGTCCTACTCCTCCCCTCTAGAATTTTCCAGATGTAAATTATGATGTACTCTCTCGCCACGCATTCTTCCACAGTAACCCATCCATTTACCCCAACAACGACTACTCCCATCTCTCCCTATTCTCCCACAGCAAACACCCCACCCAAACTCCCTGTTCACCACCACCACCACACCCGACTATACCCCCACACACTAAAACCCCATCCATCGACTACATTTCCCACAACTATCCATCGCCTCCCTCACAACCCAAACTATATCTACACCTAATCAGTAACCAACCGACCCAAGCCAGCAGTAACAGCCTAGTTGATCAGGCCCTGATCCATCGGGAGGCCTGGTCGTGGACCGGGCCGCGGGGGCGTTGATCCCCGGAATAACCTCCAGGTAACCTCCAGGTAAGCACTCCTCTCCTCCAAGCAAAGCCACTTATAAAACAAAATCCACAGCCACCCACACTCGGCCACTCCATAACCTCCACCCTCGTCTCCACCCCTAACAGTTCCTTTCTCCTAACAGCTCCCTCTCAGTTTCCCCTCAGCAAAACCCTCACCTATCCTCCAATACACTTCCCCCACATCCAGTCCCCAAACATCACCACCATCGCCACGCCGTGAACCTGAATGACAATCATGGTAGTGAAAAAGTTACACGCACATAACTGGATATGGCGAACAGTGAGCAACTGGGAGAAGGGAACCAGGGCAGAGAAACACCCGTAGAGGGAGAAAGAGCAGACAGTGAGAGAAGAGAGAGATGGAAAAGGGAGGGGGGGGGGGGTTAATGATGAACTTCTAGGTAAAAGAACAAGAGATAAGGGTAACTAGTACAAAGAGACACTCACTTCATTAGCGACGTCGACGACCAGGTCCTGGTCGCTCTTCTCACCGTCGGAGTCGTGCCCCTTGTCGTCCTTGCGTCGCTTGGAGTCGTGATCGTCCGGCGTCCGGGATCGCGGCCGATACTTCTCCCCCGGAGAACTGCTGTTGCGCTGTATCCCCAGAAAAACAACCAGGTGTCATACTCCTTACCCAACAACACACTTCATGCCCCCAACAACACAAGTACACGTGTACACACACACACACACACACACACACACACACACACACATACTTGACTAGTGGGGTTCCACAAGGATCAGTCCTAGGGCCAGTGCTGTTTCTTGTATACGTGACAGAAGAGATAGTCAGAGGAATTCCTGTTAGCAAACGAAGTGAAACTAATAAGGGGAATACCGAGGGGACGAGGACCAGGAAAGACTACAAGTGGATCTGGGCAGGCTACAGGCTTGGTCTGACAAATGGTACCTGAAGTTTAACCCACCAAGTGCAAAGTTATGAGCTTGGGGAAGGGCAAAGAAGACCACAGACGGAGTACAGGCTCGAGCCCGGGAGGGGGTTCAATGGCTGCAACTCTCACTCGAGGACGACCCTGGGATGAGTATCATACCGAGCATATCTCCTGTGGCACACATCAACCAAATAAAGTAACGAGAACAGTAGTGATATAAAAACATGCAATATAAAACAAGAAAACCTGGGAGTAAGCATGTCACCAGAAATACACATCAATCACAACTTCAGCAGCATATGGAAAACTAGCAAACTTCAGATCTTTTTTCAGGAACCGTAGCTAAAAGTAACTAGGATAATATTCACACACAGATTACACCCCTCTCTGAGCATGAGGCACCAACATGGAGCCCACACCTGACCAAGAATACATAAACTCAAGCTAAAATGTTTCGCCACTGAGATTTGTACCAAAACTGAAGTACATGGACTACGAAGAAAGACCAGCGTATGCTAACACTCCTAGATGATGCAAGGAACATTATTCACTTTACGGTACTATCGAGAAGACATTTTG
Organism: Cherax quadricarinatus; assembly: GCF_038502225.1. Classification (NCBI taxonomy): domain Eukaryota; kingdom Metazoa; phylum Arthropoda; class Malacostraca; order Decapoda; family Parastacidae; genus Cherax; species Cherax quadricarinatus. The sequence continues at coordinate 6,197,770 of NC_091321.1, forward strand.
TCCACCGAGGATTTTATTACCTACTTGTCTGTATATAATACCACTGTTATACAAACCAGAAGGCACATGACTGACACCAAATACACATGATGTTGGAAATATGGAGGGGAGGGGGGGTCACAGGCAACACGCATGACACCTACAGTCATAGAGGATCATCAGAATTTTTTCAATCTAAGAATATCAAGTGGAACTAAAAAGATCACAACCTCTGCTTCCACAACCCCCTGTAAGAGTAGGTATGATCGTGTCCTAGAGACCAGGAATCATTAAAGGTGTTTGACAGTATTTAAAGAGGCAAGGTCAGTAAGCTGATATATTATATATAATACAGACAGGTTGATAAGTAAGACATGTGCAACGGTTAGATATCTTTATTCCGAAACGTTTCGCCTACACAGGCTTCTTTAGTCGAGTACAGAAGGGTTAGCAGAAGCAGTAGAGATGTCAAGACGATGTAATCAGTCCATCACCCTTGAAGACGTAGTTTCGAGGTGGTCAGTCCCTCACCCTGGAGAAGTTTTGTTCCACAGTCTGGAACAATGTTCCAATGCTCCGCTAACTCTTCTGTACTCGACTGAGGAAGCCTACTGTGTAGGAGAAACGTTTCGGAATGAAGATAATTAACTGTTGCACACGTGTCTTATTTATCAGGCTGATATATGAGGGAACAGTGACATGACACACACACACACACACACACACACACACACACAGTAAGTAAATCTACGCATCGATTAAAAACTAATACTTATTAATTACTGGCTTAATGGGAGCTTAACATGAATCAAGGTTCACAGAAATCAAGCCTCGAATACATAAAAATTTATACGGCCAACAACTCTGAGGGAAAATCACTAAACATTTTGTATCGTGATTAACAACCATTAAGTTCCATGGGTTTGTCATGGCAGCCGCCAACCACCAACCACCGAGTGGCACTGTTACAATACCCTACATTAGCTAACGATGGGGTAGTAATAGCCATTAGTATACACTACCGACGGGAGGGGGAAGCAGTAGTCGTGGGAGACTCCCTGCTCTGGGATCGGGCAGCGGGGGCGCTGACCCCCCAGAAACAATCGAGCATTCTTCAGGTATCCCTATTATTGACGTTCCCTTAGCCAGGGAAAAAGACAAATACAAACTTAAAGTAATTTACAGCTTCCAAGTTGTTGCTTTTTGTTGTTGTTGTTCCTGCTGCTGCGAGGGGAGAGCTAAAAGCATGGTGGTGACGGTGGGCGGTACTGTATCTGTCAGGAAGAAAGATTTAAATATTGCCCCTGAGGCGAGTGTTCACCATCAGATGACTCGCTCTGCACAGCCTCCGGTAGTATGACCAAGCAAGGTCTTCCCCTGGCTTTCTCGAACACTTTGTACAAAATTAAAGACTGCATCACAAGACTGGATACTGGGATTTGTACTCAAGTTACCAAATGCAAAGCCTATCACCATTACCAGGGCAACAGATCAACAGTGTTGGTGACCTTTCACCATTTTTTGTAGATGTTCACCCACACCCCCCCGTCCCCCACACGTGCACAGAGTCACGCTCGTGTCCTCTCACACGCACGTGCCGTTTCACACACGCACGTGCCGTCTCACACTAACGCATGTGGACTCTCGCATGCACGTGCACTCTCACGCGCTTGTAGGAGTTCCATGCGTTCACGCGCACGTTCTCTCAAACGTAGGCATGTGTACACACACACACACACACACACACACACACACACACACACACACACACACACACACACACAAATACTCCCAAAGGAGATTTTCAAAATGGGAGAATAAATTGCAGCGGGTGAAACAGCCAACACATGAAAATATATTTTGAAGAGTGAAGCTCAAATAAACTTGTCTGGTAGCCTGGAAAACTTTTTAGTGGTCAATAGTGTGAATGATGGGGAGGAGCAGGAAGAGAGAGAAGGGAGGAGCAGGAAGAGAGAGAAGGGAGGAGCAGGAAGAGAGAGAAGGGAAGAGAAAGAAAAAAGTTTGGGCAGGGATTATCATATTTACAAAGAAGTGCTAAACCAGTATGGATCATTCAGCGGTGCAAGGGAAGGGGAGGGGGGGAGAGAGAGAGAAAGAGAAGGTTATCTGCCTGATGAACTCATTCCACCTCTAAATTGACAGGATGGGACCACCTCTACTAGTAGTCAAGAGATGGCGGACCTCTTTGCCGAACACTTTGCTACCAAAACTGCAAGTTCCTGATCCAGCAATGGATACCCCTTGGCTAGCTGCAAGAACTGTGTCAAAACTGTCAGTGGTAACAATAAGGCAGGAAGAGGTGCACTTCCTTCTTAAATCACTTGACCAAGAAAATGATGTGGGCCCAGACAAGTTCAGCCCAAGATTGCTGAGATGTGCAGACCAGCTAGCAGCACCTCCAACTCGCATCTTTCAGCACTGCCTAGTACAGTGTAAATGGTCTTCTCTGTAGAAAGTGGCAAATGTAGTCCCTGTTCACAAAAAGAAGAGCAGAGCAGTAATTAGGAACTACAGACCAGTGTCACTCCTGTCAATCAATGGCAAGCTCCTTGAGACAATAATCTCAAGACAAATGACAGTTTTTTGACTACCACTCACTACTTTGTGACCGTCAATATGGCTTCAGGAAAGGTTACTCTGCTGCTGATCTGTTGCTAAACCTCTCTACTAAGTGGCACCAGTCACTGGATGAATCCAAAGTCAGCTGTTTGGTAGCACTGGACATTGCTGGTGCTTTCGACCGTTTGTGGCACCAGGGCTTCTTAGCAAAACTGCAAGCTCTGGGAATTGCAGGCTCTATGCTGTGTCTCCTCAGTGATTACCTTCATGGTAGATCTCTAAGGGTAGTTATCAATGGAACAGAATCAGCAAGACATCCTATTGGGGCAAGTGTTCCACAAGGAAGCGTGCTGGGACCATTGTTATGGAATGTCTAATTCAATGACCTCCTCCATCTCATCCAAGAGAAGAAATGCCAGCTGCTCTAAGTTACATCAATCACCAGCTCAGAGCTATATCAGCTTGGGGAAATAGATGGCAAGTAACATCTGCACCTGAGAAAACACAAATGATCTCTAGGCACCATGATGGTAATGCCGGTGCAGTAGTAAGGATGAATAGGAGAGTGGTGGCACCTGGGGAAGAAGTTGATATCCTTGGGGTGAAATTCGACTCCAAACTGACGATGAAAAACCACGTTGTAAATCTTGCAAACAAGGCAGCCAGGAAGCTTACAGCACTTCGCCGTATCTCGCATCTGCTTGACAGCAAGGGTTACAAGATTTTGTACGAGGCACAAATACGCTCACACCTTGAGTATGCTCCACTTTCTTGGTTCGCCTTCCCCCCTTCTCATCTGCGACTGCTTGACAGAGAACAGAGCAACGTCTCATCTCTCGCCTGGACCAATCCTGGATAGATCTGTCATTTTAGCAGAGCCTTCAACACAGGAGGGATGTGGGTGGCCTTACTGTTATGTACAAGGCCAATATTGTAAAAGTACCACACTTGGATCCACTTCGAGGACAGCGTGAGGCACGTTTTCTATACCACAAGACGGGCAGAAAGCAGCAACTTCACTCTGGCGTAACCTCCAGAATATCACTTCACCTGAGATCATTTATCCCCAGGATAACTCGAGTCTGGAACACATTCGTACAGTATTATGATGTCAACGAAAATGCTGGCCCACAGATGGCTCCAACTTCATCCTGTTCCCTACTTGTATGTTTCATACACCAAAAATGCTTTCAAATAAGCTGATGTAAGTAACAACTCTTAGTTTGCCAATAAAGCTAGGAATCCTTAACCTGTCAATAGCTTGTCAAAGCTAGGGATCCTTAATCTAACCTTGTCAAACCCTGTGTTAAAAAAAAAGAGGAGAAAGTGGCACAGAGAGAGAGAGAGAGAAGGGAGGAGCAAGGAGAGACAACATTTAGATATTTCTTCCATATTAAATATTAGACATTTCCCCATGTATATCTTAGCTACCTCCATTATGTATACTCTCAGAATTTACATATGTATGACTCCATGACAGAACGCTTCTTGATATGCTAATCTCTTCACTGAAGTTTCTCCAGCTCACACTGACAGATTTCAGTGCCTTGGACGAGTTTTCCTGCTTCCACAGCCCGGCCCTGGGCTAGGCTTGTCTGGTGATTGTCTGACCAACCAGGCTGTTGCTGCTGGCGGACCGCTGACCCACAATTCTATCGCAGTCTGGTTCATCGTTATGTAATTAAGAACCTTACCTGCCTACCTACATACATACTTGTGTACCTACCTACCTACTTACCGACCACCGTTTACTCTAGACCATTAACCCTTAGAAGAGTGAGCTAGGAAGATCAACGCCCGAGTATGCGGAACGGGTGTTGAACTACCATTAAGAAGTATATTAACAAAGTTTGGGATAATTCACAGGTTCGCCATCACCTTGGCACTCGTGAACACATTTTTTTGTGAATTTAACCTCACGACTGTGAAAAAGAAAATTATCAAGAGGAGATATGTTCACAACATATAAAATACACCAGCTGAAACTTTCAGTAAGCCGTGTTATATTCATGCGTTAAACCCATAGGGGTCACGTAACGCCTGGGGAATGGGAGATAATCAGGTTCGATCCAGAAAAGGAGATGATAGTTCCGACTTCTTCGATGACAAGCCTCCCCTCAGACGGGAAAATGACTTACAGAAGCGTCTGTAATAATTTAACCTTCAGAGCTTAAGATACTAGACACAGACGGACCCACACGACACACAATGACTACATACATGGCTTGTCATCAAGATGTATTAACCATATGAGGAATATCACAGTAAGTGCAAGGGACCCAAAACTATTCAACAGCCTCCCATCTTATATAGAGGGGTTTACCAAAAGGCCTCTAGCTTTCTTCAAGAGGGAACTGGATAGGCTCCTAAAATCGGTTCCTGACCAAACCAGGCTGTGGTTTGTACACTGGAGAGCGCGCGGACAGCAGTAACAAGCCTGGTTGATCAGGGCCTGATCCACCTGGAGGCCTGATCAGAGACTGGGCCGCGGGGGCGTTGATCCCCGGAACACCCTCCAGGTAGATACATCCGATAGAGGGATACCTGTGAGGTTCACTGGGGAGGGAGGAGAGAGAGAGAGAGAGAGAGAGAGAGAGAGAGAGAGAGAGAGAGAGAGAGAGAGAGAGAGAGAGAGAGAGAGACCGACCCTTTGTTATTACAGTAATAGTTTTATCATACTTTGTGTTTATTACTATCTTATGTTGGCCATCTCAGCAGTGGTACAAGTGTGGATTGGTGCCAGAAAATGTAGTGCAGCGTAAAATTAACAAAGGGAGACTTCTGAACACCACTAGCGTGGAGGGAGATTAATTTAGCGACTAATTATTGACTAATTAGTTAACCAAGCCAAACCGGAAGAAGGCATGGGGATGCACACTTGCAGTGGCAGGGGTCAAAACAACACCGACCCACCCACACGCTCATGCTAGCCTGACCATGTGGGCCCAGGGACTGGAGGATAACACCTAGCAACACAGCTAAAAACGCACACAAAGACAAATGCGAAAACACACACACACAGGCGGCCAGGAGTTGCGACTCGATCCCCTGCAACCACAAATATGTAAGTACGTACATAACCATACTAGCTAGCTGTGAATCGACCCCTGCAACCACAGTGACATACACACAAACTAACAATATGCTACGAACATAAAATTCGCACCATCAACAAATACTATTATACCACGTTACAAGCACCAGCTCTGCCACTGTGCATCGATTTGCAGAGAAACAATTCAAGTCTCTAGTAAAAACAAGAAAGAAAATTCGCAGAGCACGCCACTCTCCGGAGGTGAATACAAGTCATAACACATCCCATCACGTGCCCACGACGCTGCCTTCCAGAAACCAAACAACGACTTGCATAACACATGATACAATCAACACAAAATCGATACTTGAATATGCAACACCAGTATGGAACCTCCATCTACTGAAGCATACCAGGAAAGTGAACAAAGTGCATATGGAAGCCTGAGAAGAACTATACCTGGCCTCACGGGAAAAATATGAGAGAGAAATTTGATCAGTACAAGATAATTGAAAGACTGAATGGTATTGTATACCATTCATATACAACTTGAGAGACTGAACGGACGAACGTGGGTGAAAACTTACCCCCAGATAACCCAGAGAGATCTTCAAGAGATCACTCTTCAAGGCTGTAAAGAAAATTAAGTTTCGTGATCACCAGTACATTTTCAGGGATCTTAATGTGGAAAAAGTTTAACTTGGGAGATGAATAAATCACGGAAACAAACTCGCAGCAGTTTCAGAAGATATGATATGGACCAAGAGGCCACAACTCAACACCCTCCCCCCCCCATTCACTGAAGGTGAGGGAAGCAAGAACCAGGAGCTGAAGTTGAACCCCTTATCAGGCATAACTCGATTAGTGTACAGAAGCACGCATGCGCGCACAAAGTGAGGCAGGGGGGGCCCAGGAGATGTAGATCAACCCTCCTTCCCCACAGGCGCAGCTTGTTAAGTACACACACTCGCCCTTATGTGCCTAATAGCCGTGACAATTGATTACGGCTGCTGTGTAATGTATGAGCACCTTATTATGAGGGGAGGTAAGAGAGGGGAACCCAGGGGAGTCGAGGGGAATCCAGGGGGAAGAGGTAGTGGGGAGTAGAGGGGAATCCAGGGGAGGGAGTGGGAGAATAGACGGGAAATCCAGGGGAGAGGGAGTGGGAGAATAGACGGGAAATCCAGGGGAGAGAATGAGGGAGTCATAGGTATAGCCAGGGGGCAGGGAGCTAACCTCCCCTCATGAGGGGAGGAGAAGCACCAACATTGATCAGCCCTTGAATAAGGCGCTGCAAAACCTGCAGAGTAGGAAAAGGGAGAGAGAGGAGGGAGGGAGAGGGAGGAAGGCAGGAAGAGGAGTTGGAAAGGGAGAAGATGGAGAAAAGTTCAAGCGCACTAAAGAATAATGGTCATTATTATAACCCTATTTTTTAAAGGGGTGGACTGGTAAGCCAGCGGAAGGCCTCGGTCAGATGACCAAAAGCTCCAGCGGCGGGTCATACGACTAAGACCCGCGTCAGGCAAATACTTGTCCTGCTTCCTGACAGATCTTACCAAACCCTAAAGTTCTAGACGCCCCATGAGACAGAACAGAAAATTAAAGACTCACACTACCAGCAGAAATTCAATGATAAATCCAAAATGAAAGCTTTTCTACTACAGCGAGAAATTTTTTAATATACGGGGGCGCAGACCCCCGAAACATCCACCAGGTAGACTCCAGATAGGTAGACGTCTGTGGCCCCCAGACTATTCAACATTTTACCAGAAGACATCAGAAACACTGCTGGGACAAGTGTAAAAGTCTTTAAGAAGGAACTGGGCAAGTATCTTCACCAGGTGCCAGATAAACCAGGCTGTGATGGATATGTGGAGGCAGCGGGCCGCCAGCAGCAACAACTTGGCTGGCCAGGCTAGCACTAGACGAGCCTGGCTCATGGCCCGGTTCCGAGAGTAGGAAAACTCTCGCAACTCAAATGTATATCTAGACAGGGGGGAGAGAGAGAGAGAGAGAGAGAGAGAGAGAGAAATGGGAGAAAGTGAAGAGAAACGGAGAGAGAATTGATTAGAGTCAATAAAGGGGAAAAGGAAACAAGAAGAGAGGGACACGGGTCGATGAATGAACCAAGGGGAAATATTACGGAGAACCGCCAGGGAACACTGCAAACGTATTCCAGCCATTATCCGCTGAGGGCAGGGGAGGGAGAACCAGGCTGCTGCGGAATTATTCATTCCTCTGAGGGGGAAAGCCAAGAGGGGGTGAGGGAAGGGAAGAGGAGAGAGAGAGAGAGAGAGAGAGAGAGAGAGAGAGAGAGAGAGAGAGAGAGAGAGAGAATAGTGTAGAAGAGGAAGGAATAAGGGTCGTTAGAGGAGAGGGGAAGTTTTCCGCATCAGATTGCTCCAGTACCCCCCCCCCCCACACACACACACTGAAGGAGAGTAGGGATACGGGGGTGGGGCATGACTACGTATAAAATACCGAGAGGAATTGACAATGTGAACAGGGACAGAATTTTTCTGAGATGGGACACAAGAACTGAACCACAACAGGGATGTTACGAAATATTTCTTCAGCTTAGAGGTGCTAGGGAGTGGGACAATCTGGAGAGCGAAGTAGTGGAGGCAGGATCCGTACACAGCTTTATGATGAGGTACGATAAAGTTCTTTGAGCAAGGAGAATGGGTGGACCTAGTAGCGACTACCAAAGAGGCGGGGCCAGGACCTATGAATCGACCCCTGAAACCACATACAGGCGAGTACACTGGTTGAAGAGGCATCTATCCCGCATTAAACTCCATCTTGGAAAGTTGTGACAGCCTTCCTTATACACCATTACAACACCAGTGATACCCACCGTCATTACAACACCAGTGATCCCCACCGTCATTACAACACCAGTGATCCCCACCGTCATTACAACACCAGTGATCCCCACCGTCATTACAACACCAGTGATCCCCACCGTCATTACAACACCAGTGATCCCCACCGTCATTACAACACCAGTGATACCCACCGTCATTACAACACCAGTGATCCCCACCGTCATTACAACACCAGTGATCCCCACCGCCATTACAACACCAGTGATCCCCACCGTCATTACAACACCAGTGATCCCCACCGTCATTACAACACCAGTGATCCCCATCGTCATTACAACACCAGTGATCCCCATCGTCATTACAACACCAGTGATCCCCACCGTCATTACAACACCAGTGATCCCCATCGTCATTACAACACCAGTGATCCCCACCGTCATTACAACACCAGTGAGCCTCACCGTCATTACAACACCAGTGAGCCTCACCGTCATTACAACACCAGTGAGCCTCACCGTCATTACAACACCAGTGAGCCTCACCGTCATTACAACACCAGTGAGCCTCACCGTCATTACAACACCAGTGATCCTCACCATTTCAACACCAGTGAGCCTCACCATTACAACACCAGTGATCCTCACCATCATTACAACACCAGTGATCCTCACCATCATTACAACACCAGTGATACTCGCCGTCATTACAACACCAGTGATCCTCACCATTACAGCACCAGTGATCCTCACCGTCATTATAACACCCGTGATCCTCAATGCGTATAAAATATAACCTGTATATTATATTTAAGGATAAGCGCTAAACCCACAGGGGCCATGCAGTGCCTGGGAAATGGCGAGGCAATCACGTTTGACATAACGAAGCGGAGGGCAGCTCCACTTCCTGGGATGAAGAGCCCCTCATCGAGTATCGTGGATTCCTTCAACATTCACACCGTTAATCCTCCTCAAGGCTGTTTCGTGGGGGTCAGCGCCTACCCCCGCGGCCCGGTCCTAGACCAGGCCTACTGGTGAATCAAGGCCTGGTAGGTAAGTTTTACATAATTAGTGAATATTAAAATGGTATACAATACCAACAGGTTGTTAGGTAAGACATGTATGCAACAGTTAGGTATCTTCAGAGAAGCGCTAAACCCGTAAAGATCATACAGCGCCTTGGGAATGCGAAGCAATCAGATGTTAACCAAGGAAGGAGAGGGTGAAGCTCCAATTACTTGGACCAGAAGCCATTTACCGGCAGCGAGACAATGCCGCCATCTTGTAGTTCAACTTGCACACATTTTTAAGTATGACTGGGTGAGGCACCGAGCCTTGTGGCACCCCACTTTCCACTTCCCTCCCACCAGAGAACCTTCACAGCTCGTATGAACTCACTCAAGCACATAAATTACTAGGAACGATTAAAATCCCCTGAATTGGACTTTTTAGAACGTAGGCTAGAGTTGCAGCCGGGCTGTGGTTCGTAGGTTGGACTATGTGTGGTCAGCAGAAACAACCTGTAATAAAGTTGGTAGAATTACCGACAATATGTAAAGTAAAAGGACACAAGTGCAACTAATGTGACATTTTATTGTGGCAACGTTTCGCTCTCCAGGAGCTTTATCCTGGTTACCTGGAGGTTATTCCGGGGATCAACGCCCCCGCGGCCCGGTCCATGACCAGGCCTCCCGATGGATCAGGGCCTGATCAACTAGGCTGTTACTGCTGGCCGCACGCAGTCCAACGTACGAGCCACAGCCCGGCTGATCCGGCACTGACTTTAGGTATCTGTCCAGCTCTCTTGAAGGCAGCCAGGGGTTTATTGGCAATTCCCCTAATGCTTGATGGGAGGCTGTTGAACAGTTTTGGGCCCCGGACACTTATGGTGTTTTCTCTTAGTGTACCAATGGCGCCCCTACTTTTCATTGGGGGCATTTTGCATCGCCTGCCCAGTCTTTTACTTTCGTAGGGAGTGATTTCTGTGTGCAGATTTGGGACCATTCCTTCCAAGATTTTCCAAGTGTAAATTATGATATATCTCTCCCTCCTGCGTTCCAACGAGTACAAGTCAAGTGCTTCCAAGCGTTCCCAGTAGTTAAGGTGCTTGACAGAACTTATACGTGCAGTAAAGGAACTCTGTACACTCTCTAGATCTGCGATTTCACCTGCTTTGAATGGAGATGTTAATGTACAGCAGTATTCCAGCCTAGAGAGAACAAGTGATTTGAAAAGGATCATCATGGGCTTGGCATCTCTCGTTTTGAAAGTTCTCATTATCCATCCTATCATTTTCTTTGCACGTGCGATCGTGGCACTGTTGTGATCCTTGAAAGTGAGATCCTCAGACATTACTACTCCCAGGTCCCTTACATTATTTTTCCGCTCTATTGTATGGCCGGAGTCAGTAGTATACTCTGTTCTAGTTATTATCTCCTCCAGTTTTCCATAACGGAGTAGTTGGAATTTGTCCTCATTGATCATATTGTTTACCGTTGCCCACTGGAAAACTTTGTTTATATGGACACAGAGGGTACATAAAGGCTCAGAGTGAGGTGCAATACTAGTAACTCATCAAAGACTGCAAGAAAAGAGCACTTCAGATCATCTATTCTCCACGCATCAACACCACTCCCAACAAAGTTATAATTCTTCCCAACAGTCAGGTTGCACTGAACGTCTCAAAAGTACTTTCACAAGCTAACACCAGAGTCGCCATCGCTTCTAGCACTTCAATAAAGGATCTAACCAGGACAAAATCCAAGCACCACGAACCAGTCAATGCAGGAGTTTACACTATACCCTGTGGAGGCTGACAAGATTTACGTAGGTGAAACAGCAAGAAACCTCGACACCCGCCTCAATGAACACATTTACGCATGTAGGAACGATAACTTGAACAACGCCTGTGTACAACACCGAAATTCCACCAATCATCTCATGAAATTCAGAGAGGCCCAATTAGTGATCAAAGAAACTAATTTCCGCAGACGCAAGTGCCTCGAATCAGCACTGATCGCTGTTTCGAATACAATTAAACAAAACAACGGCAGCTTCACCATCTCCGAAGTCTTAGCAAGAATTCTCCTGAAAACAGTACACCCTGCCATCACATTGTCTCTCCTGTTATACTACACAAAGCACAGAGAGTGAACACTGAAACAAGCTGCCTCTTTCCACTCTATATTTGTCCAACCTATTTTTATGTTACCCAAGTAATAGTATTTATATTCTTTTACTCATGTACGAATTAATTGCTCTACCATATTGTATTACTTTTGTCACTATTACTACTACTTCCACTAGTGAACATCGAAATGGTACCTCACTAGTATTGCACCTCACTCTGAGCCTTTATATACCCTCTGTGTCCATGTATTGTTTGTAATGGCTTGATAAAGCTCCTGGAGAGCGAAACGTTGCCACAATAAAATGTCACATTAGTTGCACTTGTGTCCTTTTATTTACAGAAACAACCTGGTTGATTAAGTCGTGATCCACCGGGAGGCCTGGTCAAGGCCCGGGTCGCAGGGGCGTTGACCCCCACAACACCCTCCAGGTAATCAAATCCACACATTCATGTAACTTTATATGAGAGCAAGATGGCCAGGAGTCACTTCCGGAAGTCACCACCCCGACTCCAGACTTGGGAGGTCCCCGAGGCCAGGTCCTCGACCAGTCCTCCTGGTTGCTAGTCTGATCGATCAAGCTGTTAGTGCCCTTCGCCTGCGGTCCAACGTATGCACCACAACCCGGGTGATCAGGAATTCTTTTGAGAAATCTGTCTAGTTCCCTCTTAAAGCCAGACGGTGCATAATACCCCAAGTGAAAAACAGACGCAATAAGTACGAGAAGCGAGAACTTAAAGTGTGAACAGAGACCACGACACTTCAGCAGGCAGGCGCCAACAGCCCAGTTGATCAAGCCAGCAATTAAGAGGCCTGGTCTGGAACCGGGCAGTGATCCCGTGAAGTAATTACTAGTGCAAGCAGTTGTGTTAGTGAATGCTGCAATCTATCACTCCTCACTTCACACGCCGAGTGTCCGGGTTCGATTCCCGGCAAGGGTAGAAATATTGGGCGTGTTTACACCGGTTGTCTATGTTCACCCATCAGTAAAGTGGGTACCTGGGTGTTAATCGACTGGTGTGGGTAGCATCCTGGAACAAAACTGACCTAATTTGCCCGAAATGCTCAGCATAACAAGCGGCTTTCTATATAGTAGTATGTCATTGATGTCAGCGAGAACTGTGAACCTTGTACATGTACTTGTATCAATAAAGATACTATGTTACTGTACATAATTAATAATAATAAATAATAATAATAATAAATAATAATAATGTAAATCTGCCGTTTCCTAGCAAAACAGACCCAAATAAGGATCGCATTCACCGTCAATTACATTATTATTCACTAAGAGCGCTAAATCCGTGTATTTTACACGTCTTAAACAGCTGAATTTACAGGCTAAGAATTCTTATACATCATCTCATCCTGCAACAGCTGACTAACGCTCAGGTACTTTATTGGTAGACGAGTAGGGGCAACAAGTGTTGGGACACATGCTGGGGATCGAACCACGGACACGCTGTTTGTGAGCCGAGTGGGCTAAACCCCTAAGATCAACGGCTAAGAAAGGAAGCCCGAGAGCTGGAATTCGATGGCAGCAGTTAAATCTTTGACATCTCTGGCGAGTTCCGAAAGATTTCCTAATCTGCAGCTCGGCCCTGGGCCAGGCATGTATAGCGATTACCTGGCCAACCAGGCTGTTGCTGCTGGCGCCCCGCTGGCCCACATTCATCACAGCCATTTGATCCGGCTGGTAATTGGTGGAGTATATTTAACACACACAACAGGCAAATTGTCTTGGACAAATAGCAACTAACACACACAGTTTAGGACTTTATTCTCAGGGTGGAGTGAGCTGAATGAGAAAGTGGAGAAACAGAATGCGCAGCTTCAAGAGTAGATATGATAAGGCCCAATAGATCATACATCAGTAATGACGATCAATTTATTCTAATAAGCAGGTCCAGGAGCTGCGTCTTGACCCTTCCCACAGGATTACAAAGCCGGACACCAGACGAACAATGGGTAAGTGACTTGAAATATTTGTAAAGAGGGAATACAACGGAGAGGGAAGTAAAGGGAGGTTTGATTATAAGATAGAGGAGAGACCCCTGATGAGTTTCCAGAGTTTTTCTATTCAACGAGTTCGGCCCTGGGCCAGGTTTGCCTAGTGCTTGCCTGGTCAATCAGGCTGTTGCAGCTGGCGGCCCGGCTGCTCACATAGCCATCATAGCCTGGAAGGAAAACAGAGAGAGAAAAAAGATAAGGGTAGAAAAGAGTGGGATCTGGGTAAAAGAGGGACAGGAGGGGGAAGAGGAAAGGAGGACAGGAGGGGGAAGAGGAAAGAGGGACAGGGGTAAAAAGAGGAGGGTGTTGAGTGTTGGGAGGGAGGGGAGAGATTCCCGGTTCCTGCACCAGCGACCAGGCCAATAACTCACCCTGGCTCGCTACGCCCTATTATGCAGTCCCCCTTCAAACGACTGCCCCATATGGCCACACTCAATACACTGCAAAAATGTGATATCCCCTTCAACCCTTGTGTTATAAGCTCTTTCTGCATCCCCTCACGGTCAGCCCTTCCCCCGACCCTCACCCCGCCCCCGGCAGTGTCCCCTCACAGCCACCCCTTCCCCCAGGGTATGACACCCAAGGCTCACCCGCCACCTGTCCCGCCACGGCCTGCACTAGTAACCCTGGCGCTCTCTCTCTCTCTCCTGTCCCTCGCTCCCTTCTCTTCTCTCTCTCTCTCTCCTGTCCCTCGCTCCCTTCTCTTCTCTCCCTTGTCTTCTCTCTCCTTTCCTCCTTCCCTCCTCTCCTTTCCCTCAGTCTTATTGTCTTACACACCAACATCCTCTTATTACTAAACGTTAATGTTCTTACGCAGTTACCAACGTTTCAAAGTTTTCTCACAAAATTATAAAAAAAAAAACAGTATTTTTACCACAATAAACAAATTACATGAAACTGCCGAGACACGTCTGGCAACGAAGTGGCAGAGCATTAACAGGAAAGGTTCAAATGAGTACGGTTATAATAGTAAGAGTACGCGTGTGTATTTTCATGTGGGTTCACCCAGTTGTAGTCATGGCTCCTGGCTCCTAACTCTTCATCAACAGATTTTATACACAACTCGCATATGAGAGGAAAACTACGACGATTAGTTAATGGTCCAAGTCGGACTGAAACGTTGTCATAAAATTTCTCTCTCCTCTGTGCGCGTTATTTGTGTATTGTTCAGGTCACGGTGTTGTGCCTTTGTGTTCAACAGATTTTTATTAATTTTCGTCTTCCTGGGTGTCTAGTGCACAGCGCATCGTGTTTACTTCCAGCTTCTCTTATCAAGTACACTAAGACATTGATATAGCCCGGCCCTAGGCCAGGCTTGTCTGGTAGTGGTCCGCTGGCCCACACATCCATCACAGCCTGGTTGATCAGGCACTTGGTGGAAATGCTTCGTCTAGTTTCCACTTAAAGACTTATCCAAAATACACTGATAGCGTAAGTGTATATCTTTTGGTAATATGTTATACAGTCTGAGACAATGGATGTTTTCTTGTGTCCACGGAACTTTTACTTTTCACTGGGTTTATTTTACACTTCCCCCCATCTCTCTCTCCGGTATGTTATGGAGTGTGCAGATTTGGGACAAGGCCCTCGAGTACTTTCCACGTATAAATCATAAATCTGTCCTCCGCTCCAGCGAGTACATATTTATAAGGCTGAGGCGTTCCCAGGAATTTAAATGCTTTATTACTCAGGAAATCGTAATGACACGATTGCAAACAAACCACGATAAGACTCGCTAGCCGCGAGTTCAATCTCCACCCGTACCGTGGTTTAAATGATTTACTGGCTCTATATGGGCTGTAAACGATCCCTGTATGTTCCACTTCTGTTATCTCTCCTGCCCTGGACGAGGCTGTCAACACTGAACAATACTCTAAACGAGAGAGCACAATAGATTAGAAACTCAAAGGTACTAAGGTGAATAGTGTCACCACTGGCACTATCTCCCTTGTTTTCAAAGTTGTCATTATGCACCCTGTCACTGTCCTAGCTTTGGTGACATTTACTTAATTGTGTTCTTTACAAGAGAGGTCGGGTGTCATGGTAACTCCCAGATCTTTCACGTGCTCCTTTCGTTCTATTTAATGATCCTCTTGCGTATTATATACAAAGTCCCTTTTGAGTTGTTCATTCCTTTTACACACCTAAGCAACTGGACCTCATCACAAGTGAACGTCATGTTTTTCTCTGCCCACTGGAAAACCCTGTTTATATCTTCCTGCATTTTTCCGCGTCTTCCTCTTATTTTGGTGTCTTCTGTAAATGATGATAGAAAGGCCACACTCGCCCCATACCGGATATCGCAGCCACTGCAGTCCTATCTACCGAACATTTACACTCTTCAGACAGTGATAATACACACACACACACACACACACACACACACACACACACACACACACACACACACACACACACACACACATTAACCTATTCATACATCACCGTTTTAAGACTCTCTACTTCAGGATAGTGATGGGAAGTGGATAAACTAACAACCGGACCAGGGAAAAAATAACAAGAGAAATTAAAGACGCAAATGAGTTTGCAGATACACAGTAAATATTTCTCCAGGCAGAGCGTGGTCAGGAAAAGGAAAGGTCAAGAAGATGATGATGCAAGGGCCACACTTGATACACACTCCTCCTAAGCACCACTAACTCGACATGTCTTAAATGCTACCGACAGCCTGAATGCTTAACAAACTGCGCCGCGATTAGAGGACGAACATCGAGCTGCCTAACTGCAAGAGTTTAGAGCTTATAAAAGAAAATATTAAACATCTGCCCTTTCCACTCTTAAGTTAACTGTTTTCCCCTTATATATCTCCCGTTAGTATTTACAAGATACCACTTTTCCTTTAGTCCCCATCCCCCTTCGAACACCTCCCTTCCCCCTTCTCATCACACATTCTGTTCGCGATTCCCCTCAACCTACCCCTAACACACTTCCGTTCACTATGACCCCTCAAGCGCCCCCACACCCTCCCCTTCCGGTGACCATATCCCCTCAGACACCTTCCTTTCCCCACACACCCACCCCTTATTTCCGTTCACCATCCCTTCCCCTCCCCTCTTACACACACAAAACTCATGGAGCAGGGAGAGAGGACCTAGTAGCAATCAGTGAATAGGCGGGGTCAGGAGCTGTGACTCGACCCCTGCAACCACAAATGGGTGAGCGCGCGCGCGCGCACACACGTCCCCTGCTCTCATAGACCCCTCCTACCTCACTCACCCCTATCCCTCTCCCTCCCCTCATACACTCCCCTCTCCACATATTTAAGTCATAAAATAGCAAAAACAGGAGAGAGGTGAGGGGGGTCCCCCACCATCCGTTGTTTAACGTCAACCCGACTTACCTGAGTGTCGTGTCCCCCTCACACCCAACCTTCCTCATTCGCCACCCCTCACACCTCATTTCTCTTATTCACCCCTCTCCCCCAATTCCTCCTTCCGTTAAGCCGCTTAGTTAACTCTCCCCTCCCCTCATTACCATTTCTCTCCTCTCCCTGAACAACACTTCACCTTCCCCTATCATGTCCTAGCTACAGCCCACCCCTCGGTTTAAATTCTCCCAATCTCCATTACCCTTATAACCCCCTCCCCCATCGCTATTCCAATTGTAAACCTTCCCCCTCCCCACTGCCGTCACCCATCACTCTCTACCGCTCCCATAACCCCCCCAACCCCAGGAATTTCGTCTAAAATCCCGGGCTGGCTGGCTGCCTGCCTCCCCCTCCCTCTCTCTCTCGGCCCATTTCCAATTACCTCATTACTGGCCACTGGAGCGGATGAACCCAATTGGCCTCACAGCCACCCGAAGTGCGCCACCCTATTAATCCCAATCTCATCCTATTTCCATACTCCCCAACTCCAATTTTACCCATTTCTCGCAAATTTAACTTTCTCTTACGAAGAACAAAACGGCACAATACCATGACTGGAACAATACACAAATAACCCGCACATAGGAAAGTGAAACTGACGACGACGTCTCTGTCAGACTTGGATCATAAACAAGCCACACGACTAATTAATGATCCTATATGCGGGTTATCTGTTCACTTTTTTTTTACGCTTAAGTTTAGAAGACAAAAGAGTTACGATCCTTCACCTCAAAGTACAATCCTAAAGTTCAAATCACTGCCACCCTCCCCCATCCAGGATGCCGCCCACAACAGTCTACTAACACCTATTTACCGCTGTAGGTGTAAGGAGTTCCAGAGATCCCTCAGCGCTCTTAGCAATAACAAATACCAGTTGACACAAAACAAGGAATAAATTTGTTTAATCCAACACAATGTTACATTCTAGAGTTAGCGACCTTCACAATACTTAATGTTGCTTCCTAAAGATAGGGACCTACAAATTGCTGCTACCTAGGTTACACAACAGAGGGGACAGCGGCGGCTGTATCAGTGGAGGCGGCGTCAGTAAGATGCGAGAAGTAACAGCGGGAGCATCAAACAAGGCTGTGTCAGCCTCAAACAATGAGAGTGCAAGTTCACGCATCACAAAGGAGGCAGAGAGAGAGAGAGACACCGGAGTAGCGCGAGACTGCTGTACATTAACATCCCCATTCAAGGCAGGTGAAATTGCAGAGCTAAAGAATGTACAGAGAACCTTTACTGCACGTATAAGTTCAATCAAACACCTTAACTACTGGGAGCGCCTGGAAGCACTTGACTTGTACTCCCTGGAGCGCAGGAGAGAGATATATATCATAATCTACACCTGGAAGATTCTGGAGGGACTTGTCCCTAATATGCACACAGCAATTACTCCCTACGAAAGCAAAAGACTTGGCAAGCGATGCAACATACCCTCAGTGAAAAGTAGGGGCGTCACTGGTACACTAAGATAAAACACAATAAGTGTCCGGGGCCCAAGACTGTTCAATTGACAGCCTACCACCAGCAATAAGGGGCATTACGGAAAAAAAACCCTGGCTGTCTTCAAGAGGGAGCTGGAGAGATACCTAAAGACGGTACCGGATCAGCCGGGCTGTGGTTCGTACGTTGGATTGCGTGCGGCCAGCAGTAACAGCCTCGTTGATCAGGCCCTGATCCACCGGGAGGCCTGGTCGTGGACCGGGCCGCGGGGGCGTTGATCCCCGGAATGCCCTCCAGGTAGGTATCACTGGGAAGGAATCAGTGGAGGAGAGGGGTAGCGCGTGAGAGCAGCGGTAAAAACAAGTCATGTGATACTTCAGCATGTATGCTGAAGTATCACAAGGAAGACGTCAGTGTGCAGGGAAGAGGTAGAAGGGTAGCGTCAAAGAGTAGCGCGGAGACTTCAGCAGACATAGCATTGGTCCATGGCTAAAGTTATACGCACAGTAGCGGTTCCAAACACGGTGTTGTAGATCACACTGTAGGCGTCAGTGCTGGTACCTTCAGTGGCTGCTGTAGCAGCCCTTAACCGCAGTGCAAACCATATCCATGAACTACTGAAAGTTACAAGGAAATCAAGCCAAAGCAAATTTTAAGGTAGTGAGGCAGGTGAAAACACTTACCCACGTCTTGCTTCACCTTGAATTGAACTTGTGTCCCTTCTGTTGTAAGATTAGTACTTTACCACTGAGCTACAGGTCTGTTTCGACCGTTCCAATGTTACTTAATTTGTTGAAGTGCTATAACGTTTAGCTTATAGCCGAAGGGACCCGGGTTCAATCCCCATGCGACAATAAACGCTGGGCTTTCCCTCGTATCTGCTACCTCTGTTTACCTGGAGCCGCCCCCGCGGCCCAGTCCCTGACCAGGCCTCCTGGTTGCTGACCTGATCCATCAAGGTGTTAGTGCCCGCCGCAAGAAGTCTAACGTATGTACCACAGACCGGGTGACCAGGACCTCCTTTGAGGAATCTGAAGACAGCTAGGTATTTGTGGGCGATTC